>NW_026251722.1:0-522558 GCF_025024155.1 Gamsiella multidivaricata
TTACCCGCGCACTTACGTTACCCGTTTCATGCAGACATGCCAGGAACAAACAACAACATCAACCGCGAAAGATGAGATGAGATGCTGAATTCTATTTTTCTTTCGTTCTGCTAGTGGACTGAAGAGACACATGGTTCGGTCTCTTTGTCTGCACTTTAGTGGGAAACACTGACAGGAAGCATGGAGAAAGAAATCATCGCGAACGCGGAAACCCCCTCTTCTCTACCCTCAATCATGCATTTGTGCGGACCAAATCAACGGCGACAAAGGCAAAGACGAAGAAAAACGAGATATCATGCCATGACAGCATGCAACTTGTCCCAAAGAGACAAAGAGGGAAGACGCTTAGGACACACACAAAAGGACCCTCATGCATGCATGCTTTGCTACACGCCCTTTCGTTCCGTCGTCATTTTCTTTTTTTTTGTCTGCTCCCACATGAAAATAATGCACGTGCGAAAAGTACCCACTCTCGCCCGTATTCACTTCCCTCTCCGCCTGTGCAAACAAAGCATGTGGAACTCATGGACCAAGCAGGCAAACAAACCTTCTTCCCAGTGTTGCATGTCGCATGTTGTCGGATTTGCTGGCCCATGCTCACTTTCATTTTCACACACGCGTTCGGAGCACACACTTCTTCATATGTAAACGCGCCTATATTTATTAAATCAAAGCATATCCAAATCACCGACTTCTAGGCACGAGAGATCGCCGTCCTCATCGTCGTCTTGCTGAAACACTCCCGCCTTCCGATCGGTCGTTGATTCGCGTGTCATGCCGAGAGAGCCAACCATCCCGGAACCCACTAATTGCGACCATCCACCAACATCTAGATCCTCTATCCGTTGAGATTCATACGCGGCAGAAAACCGTTTCTGTCCATCCTGTGACCCATCAGTATGCTGTGACTGAAGGCCTTCATTGAACTTGGGCTGCGTCGATCGCTCAACCGAGTTTTCAAACAAGGCGGATTTCGGAGCTTCGTTGACCTCCTCTTCCTCTTCACCCATCTCCCATACAACCTCCTCTTCGTCTTCAGTAGGTCCCTCAGTTGAATGCATGGGCTCATCCTTGACAGGCTTCCGTCCCAGTTGCTGCTCCTCTTCAACCAAAGAGCGTTTCGACGAGAGATCAACTCTGGGAGTATCAGTCTGCCGAGGCACATTTTCCTGCGATGAATGACGACTCGGCTCTTGCTGCGCGGGAATAAAGTCCAACCGACGAGAGTTTGCATATCGAGCCCTTGCAATCGCGCTAGCAGTGTTGCTGTGCGGTGCGACACGCGCGAAGTCCCTCCTGGTTCCTGGGCTGGACGAGTCAGTTACGTGCCCCAGTGCAGCTTCCGTAGAATCAATAGCCTGACCCATTACCTCAGAATGACTATAAGCGTTAGAGAAATTGACTACTTCACCATAATACTTTCGCGCAGAACTGCTGTTCGAACGGCTGGCATAGTGCGTTCGACTCTCCGGGACAATTTCGGACGCGTCATCACTCTCTTCATCGTTCTCCTCGTCTGCTTCGTAGAGCATGTATGTTCGACGAGCTGCAGGCTGAACAGCAGGTTCCGAAGCTGACTCGCTGTCATGGTCGTGCGCAGCATAGTCGGGCTCGTCATAATCATAATCCGAGGCATCTTTGTCTGTATGACCATCCTCATGGTCATCTTCATCCTCGGATTCAAGTAGATGCGGCGGCTCGATGTCGACTTGCCGTACGAGCGGTTTAAGAGCTCTCAGTCGCGGCATAAATTGATCGCCGCTCATGAAGCCGTCTGCAAATTCTGCAGATCAAATATAAGTCATACCAATAATTAGCATTTGGGCTGCATTTTCTGCGATGGCTTTAAACAGCCTTGCAAACGTTGACATACTGCTGCAATGGTCTTTGATAATGGGGCCCCAAATGCTGTTTGAACTCAGCAACCGGGAGTTTCCGACGATAAAGAGATGGCTAAATATGATAAAAAAGCAAGAAGTTACTAAATGGGCACTTTCAAGGGAACTCATGGGAATCATCATATTCCATATCGACGACTAACCGTTTGCTACGCGTCAGCGCAACATTAACACGCTGGCGGTTGTCGATGAATCCGATCGAATCTGTTCTCACTGTTGATACAATGATAACATCCTTTTCAGATCCTTGAAATGCGTCAACAGTCGAGATCTGGACGCCGCCTTTCATTCCAGAGCCTTTCAGCTGTTCGCCCAACTCTGCCTGAATGGCGTCTGCCTGAGATTTGTCTACACATATCGAAAAATATCAATACATTTCTTTGACATACTCGCTACAGCGCCTATGGCAATCAAGTTTTGTTACTTACACAGCGAGATAACGCCAATATCGCTCTCCGGGATATTTAGGTCCAGAAGCTTCTTAATAACTGTGACGACCAGCTTGATCTCTGCTGCATTGGTATACGACTTCGTCCGCGTATTCAGGATCTCTTGACCAGCATTATCTACAAATGTCAGCGTAGGGAGGCCCTCTATCAAAGGTGCACGCTCATCAGGATTTGGCCCAGTCCGCAAAACATTGGAGTAGAACAACGCGTTACTGATCTCTGCTATTCGATGATGACAACGATACTGAGTTCGAAGCATGACCGGCTAAATATTTGGAGAATAGTCATTAGTCAGCGAGGATTCGATGCAAGCAACCAGTTCTACCAACATCTCGACAGATTCAGTGCCGGTACCTTTAGGCCCATCTATCAATAATCATGAAACCGAAGCATGAAAAGTTTAGAATTAAGCAGAAGTAAAGCTATCAGAAGTGCATCGGCATCTCCTATAGTAGATTGCAGGGCTGTACCTCCACAGACCGGTCAAAAAGGGTTCGCGAAAGACCCTTGCCAGCATTGCATTTGTCTTCGCTGGTGCTTATTGGCGGCGAAAGCTGGAGCGGATCGCCCACCATAATTAACTTCTCAGCAGCAGCTCGGCATATGGGTATCAACGACATTGCTTCTAGCAATTGACTAGAAGTACAGAGTCAGGGACTGATCCCTTGAACGAAACCTGTCTTTCACGCAATTCCTCGCTCGTTTGGCATACCTCGCTTCATCCAGGATCACGATCGGAAATGATATATTATCCAAAACTTCGAATGTTGAAGCAATGCAGGTCGCTCCTAAAGTGTAAAGCAGTGTCAGAGATCCTATCATTTCGACCATATTCGAGCAAGCATAGTAAACAGTTTCGAAGGACCATTTACCGACAACATTGGCGCCCTCGACAATACCACGGTTTTCCTGCTTCTGAAACTTCCTCATTGCCTCCCTGACATACTGACGCTCTTTAATAGACAAGCTGTCGTCGTCAAGAATCGACTGAAGCTCTTTGATTTCTACAAATGACACAAAAAGGATATGTAAGAAATGCAGTTAATGGTATAGTCGTATAGTAAACATTCCAATGTCATCGTGGACATTATTCGGGAACATACCTTCAGCTTGTCGATTACTTGTGGATTGTGCAGTGTACGGAAGCACTCTTCTTGCGACCTTTTTTAGGCTGCCGACGCGTACAAACTTATCATAGTTCAGGTCAAGCAGAGCCTAAAATGCACATAAACGTTAGTTATGCTGTTTCAAATGACAACCCATTCTTGTTATAGCAATCGCACAATAGAAGGTACCGTCAAAATCCTATCCACTGCCACGTTCTATACCGCAAAGAAATATGACGTTTAACACCTGTGCTTTCTATCCTCAGATCGGTTATCAAGCTGAAAATTGGCTGCTACGTACTGTCATGGATGCGACCAAGAATCGACAAGATCTCTCTTCCCTTGGAAGAGGACGAGCTTTGTTGATGATATTATCGATAAAGACAATCAACACCGCAATAAGGAAACTATTAGTGCAAGGGGGATAAAGCTGTAAGACGAGAGTTCATGCATCACGAACAGCGCCTCAGAACGCGATGCTCCCTGCTTGCCTTTTTCCAGCACCGAAAACACCTAATAGTCAACAAACAGAATACAAATCAGGATTACACGGAAAAGTATCCCCGAACTGTACAGGCAATGGAGACACTGTATACATACCATGGACCAGAAGAACTGACGATGAATCTGAAGACTTTTGCACCCAACCAGGAGCCCGGATCACAGCCTGCGCAAAATTTCGAAGGACAGTAGCCTGTTCCTCATTCAATCGATACTGAGCAATAGCCTCACGGATCTCCAATTCCACTTCAATGCCGTCCTCATCTGTCAATACAATGCATCCCGATTTCTCGGGAATACGTGAAGGCGCTTTGAAAATTGATGCCTTGGACGCCTTAACGAGCTCTGGAGGCACATAGTTCAACAGGGCCGGAAGTAAAGGCGTGCGGGTCAAATTTTCTGACAAGTTATCTATGTCAAACGTAAACGCGGTGGTTTAGTATTGCTTCAGAAGAGTATGCGCGAAGAGATACTAGATACCTACCTAGCATCATAAACTCGGACATGGCGTTGAAAAGCCGTATAGCGCACACTTGGTTTCCATTCGCGAGTATGTTCCTGGCCGCATTCGAATCTTTTTGGGACAGGCAAAGCAACTAATACATGTAACATTGAGTAATCGATATAGATTATTGGATTGATAGTGGACCAGTGGCTTCGGAAGGAATTCTTACCTCGACATCACTCCCAGATGGCCCATAGAATATCGAGCGTGCAAAAAAAGTCGATGCTGTGTCGAACCGAAGCGTGGTGGAGACCACCCACAAGTCGTCTTTGGAGTATCTATTACACGAAAATAAGCCCAGAAAATGTTTGAATAGATTTCATTACTGTATTTGACGATAAACTAACAACATGCTCAGCGTACTTTGAGTGATGCTCTTTGTTGGTAACAGATAAAGTAGCCCCCTGTTGTGTTGCGGGCTGGACGAGCGCAACGCTTGCTCCCGGAGGATCTGCTCCCTTGAACGATCTTTCACTGTACACAGGAAATCCAGGATAGGCATCGCCTCGTCTCCGCAGTGTCGACCCAGAGTGCATATGTATTCCGCGGCTCCTGTACTGTGCATCCAATGACTCTCCTTCGCTCATGTTGGCATTCGTCTTCATGCTCCACATAGCAATAGCGCTCTCGATCACCACAAGCTGTAGATGCTCGTATATCAGAAAAGACATGCCATCCTTGTACTGGTTGGTGGACATAAATCGAGCTCCAAGCGCCAGTGAACGACGAAGTAATTGATTTGAGTTTTTCCCAGTAAAATTGGTGCAGCGAGCGGCATTTGGAAACTCGAGCTGTGTGCTAGGTGGCCGATGTGGTGATCCCATAGTTAGTTGGATAGACGAGCTTATGGCATTCGGAACTCTCGATAGTCCCACTTTCCGCCTTTTCGGAGCAGGCCTCGCTGTAGTCGTAGCGGTTGCTAGTGTTGCTGTTGTATTCGTAGTCGTAATTCTCGCACTAGATACTGCTTTCGAAAGAGCATTATCCGTTTCAGTTACTGTATGTCTCAACTCCTCCTCCTCATCCATAGTGCTGGGAAATGCTTCCTGAATCTCTTGATAGTCGATTGACTCCCAATCCCCGCCACTTGATGACCAAGATGAGGCTGTCGGAGGTGCTGTATTTGTAAATGGTGACCGCCATTTCTTTCGCTTCGTTTCTTGTGGTATAGTGACCAAAGAAACACTTTCCCCGTCGTTTCCTTGCTGCAACGTGGTCTGATTGACCAACTCAGATGAAGAAGATGCCGAACCATTGGCCGGATGTTTGGCGTTATTCGAAGGCGAGGACAATGCAGTGGATCTCATGGTCGATACTGCTGACGAAGTCGCCATGATGGAAGTCTTTGTTGCTACTGATCTATGTAGCGGCGCTGGAGTCCTACGCACGAGCGTTGCTGGAGCTGGAGTTGGAGTTGAGTGCGATATCTGCCGCTGATCTCCAGAATTAGTGGCGTAGGCTACTGTCAAGTCCTCCACAGTTACTAGATGCTTGTCCATATCCATATCATCGCCAACAGCAATTGCGACTCCGCGGCGGAATGTGCTGTCATTTGAGAGTGCGACCTGCGGGTTAGAGTCAAGTGTTCCAGGCTACATTGCTATCCAATGGACCCATCGATCACGCATACCCCCATGTACCTGTCAAGGACGCCGAACTTGGTGTCATACAGAACCACCTGTGTAAAAGAGCTTGATTACTAAGCTTTCAGAGCTTTCAATGCGATAGTTCAATTCCCTGGATACAATTGCCTCCAATTTACCTTGGAATTGTTGTGGAAGTGTCGAAGGTGGCCTAGTGAGATTCATTCCGTGATTCGACTGATTAGTCCTTTGATCCATTTGAGCAGAAGCTGGTGGAGCACATCGAAACTGTGCGCTGTATCGCCTCATATGTCTTCTGATCTCGTTTATATCCATGTACCATCGTGCCAAGTCTTGGCTTTTTTCAACTTCTGACTCGTGTAGAGGCAGGTAAATTCCGAGTATGGGTTCATGCTGCTGCTTGGCTGACGGTGAGAAGCAATTACCGACATCAGAACTTCGTTGTGTGTCTGTGCGACAGGGCAACGCGTTCGAATTGTTATGATTGGCTCCTTTTGCATTTCTAATCTGTTCAGGACTGCGACATTTGTTCGATCGTTTGCTGGGCGAAGACATAAGGGGGTCAGCTCCTCCCTACCTCTCATTCCTCAACCTCTCATTCATCCTTCCTCCTTCTTCGCCCCAACACATCTATCTACTCTTTCGTCCATTAAACCTACCATAATACACTAATATCCAATCTCAAGATGGCATCAATACAATATACCTATAAAGGAGCAAAATACGACCTGACTATCTCCGCATCGACTACCATTCCCGAGTTTCTGGCGGCAATTTCGGAGCAAACTCATGTGGCCGTATCAGGCCTCAAGGTCATGCACAAGGGCAAGGTCGTCAAGTCTAGCGAAGCCAATGATGCTCAGCCTCTCCTGAAGAGACATCCTGACCTGGCAACTGGAGCCAAGATCTTTGTACTTGGCACGACAGCAGAAGACATCGCTAAGGTTCATTCAATTGACCAGCATATCACTACAAGGAAGAGCTATCGTTCGCCGCCTGCAGCAAAGGTACGAACGAGAGAAGGATTATGTCATTTCAGGATGAAATGTTTACTATGAACCAAACGCTAACATTTTTTTATTTGTGTTCATTGCTATCGTAGCGGGCGAAACCAGTGAGGAATCTTGACGATGACAAGTACACATTTGGAGACATTCAAGTACTACCGCAATTCAGCCAGCAGGACAAAGCCAGGGCAGTGCTGGAGCGACTGAAAAGGGACAAGGGTATCATTGGAATCATGAAGCTACACAAATGGCAGGTCGGATCTCTGATTGAATTGTCACCAGCGGAGAAAACAATTCTTGGGTATAATCGAAACAAGGGAGAGCTGATTGCGTTAAGGCTGCGGACTGACGACCTGGAGGGGTTTCGACATTATGACGCTGTGCGAAAGGTGTTGCTGCACGAGCTTGCACATAATGTAAGTCTCGGAATCCTTCTCGGGGGTGACAGCAACGTGTGGGGATGAGATCGTCCTGGAAGGAAGATGTGCTGACCGTCTACGATTCTGCTTTTCATTACTCCAATACAGGTGTGGTCCGAGCACGACGACAATTTTCACTCACTGAATCGGCAGCTAAATAAGGAGGTGCAGCAGCTGGATTGGACGGCACAAGGAGGAAACAGTGTTTCTAAAGATGTCTTTTTCAACCCATCAAATGGCCTGCAAGGATATCTTGATGATCTCGAGGACTCTGCTGTAGACCAGTCGTGGCAAGGTGGAACCTTTATCCTCGGTGGGGGCAGCAGTCGACGTGACCAGAATTTGACACTGAGTCCGCGGGAACTCGCAGCAAGGGCTGCACAACTGCGGCAGATAGAATCTGAAAAAGACGAAGACGGCATGTGTGGGGCGGCTAAGTAGAGCAGCACCCAAAGCAGTAAAAAAGTATGATTGTTATACTCAGGCGCGTCCAAGTTCGAGTGTGGACACAAATCACGTTTTGTTTGTTTCTTTGGAAACAAAAAAGAAGCCGATGGTGGCAAGTTTTTTTTGTCTCTTGTCTCAGCGCGTTGCTATCCTTTCTCCGTACTCTATCTATAAACCCTTCATACAGCCAGCATGGACCAATACGTCGACAGCCTACAGCAGACCATGCAGCAGGTCCTGTTCTCTAACGACAACAACCTGATCAAGGAGGTAGCCAAATAACGGTTGTTGGAATCTCGCATGCGGTCGAATCAGAACAACGGTGATGCTGTTCCTGAGGAAACTGATCATTCAACATGCCTTTTGGAAATGAATGCCCACCACATAGGCGACCAAGGCTCTGAACACCCAATACTTTACCGACGCCAACTGCGTCCCTGCCCTCGTTCATATTGTCGAAGTTTCGCCACAAAAGGAGGTATGCTGCCCTGCGAGCACTGAGAGGCATGAGCTCGTTACGAATCATTCTCAGGCGCGAATTTTCGCGCTAGATTTTTCTCCCTACGGATGTGTGGACGCTTTTTTTTTGTGCTCTCATACTTACAACTGCATCAATACCTTAGATTCGTCAACTTGCCGCGGTGGAACTTCGGAAGCAGGTCGGAAACTGGTGGTCAAAGCTGGATGATGACACCAGAATCGCAGTCAAGGCACAGCTTTTGAACATAATTGTCAAAGAGCAAGAGTATGTTTCACCAAAGTGTAATCGTATGGTTGATATAGGTGCGCTTATACACGTCTATGTTCTGATCAGACATTTGAAAATGATATAGTCCGTATCCTCGCCACTCCACAGCTCGAGTTATCGCTACCATCGGAAGAGTTGAGATCCCAATCAACACCTGGCCAGAGCTCATCACCTTTTTATTCCAGTGCTGCTCGAGTGCTACTGCAGGACATCGCGAGGTCGGGGTCTATGTCATCTACGCCATCTTTGAAGTGACGGATGCCTTTTCCGACAACTTGGGACAGCTTTTGGAGTTATTCAGTCGTACGATCGTCGACCCAGAATCGCAGGTTGTCCGCACCACGACCGTCCAGGCTCTGGGCAAGATGGCCGACTTTATCGAGGATGATCAAAAGAACGAAATCGCAATGTTCACCGACCTTGTCCCTCAGATGGTCCATGTTCTGAAACAGTGCCTTGATAACAACGACGAAGAGTCCGCCGCCAAATGCTTCGACGTCTTCGACACCCTTTTGCTGCTCGAGATCCCTGTTCTTTCCAAGCATGTCCAGAGCCTAATCGAGTTCTTCCTAAGTGTTGGCGCCAACAAGTCGTACGAGTCCATCATGCGTGTCCAGGGGCTTTCCTTCCTCATGTGGGCAATCGTTTATAAGAAGACCAAGATCCAGCGTCTCAAGTTGGTTGGCCCCATGATCCAGGCACTGATGCCCATCGCTGCTGAGGAGGAGCCTGAAGATACAGACGAAGACTCCCCTGCGCGCCTTGCCTTCAAAGTTATCAATACTCTCGGTACAAACCTCCCTCCTCAGCAGGTGTTTCCCATCGCATCTGAGGGCATACTTACCTACATGCAGAACCCAGATCCTCTGTATCGAAAGGCCGCCATGGTCACATTAGCTGTCTTGATTGAAGGCTCCGTCGATTACATCCGCCCCAAGTTCAACGACCTTTTGCGGATTGTCTGCACTGGCCTCCAGGACCCCCAACCCGCTGTCCGTCGTGCTGCCTGTATGGCTTTGAGCTCCCTCGCAGAGGAATTCGACCAAGAGATTGCAGAAAACCATGCCACGCTGCTGCCATTGGTCTTCAATCTGATGAATGAGCCCACGCTTGAGATCACCAAGCAGGCATGTAACGCCTTGGATGCCATCCTCGAGGGGTTAGGAGACAGCATTCTCCAGTACCTTCCAGAACTGATGCAAAAGCTCCTGCACATGCTGGACAATGCTCAGGGCGAGACTCGCGCCATTGTTGTCGCTGCCATTGGCAGTGCAGCACACGCTTCTGGCGAGGCGTTCACCCATTACTTTACTGAGGTTATCAAGCGCTTGAGGCACTTAATGACTCTTCGCTCGAACGAGGACGAACTCATGTTGCGTGCCGTATCGACTGATGCTCTCGGTGCTATCGCAGAAGCTGTTGGCAAGGAAGCGTTCAGAGTAAGCCTCATTCCTTTCTTTCAAGCTATAGCTGTACGTCCATGAATGCAATACTAACATTACGTCTACTTCAATGCTACAGCCGTACCTGAACGATCTCATGAACTTGGCCATGGAGGGTTTGAACCTGGATAACTCTCGCCTTCGCGAATGTGGCTATTACTTCTTTGCAGGAATCGCCCAAGTGTTTGAGGACGAATTCTCTCCCTATCTGGGTGCTATCGTCCCACAGCTTATCCGCTCCTGTCAACTGGATGAGAACAATACTCGCGTGGAGAACGAGACCGAGGATCTAGACGACGTGGATGCAGATGAAACTGAGGAGGATCTCAACTATGTTTTCAAGTCTGCGATCGCTGACGAAAAGGAAGTTGCTGCGGATACCATTGGCGAGCTCTTCCAGCACACTCGCTCTGCTTTCTTGCCCTATGTGGAGTCGACTGTCAAGGAGTTAGTCGAGCTGTCTGCACATATGGCAGATGGAGTGCGCAAGGCGTCGTGTGCCGCATTATTCAACTTTTTGCGCACGTTCTATAAGATGTCTAACCCAGAAGAGTGGAGGGCTGGTCTTCCTGTTGCGGTTCCCCTCAACAACAATGTGGTGCAGTTGAACTCTTTGGTATTGCCTGCAATTCTTAATATGTGGACAGACGAAGATGAAAAGTAAGTGTGTTTTCTCACATCTGCTGTGTGTTATGAACTATACAAATGAGATATTTCTTGCGCTCCAGTATTAATAGTTCATTGGCGGGTTTCCTCATAGGATGGTTGTTGTCCAAATCTGTCAGGAGATGGTCGAGACTGTCAGACTTTGCGGCCCCGGAATTGTTGCCGAAAGTAAGTATTATATGCCTTCGAGGATGGCGCTTTGTCATACTCGGTCTCTTTGGCAACAACATCTCATCACTTTTCATCATTTTCTATTGTGTAGAGATCGATGCGATCGCCGAACATTTGAACCTGATCTTCGAAAAGAAGGCCTATTGTCAGCAGGAGCTCGCTGACGACGAAGGATTGTTAGATGAGGATGAGCAGGCAGAATTTGATGCCCTGCTGATCTCTGCTGCGTCTGATTTAGTCGGTGCCTTGGCTGCCGTCCTGGGCTCCAGCTTTATCCCATATGCCAAGGTCTTCATCCCCCACATCGCCAAGTACTACAAAAAGTCGAAGCCAAGCACTGAGCGCTCGATGTCGATCGGCTGCTTGGGTGAGATTGCCAATGGTATGGGCAATGGCATTACCGAGTTCTCGGAGCAGCTCTTCCCTTTATTTGTGAAGAGCCTCAGCGATGAGGAGGAAGAAGTCCGCAGTAATGCGGCCTTTGCGATCGGCGCTCTTTGCCAAAACACCACCGTCGACATGTCTTCGTACGTATCTTCTCATATTAGGAAGCGTTTGGTGTTCCTGTGTTAGATACTGATTGGTAGCTGGCTTTATTTGCTTTTTAATATCAATCTAGGCAATATCCTGGTCTCTTGACGGCGTTGTACCCGTTGTTCCAAGGCCAATCTCTGCCAAATGTCACGGACAATGCCTGCGGCGCCGTTGCTCGAATGATCATGAAGCACCCGGATGCAGTTCCTTTGGATCAGGTCCTGCCTGTTTTTGTGCAGGCGCTGCCCTTGAAGTGCGACTTTGAGGAGAATGAGCCCGTGTACAAGCTGCTGTTTTCATTGATCCGCAGCCAGAACGCGTGGGTTGGCAACCACATGGCTCGGTTGTTGGCGATCTTTACCGAGGTCCTATCAAAGGAGGACGAGCTTAAGCCGCATACGCGTCAAGAGATGATTGAGACCATCAAGGGTTTGAACCAGCAGTTCCCCGCACTGAATATTGCGGCTTCGCCCCTGGGCCACTACCTTTCGTAGACGTGACAACGTTTACCATACGTTCTATGAATACAATATCAACAACAGCAACGGACACAACCACAAATTCAGCACAAAGAAGAACCATTCACATTCATACATATATCCTCAATAAAAGCATGCCTTTTCAAATTTATTGTTATGGATAATAGTCGTAATAATAAAACTTGAAAAGGGGAATGACGACTTGAGGGTTTAAATGCTGCTTGGAATGCATGCCTGGCCATGACCATGGCCATGGCCGTCCGGCATGTCACGCGTCACAAGCCCATAGAAGAGTACAAATGAATGGCTCTTTTTCTCCTCCTCTTTTTCTTTCCTTCTTTTCTCTCTTTTCACTTGACTCTCTAAATACTAGACACGCAGGATTTAAGGAATACCAAAACATAGTCCCTACACTGTGCATATCGAACCTCCAAGGAGTTCAATTTCAGGATCGACCAAATACAACAGCCGGACAGCCCAGGGAGCAGGAATAAAGAGCGATGATGAGCGAAGAAGGCCGGGCTATGGTCGGGCTGCTGCTACGACCAACTGAAACCTGTCAATTCATATCAACTCTTGTGTCTGTCTCCGACATTTTCTGTGCTTTCTGCGTTTTCTACTCTGCTGTGTATTTTTTTTTTTTTTGCATTGCATATTTTGTTGCATACATCAACTGCAGATCCTGCAGGAATAGCTTTCACTGGCCCATGCTATATTATCCTTAACTCTGTGTATCATGCCTCAAACATGTTTTATGTCTTCTTTGCAATATCCTCTTTTCTATCCATTACTCTGCTCAGGTGTTGTGCGTAGGCGAGAACGGAAACCTCGAGAACAGGATTCTGGCCATTATTGTCAACACACAAGCCGGAGTAGAGGAGTCATGGTATGATCGCAATTGGGGCAATAAAGGAGGAGAGTGGGACAGGAGACCGCGTGAGTATGTTGAGCCCAATGACGTTCGATCGCAGTAGCTAACCTACTTCTTCGGATGACCATCTTTTCAGCATCTTTATCATCAAAAGGACTGGCCAGATGGCGGGCGTGCTGCAGACAGTGCTGCCGGTCTACTTCGATTTCCGGATCTCTGTTGGTAATAACACTATGTCAGTTCTATGGGAAGAGCGATTTGCTTGAAAGTGCATAGGCTTACCGTGGCCCTTTCCGATGCATTACATAGCCCAAACAAAACCGGTAGACAAGGACGACAAGCAGTCTATTCAAGAATCTAAGAACGGTAACTATAAGAATCAAACTATACAAAGCCGTGAACTTCGACATGGCAATGTTGACTCTATCCTGTCCGGCGCAGTAAAACCAATGCTATACTCTTTGTAGATTTCACGCTCAAGCTGTTCTGTGACCAAACTGAAGTCAGTGTGCAAACAGACGACCTGGAAACACTTCAGGGGCTGCTCAGGGAACTCAGGAGGAGCCATCTTATTGCACGTATGTACTTCCTCTTTCTTTTTTTCTTTCTTTCTTTTCTCTCTCTCTCTCTCTCTCTCTCTCTCTCTCTCTCTCTCTCGAAAAGGCTGGATTCGTGGAGATATTTACATTATAAAATCTCCCCCTAAGTTTTCTAACCCCGTATTTCTTGTCAAATAACAGAGGACGACAACTTCTACGCTGGTGGAAGCAGCCATCGTTGGATTCAGTACTACACAACAACTGAGGACGACCAAAAGGATGCTGAACAGACATCAGGGTCGATCTTGACGATGGACGAATTTATTGCGTCGACCAAGAACCCCTTGGCCAAATATTTCCTTCAATCGGAGGAAAATCAGCCAAGCCTGCCATCTGCAGGGCCTAGACTGGATCTGGGGACGGTCAAGGAAAATTGGGTCGAAAAGGAGATGCGCGCTAGGGAAAACGATTTCACTGAATATGGCTTCATGCAGTATGTGCTGGATTTCGCTTCTATTGTATACGATGTGGCATGTTGATCAGGAAGCGATTGCAAGGTTCTGACACTTGTCTTCTTCATCCTTTTCCCCACGTTAATCATAGTGCGTTCGTGGGCACATGGAATGTTAATGGCAGAAACGCTCCAGAGAAGCTGGATTCTTGGCTAAAAGTCGAGGGTGAAGTCCAACCCGATATATACGTGCTCTGGTAAGAAAGGTTTCTTTTGGATTATTTTTGTCCGCAGAATGGAGTTGCCAGGTAATTAACATTCTGATTGTTCGTGTTTATATCAGCTTTCAGGAGCTTGATTTGAGTGCTGAGGCGTACATTGTACTGGATGGATCGAAGGAGGAAGAGTGGACTAGGGCCATTGCCGAGAGCCTCGGAAGCGGCTATCAAAAGGTATTAGAAAGAGAATTATGTGACCTTCAATTGGAGTTAATTATCTTGTTTTATTAATGCCTCTACATTGTTGACTCTAAATAGGTCATGTCGAAGCAGCTGATTGGACTTTTGATTGTCATGTATGTGGCGAAGGACCATGCAAAGTACATCAGGGAGGTTACCGCTCACTCTGCGGGTGTCGGCATCATGGGCATGCTCGTAAGGCTTTTTAAATACTTGAAAACAAATGATATTCTGCGCAAATCCACAAGGGCCAGTTTAGTAATTTCCAAACTACATACATTCTCACATCTTAGGGAAACAAAGGCGGTGTGTCGATACGTATTCGATACAAGGACTCGTACTTCTGTTTTGTCGACTCTCACCTCGCAGCAGACACCAACCAGATCGACCGAAGGAACCAGGATTACCAGGAGATCTGTCGTAGGCTCACTTTCCCCTCGGCGAGCCCATACGACATTACGAAGAGCCCGGCAGGAAATGCCGCCCTTGGTGTTGCCAACAAAATGGTCTCAGTTTTCGACTGCGAGTAAGGATCTTACTGTTATCATAATGCATGACGTCCTTGAAATATCTCAACGAGGATATAATAATGGTCTAATGGTTTTTATTTTCATTTCTTTTGTCCAGCCATACCATCTGGGCAGGAGATTTGAACTATCGCCTTGGGCTCCCCGAAGACCAAGTCAAGAACCACTTAAAGACTAACGACTATGAGGCGCTCATGAAACACGATCAGTTGACGGCGCAGAGGTCACTGCTAAAGGCGTTTTCGGATTTCGAGGAACATCCCATCTACTTTCACCCAACCTACAAGTACGATGTCGGCACCAGCACATGGGATTCCAGGTAAAGTGGAGCTAGCGATGATGGCCTAGTGTAGTGTACGAAAGTTCATATGAGATACTGACGTGGTATATGTGGTCGTTTTCTGCAATAGCGAGAAGCGTCGTGTACCCGCATATACGGATCGCATTCTATGGCGCACCAAGGATTCGGCAAAAGACAGTGCCGAGGCGTTGTTTTACAGGTCCCATATGGATATGACAATCAGCGACCACAAACCTGTCAGCGCATACTTCAAGCTCAAGGTATGCTGAGGATATTTGATCTTTTTTTGAGACCCAGCCGCTGCCACGGTGCATCTTGACGCTTATGTTTTATTTTGCCCTTACTTTTACGCTAATCTTATAGGTCAAGACGCTCCTGCATGCCAAGCAGGCAGAGGTGCATCAAGCGATCGTCAGGGAACTGGACAAGTACGAGAATGAGTGTATGCCCGACGCCACGATCTCTTCGTCCAACATTGTTTTTGAGGAAGTTCGATATCTCGAACCTAAGAAGACATCGATCGTGATTAAGAACACAGGACAGTTCCCGGCACAGTACCGATTCAAGCCCAAGCTGCAGGATGAGCGATTCTGTAAACCGTGGACATGGGCGAACCCGCCTGTCGGGATGATTATGCCTGGTAAGGAACGACGACATGGTTTATATAAACGCAGTATTGAAGAAAGTGGTACTTATGTCATGTCCTTTATTTCTTTTATGTAAATGCTTGACTAGGCGAGAGCGCGAAGTTGCATATCACGGTGATGGTGGATAACGAATCGGCGCCACTGCTCAACACTGGCAAGGAAAAGATGGACGATATTCTGATTCTGCATCTGGAGCATGGCAAAGACTACTTCATCTCTGTCTCGGGATCGTATGTTCGCACCTGCTTTGGCAACTCTTTAGAATGGCTCTCGCGACTGGACCGACCTATTCGACTCTGGAATCCAGAGGAGGATGAGGATGAGGATGAGGACGACACGGCAACGCTGTATGATCCGTATAGCGTCCTTGGAACAAAATCGTCGATGGGCAGCATCAAGGACTCGGCAGCCATGTCTGCCAATAGTGGATCAGCCAAGCAGGTCAAGAACGCAAAGTCGCTGGATTCCTTGTCTGATAAGAATTCGATCGGACGCAAGAATAATATTGAGACGGTGTTGGCGAACACTCAAATTTCGGATGAGAAGGCTTCAGTGCCAGTGAAGAAGCAGAAGCCGGCAAGACAGTTGAGTTTGCCAAAGGATCTGTGGCGGATCGTTGATTTCATCTACAAGTACGGGTTCTCTGTGGTAAGTGTAGCACTAATATACCCTTGGTGAACAGAGTCCTTTATGTCTTGCTGTCCTGCGGAATATCTGATCCTTCCTTTTTCTTTTGGTCGACAGGATAATCTGTTCTTGCTTTCGGGAGATCAGTCGACAATGTCGTATATCCGTGAATGTTTGGACACGGGCGAAGAATTCGACTTGAGGCGACTTTTGGGCAAACCCGCTCAACAGGATACCGAGGCCGGAGCTGCAGAAATCAAATCTGATAACGCCGCTACATCTAAACAGCTGCCACAACAGAACACGCCTAAGGACAAGGCGAAACTATCTAACAAAGACGGCAAGGACACAGACACGCAAAACGAAAAGGACGCTACACATCCTGTTGTTTCATCGTCATTGACTTTACCCCCTCGAGGATCTCCGTCAGACCTCAAACCCCAGATCGCGCGTCCAGTTTCGATTATGAACGGCATCCCACCCAAGGCTGCGACATTCGGATTGGGTGAAAATCGCGGGGTCCATTCCATGGCTGAAGTTCTCTTAAGGTTCCTGGAATCTCTCCGCGAACCCGTAGTTCCGACAGAGATGTACTACCGAGCTCTTGAGGTTGCAGGGCACCAGCAGGCCGCATATGGACTCTTGGATCTCATGCCCCCGGTGCATGTGAACGTGTTTGTGTATATCACCAGCTTTTTGAGGGAACTGATCTTGGTTGGTGGAAATCATTTAGGTGGTTCTCAGGATGCTGATGATGGCGCCAAGGAGGGTACTTCTGTCATAGCAGGCAGCAATAACACCGGCAGCAACAATGTTAGTATTGGCTCGGGTGCAAACAGCAGCAATAACAGGGTGTTGCAGAGCAATTCAGGATCGATCTATAACGGGGCCGAGCCTCCGAGCGGCGGAGTCCGTGCAAAGAGAGATGACGAGGATTTTAGGGTTGCCAAGCTAGGTAAGGGCCTTGGTTCCTAGACTGCAAAATGGGTAGGAGGGAAAGTTCTCCGTTACATCAAAGATGAATTGGACTAATATTCTTTCTATGTATATTTGGTTGCATGCCATAGCTTCAGTATTCTCCTCGGTGATGCTCCGCCCTCCACCTGGTGCAGAACGTCTGTCGGAGATCGAGGCCCTGAAGCGAAAGACGTTTTTGATGCAGTTCCTCCAAGAGCCCGCGGAAGAAGAAGGGTTGGGAGGACCTGGAGGACTGGGTGGACCGCCACCTCCGAGTTCTGCAGCAACAGCAACAGCAGTTCTTCCGCCCGCTTTATCGATGCCAGGCTCTTTTGCAGTCAATGCTTCAGTAACAGGTCCGACACATGCCGCACAGTCTGAGAACACAGAGGAGGATTCATGATCCGAGGCCAAGCTTGTGCAAACATAGAGAAAGCCAGGGATTTTACACAGAACATTACAATAAAAAAATGAAGGCTATGATCATAGCAGGCGTTTGGTTTTTATTCTTATTTTTTGGTGTCGATATTACTGCGAAGAGGGGAGGGATACAAGTAAATAAAAAGTGTTGGTACAAAGGTCATGTAAAAATGCACCTATACGGGTTCATCATGGATGGGGTATGTAAGAGTACCAAAAGTACTGGATCGTGTCCGCGTTTCTATATTTTTGTTTGTCGTTTTGTAGGCAGGGTATTTCGTACAGTGCGTCTTGGTAGTCGTCTTCAGCTCCTTCCTCTCGAGTAACTCTGGAACAAGATCGGCTTGGTCTCGTACCGGGCCACGACCCTCTGCTCCGTCGGATGGATCAACTCAAACTTGAATACATATCCTGGATCACGCAGATTCGTCAGTGCAAGCGACTTGCGCTCCTTGCTAGAGGACGACGCAGAAGTCGATGTCGACGTCGATGTTCCCGCAACTTGCTCCTCCGCTTGTCGATGTTTCATACCCCCGGTTCGCTTGGCCCGTTCTCGCTGGAGCAAATGATGCAGACTTGAGCAGTTGACCTTCGCCTTAACCTCGCATACCCCGTCGCGCAGCTGAACAACTCCCGAGTTGTTCGTATTGGGACTACTGTTGCTACTGCTGCCGCTGCTGGTATCGCTGATTTGAGACGCAGCAGCTCCTTGTGCAGCCACTGGCATTGAAGGTCGGGAGGTCATTGAAGATGTACCGCCAGGGATATAGAACTGCAAGATCGGATAGACTGAAGGATCGACAGTCGACCGCCTCGATGGGGATAACTTCTTTTGCTCATGCAAGAACCTAGAACATGGCTGACACGAGCCCACCAATGGAACACCGTCGCCATGGCTGTGTTGTGCTTCTGAAGATGATGAAACATTGTCGATATTTTCCGTAGGAACGCTCACGCTCAACTGGCCGAGCTCGATGGTCGTTTTCAGGACATAGGTCATCTCTGTCAGTATCGAAGCCGGTTTTCCACTCGTACGTTTGACCATCTCATGAGGGAATCGGATACCAAGGTAGTCTATTGGCATGGCCAGATACCCTGGTCCGGACGACGTCCACAGTCGGACCTCAATCGCAAATGAATCGCCTGTCCTGAACAACTCTGGAGGTGTGGATGAATTTGACGGCAGTCTTGCGGATGATGGTGCTGGTGTTGTCGGGGTCAGCTTCTTGAAAACCGCCTCCATCTGTACACCTTCCGACGGCAACGTTGTTAGATGCAGCCGATTCAACCGCTCTTGGACTTCAGAGTAAATGCCGCTATGATAACCAGACTCGGGGTTGACATTCGTGTACAGTTCTGCGCCGTGCTCAGCTGTGTCTGCCTTGACAACCTCGGTATTGACCGTGATCAAGCCGTCCGTTCCAACAATCTGCAATGGTGGCAAATCCTGCTGATCTAGCGGCGGCATTTCATGATGAACACGGATACTCTGGATATTGTCAGCTAACTTCGCCATCATATCGTATCCATTCAAAGTCAATGGTTCCGATGTGGATTCGACTCGAATTCTTGGAATGCCGCCCATGGTGGGAGACATAGACGTGGCTGTAACGAGTCCTAAGCTGGGGTTGCTATCGCTGTCATATGAGCTACTCGAACCCTCGCCCTCCTCTTTTTCCACTCCATCCATCTCTGACTCATCGTCGACTGTATCCAGAGCAACCCCTGATGGAGCAGGAGCGGCATTGGAGAAACGAGCGCAGCTGACAGACAGAAAGCGACACATGGCCAGGGTCGGCTCCACTCTACGTGGCAGATGTGCATAAAACTCCTGAGGGCTGCTTGCGCCTGATGACGATGCTCCAGCTACGATTGTTCGACAAAGAAACATGTCATTAGGTACAACGCAGTACGTCAACAATTTCACATATCTATCAGCAATAAAGTCCTCCGTACTAAGTCCACTTACCAATGATAAGAAGCCTGGCCATGGTCTCATTGCGTTTGAGGACTGCATACATCAGTGGTGTCATCGCATACATGTCCTGTGTCTCGATGTCGCAGCCCTCTTCGATAAGCCTAGTGGTCAGACGGTCGAATCCCAAGAGGATGCTGAGGTGCAGCATATTGCTTCCGTCTTCCAGCTGCAACGAGATATCCATCTTCCGCGGTACGTGATCCAGTGTCTCCAGGATTCCCTCTTCCACTTGGTTCAATGACAGCATGGGCGTGTCTGTATCCAACGTGGGTCCCCCCTCCATGTTGTCCATCATCAAGACGCTTCCTGACCGTGGTGACGTGGCGAGGCCGGGGATGTTCCTCAGGATGTCCGTAGCGTTTCCTCTTTGGCCTGTCGCCTGAGCGTGCATGTATTCCAGTGCCCGATGAGCGAGACGAAGCTGAAGCTGAAGAATCAGCACTTCCGTCTCATTGTCATCCGTATACGTAAACTGGCCCAGATCTGCGAACGTGTTTCCTACATTGTCGTAGATGGAAATCGGCACGGTCCCTGGCAAGGGGCTCTCCGGTGTCTTGCAGACGATCATGTTGGCCGTCTCGACGATAATGTCATGTGCAGGAAAGCACCCGAAATAAGGCACCATTCCCTCGCGAAAGAACGTTCCCCTAAGAATCACATCCGTCTTCTTTCTGATCGGTCCGTGGTTAGGTCGAACTTCTGTGACTCTGGGATACTGAGATTGTTGCTGGTGCATCATCTCGGAAGATGCCTGCCCGATCGCCATGAAGGGTTGAGCACTATTGTTACCGCCTACACTGGAATCTCCGCTGTTGGACCGATCACCATATGATCCCATCAAGGGCGCTTGGGATAAGTCGTTTGGCAAGAAGGCCATTGCAGACGGGAAATCTCCATTATTGGCGGCCAGTGGTCCTGCGCTCATGAATTCCCTCGGTTGATCTCTATTGCCGCCCGGGAGAGGTAAGGTGATGTTGGGTGCACTGTTCTGTCGTTTGACGGTTTTCGTCTTTGGTGTAGGTCCTGCTTTAGTGACTTTGGTTGGTCGCAGATGTGGGTAGACACGCTTAGCCTTGTGGTGGCCCGAGCACATGATTGGGTGGGTATAGCAGGTCGAGATAGTTTCGCCATCATCTTCGGGAGCAACAGCCTCTGGAGCCGGGGCAGATGCTGGTATGCTGTTGGTGCGCTTTAGTCTGAACTCAAAGATGTACCGGTCCTTGTTGCCTCGCTCGCCGTGGTCGGTGGAGGAGCAGAGGACTTTGGCCAGCATGGTGATTGAGCCGGTGGTGGTGTCAATGTGCGCATAAGTTGCTGGATCGGTTACCGAGGGTGACAGCTGATCGAGCAGGACGAGAATAGGCGATGAGGGTCCATACTTTTTACGAGAGGGGGCGAGGGAGGATTGGAAGGATGAAGGAGCAATTGAACAGATCAGGAATGTTTTGTTAAGGATCAATATTTAACTCATTTGGGTTACACGACGCAGCTATGCAGCGCCAAATTAAAAATTAAGGCAGAGGACATGACGACAGTCTCTGAAATGAAAAGCCAATATTCCGTCGTCTTTACCTTGTGGCAGCACTTGGCACAGGCGCCCTTACGGATCTGCCCACTCTTGGCCAGATGCACAGCAATCTCGAGTGTCAATGGCTCGGCCTCGGCCTTGGGCTCACCTGCCGTGTTGATCGCCTCACGGCGACCAACTCTCAAGGACGGGAATCGGGTGGAAGTGTGCTCGAGTCTGTTTCTGGAGAGATGCAGCTTGATCAGGAACTGCTGGCCAGTTCGGACCTCGTCAACAATCGGTGTCGGGATGGCCACGCCGGTGGACGAAATTTCTTCGAGCTGATCCTTCTTCTGGATGATTCTTGCTTCGAGGGAGTAAGATGACATCGAATCGGTCTTAAAAAAAAAAAGGCGCACAAGCACACAGCCGGCACAAAGAGAATGCAGAGATGACGAAGAATGTTTTGTTCACACTTTAGTCACGTTTACTCGGATGAAGATAAGCAGGAAAGAGGTAAGGGAAGTGGGAGAAGAGTGGGCAAGAAGACGAGGAGACAGGCGGATGGGATCCGATCGCCAAGGTCTAGACTCTCCAGCTCTCAATCCAAGTATCCATTCCATTCCGCCAAAGCAACTTACACCAAACGACGAAAGTATGTGCCATTTAATGTACGAACAATTAGCAAAATCGCAGAATCGCAGAAAAAATAAAATAAAAAATATTACAATTGCACAGCTGGGGTCAATAACTAAGAGAGAGAATTCAGGGCTGAATTGACATGCAGGGAGGTAGAGCAAGGGACGCGAACGAGGATTTTTTTTTTCCTACTGTTATACGTGTTTCTGTATAATAATGCGAACCTACAAAAAAAACCAAAAACCAAAAAACAACAAACAACAAAAAACCTACCTCGTCTACGGTGCTGGGAATCCTGGTATGCATATCACTCCCTACACTCGAATAGGAAAGCCGACGAATCACTTCATCGGCTATAGATGCATAGGCAAGGTGGGGCAGGGTAGAGTGGGGCGGGCGAGTTGGTGAGTATACGATCAACCGATGGGTTATTTGTTGTCGGGAAAAAAAAAAAAAAAAGAGACGCAAGAGAAATGTGCGAGAGCGCGAGTTTGGAGTTTTATTAGCTCAAGTTGCCATGTCCTTTTTTTCGTTATTATTTTTTTTTTGTCGCGAAAATGATGTCTATTGCCCTGTGACAAGTCCCAGGTATGTAAGTGCAGATATGTTTCGCATCCACACAAATTCCCGAAGAACCTTTTTTTTTTTTTTTTCGCCATACGCGATACATCTGTTTATAGAAATATATCGCACTATGACGGTCGAAAAGGAAGGATAGACAATGCGCAATGCACAATGTCGCAAGTCCACGTTTCGCGATTCGCGAAATTCATAGTTTGTTCGCAACTTGCCTGTTTCTGACGGACTCGTACCTGCGCCTGGAACTGCCAGAGTGCGATGGCTGAGAAGATCATCTGCCTTTGTCCACGAGATATAGCCGGGATCGCCATCACCCATGCTGCCGTCCGCCACATTGTCAGCGGCGCTGCTGCTGCTGGGATAAGACGACATATCGGCCATATTACTGTGGGGGTCGTTGCTGTCGAGCACGAATGGGGAGGATTGCACTGCAGCGGAACCTTGGGTTGGTGGCGATGGTTGTGACTGTGCTGTATCTGATCGAATAGATGGAGAGAAGGACGTTTGTGTTTGTTGCTGTGCATGCACCTGTGCTACTGGGGTTTGTTGCGGTGGTTGTGAGAAGAGGGAAGAAGAAGAAGAAGGCGAATCACTCAATCCATTCAATTGCGGTTGTTGCTGTTGCTGAAAGAGCTGAAAGCGATCTGGGATTTGATCTGGGTTGGGTAAAGAATTGTGTCGAACGGGCTGTGAATGAAACTGCTGTTGCTGTTGATGGAGGGGGTTTGAGGAGGATGAGAATGGGTGGTGAGGGTGCAGAGGAAGAGGAGGCATGGCCAGGATACCCATTGGTGAAGCTGGTCCTGTGAGAGAAAGTGGGGTGGAAGACAAGAAAGATGAGGAAGCGATGGAAGATGTAGAAGGAAGAAAGTGCTGCTGTTGCTGCTGTTGCTGTTGCTGTTGCTGTTGTTGCTGTTGTTGCTGTTGTTGCTGTTGAACCAGTTCCTGGTGAGAGAATTGAAGAGGATGCAAAGGATGTGAAGAATGGGCGGAGGATACCGAGTGTGAAGAAAGATATTGTTGCTGTTGCTGTTGCTGTTGCTGTTGCTGTTGATACGAGGATGAGCCAGGAGGAAGCAATGAAGATGAAGATGAAGAAAGCGAGGGAGGAGGATGTTGACCAGAGAGGAGCTGTGAGGGAGAGGATAAAGAAGATGGCCCAGAGAAGGAGTGGTGTCTGAGAGGTGCAAATTGCCGTCGCTGTTCAAATGGCCGACTCTGTTCCAACAGCCAGTGTCTGCGCTGCTGTAACTGGAGCTGTTCGATGTGGACCTGTGCCTGGTGCTGCTGGCGCTGCAGTGCGATCTGTCGCTCGTGGTGCTGGCTGATGCTGTACTGGTTGTGCTGGTTGTGCTGGTTGTGGACCTCTTGCGATGGTGGCGGTGGCTGTGGGGGTTGCTGATTCGTGGGATGCGGAGGGTAATACGGGAGTTCGTGCGGATATTTATCTAGATCATGCTGTGGTGCTTGCTGCTGGACCTGACCTTGTCCTTCCTTGTGCTCTTGTAGACCCTGCAAGATAAAGGTCTGCTGCTGTTGATGCTGCTGTTGCTGATGTTGATACAGATGCTGTTGCGACACGAATGGATCAACAGAGCGTGAATGCGATAATGGGGCAGAGTACCCAGAAGGGATCGATGCTGTGGCTGCAGGCGCGATAGATAGATTACCCCCTCTAATGTTACTCTGAGTATTGGACGGCTCAGAACTAGGCGAAGACGCAGTTGAGGCCGTGTTCGAGGACAGTGCCGTGACCACGAATTCTGATCCCGAAAAGGATCGCTGCTGGCGACTCATCCTTTTTTGCGATGATGGAGGAGGGCAAGGGGAATCAGGCTGATTCGCAGAAAAAAAAAGAGATCACGGTGCCTTCTGTCGGCACTGTCGCAAGATGTACGCTGCAAGGGCGACAGGAACAAGGGCAATCGGGGCTCTTTTTCTCGCAAACGCTCTCTGGCGATATGGGCCCTTATTGTATTACTTTTATTGAAAAGAAGTGGAAGAGCGGATAAAAAGAAACCGGTTGCTGGTGCGCTTTTGTATCGTTCGGGTTGGTGCGGCGGGTGTGGATGTTAATAAAAGTGTATTGTAGTTGCCGAAAACTCGGGTTCGAAGATGTTGTCCCAAAGAAGCAGTACCGCAGAAGTCAAGTCGAGCAGGGAAAAGAGGAATGTTGCGGTGTAGTTCTTACGGTGGATATGCGAGGCGTGGGTGCGTGGGTGCGTGAGTGCGTGTGCGAATGTGTGGGTTAGTGTGGCAGAAAGAGGGAAAGAGAGGAAGGAGAGGCGAATGCGCATCTTCGGGTATTGGCCTTCCCTTCTCTCGCGGAGGTGACAGCATTGACTAGATCCACATCGGGAAACCTTATTTTCTGTTACATGAATTAGATGGGAGCGAGTTTGTGTCTTTTACGGGAATCCACAGGAACAGACAGGGAGCAAGAACAGGACACATCGATCTCGCTGCCGGACACATACGCGCCAAGCATACCGCATTATCCTTTTTGCGCATCGCTCATTTGTGCTCCTTTGAATTGTTTCGCCAAAGTCTTGAACAGCACACCCAAAACAAGGCACTCATTGAGATGATAGTTTATTTGATAATATGTTACATAGTGTGCTGTATGCAATGGTCACGCTAACTAAGCTTCGCAATCAACTCCTCTGAGAAGAGGATTAGATCCTCGTTCTCTTTGTTCTTGATCTCGAGTGCCTGCTCAAGCGTGCGCATCTGCATCTCCTGTCGACCCAGCTGAGCTTTCAGCATCGCAATCTCGCTGTCGTACACTATCCGTGCCTGCTCCATCTCTTGACTTGCTTGCAGCAGCTTTGCATCCGCATGGCTCTTCAGGCTTTCATATCGACTGTCACTCGTCTCAAAGTCCTGCTTCAGAGTTTCAATAGCCCTCCTCAATATCATTTCATTCTATGCACACAATGTATGGTAATAAAAAATAATGTTCGTCAATGACTAAAGGGGTCGCAAATGCATATCGTAAATAAAAGATAAAGGGCCGATATGATCGTTACCTCGACATGCTTGAAATTGAGGTCCTTCAGCTCATCGTATCGCGTTTTGAGAAGCACAAACGCCTCTTCGGTCTCCTCTTTAGTCACTGTCAACTTTGCATTTTGCTCCTTGATCATCTGGATTTCTGTTGCCGTGCTCACTAAATGTCGATAGGAGACAAATCGCAGTTGAGTATGCATGCTTTTTTTTTTTTTTGTGGTTCTCGAGCTCTGATCAAGCCCTTGTTCGTCTAACTGATTTAATAGTTTACCTGCAATATCCGCGAGGCTCGACTCAAATTCGTCCAGGACGCTCTTCAGCTGCTCCTTTTCCCGCTTTTCCTTCTCCAGTGCCGTCTTGAGCTCCTCAATCTCGAACTGGTAGATGGCCGCTTCTTGCTCAGCCTAAAAACCACAATAGTTAATAGCAAGTGAATAAGTACCATTGCAAACCTACACCATGCATATACACCAATTGACTGCACCGATATATTTCCTTTCAATGCCAGCGCCATTGACTTACAGATCTCTCATATTCCTCTCGAATTTCATTTGTGATCTCGATACGGAGATCCATCCTGACGTTCTTTTTCATATCCTGCGGTCGATAAAGTAATGACATACGTTAGTGGAGTAGAATGAAGACACACGTGGGCATGCATCATTTGGTAATAAATGTTGGTGCTGTGTTTTGTCCTGTGATTTCAGGGTTACCTCCATCTCTCGAATGCTGTATCTAGGCGCATCTAAATTGGTAGAGTCGCGAATCCTGGAGGACAACATGATACCGCTGGGCCGACGAACAAGACCCGAGTCCTTTTTCTCAGCACTTGCAGTTCCCATTGTCGATTCACCGGCATTCGTCTCTGTCGATTCTGACTCTTCATGCATGGTCTCCACGACTTTGACCTCGTCCATAGGCGCAAAGGAAACAGAAGGCGTGGTCGATCCAGTTTCTGCAGAGTCGTGCGATGAAGACCCTGCTGATGAGGGCGCAGCCATGGTGCTTTCCTTCTCCGGTGTTCCCGGAAACCCCTGACCGGATTCAGCCTTCGACTTTGTCCGCCCTCTCGCTTTAGACATAAGATCGTCGAGCAGTGTTGAACGCTTTTCCAGTAACGTCGAGCGTTTTACTGCATTTGGCGAGGAGACGAGAAGTGAGGCAGAAGCGGCCTCCGGTGATGATCCTGCCGGAGTATATGAAGATGTCAGGACATTGACATCCCCAGGAGTTGAAGCTAAAAGCGATGTTCCATGCGGCATAGGGATTGCCGCTGTAGTTGATGACATCGCACCTCCGAAAGATGAAACAGGCAGCTGTCCTGAACTGACAGGCGGAGTGATATCTAGTCGGGATATTTCTGCGCTGCTTGACATCCATTCGGCAAAAGACTTTTCGTGCGTCTCACGGAAGTCTATAGATTCGTGAAGGCGTAATTCCTCATTTGTGATTCCATTGAGTCCTGATTGATTGAATTGTATATCGTCTGGGTCCTCGAAATCAGAGTAGTGGCTGCCCGTATCCTCCTTGTCATTCAAGATGCCGTTCTTCTTAGACCCAGTCTCGTCATTGACATTGACGTTCTGCACTACAATATCCACCTCGACATGCTCAATGTCTGTAGCGTCCTGCTTGACAAACTCGGGTCGATCCCCGTTGAGATTGTCGGGATCTGCAAGATTACCCATCGATTGCGGAGAAGCCGATCCAGACTGTGATGAAGTTAGACGGGAGACTGCACTGGTACCCTCGTCGGCCTTGACAGCCGAGTCTTGCGATTTTGGCGGCGAGCTATTGAGTTGATCTGTTGACTGTGAACCAAGAGTTGACGATGCTGCATCTTGGGCAGTATCGTGTTCCAAATGAATCCCTCCGTCCAGACCCTGACCGTCGTTCAAAACCTGATCCAGTGAGAGTTGCGCGCCCGCGCTTGTAAGGGCCCCCACCACCATACCAGCGTGTTGCCGTGGCGACATTCTGGTAACCGCCCGCGCTAACGGGCTTGAAGGTGTTCGTGTGCCCGTTCGTGAGGTCCTGAATTTTGGATTCAGCTCCTTATCCGACAGAGCATCATCCGTCATGTCCATGAAAGACTCGTCACCACCACCACCACCACCTTCCATTTGCCTTTGCCGTCTACTCCTAAATGCTGGCGATTGTCCGCGCGAGGCGCCCTTGATGGATCCAAAGGGCGATGAATGCTGCATAAGATTGCTTAGATATGCATCCGTGTCAGGATCGATCGAACTCATACTGGGACTAAAAGGATCCTCGATCTCTCCTTCAAGAATCCTTAGGTGTTCCGGATCCGAGACCACGAACGAGACGTGTCCAGAATGGCTGAGTTCATCTTCATGCATGTCCTCCTTGTCAACCATGGCGTTGAACGACACAAGGCTGTCTGAAGAGAGTTGTCGGGAGTGATATCTGTTATTGGAGACACGGGAACTGGGTCGTGACGTGGGACGAGACGTTGGGCGTGAAGTCGGTCGAGATGAAGAGGGTGTTGAGTAGACAGCAAGGTCGTTACCCAGGCCTATAGAGTTAGAGCTGACGTTGACTGGACTACTCGCACGTGAAGGCGAGTTGTTTATTGCTTCCAGATGAGAGCTGCCTGCCCCGGGAGATGCGACGCGATTGAAGGGTGCGGCACGCCGGGGCCGCGATCTTGTCCCGCTGCCAGTGGACGAGGCTGGAGAGCTCGCACGCTCAAGCATATGTCCCGCCGCTCGCTTCTCATCAAAAGACAGGTCTTCGACGCCTACTCCCGTTCCTGCTGGATCTCCTGACAGATAGTCGGTATTGTTACTGTATCCGTTGCGGCTGTGGCTGCCGATCCCTCCATGGTCCACTACCAGGCTGCTACTTGATCCAAACGTCCCTGGACCGCCAATTGCGTCCTCTGCAGCAGGGGTTTCTACAATTGTCGGCTCCAGATCAGTCTTTTTCGGTGCAGAAAACTTGTTGAGTGTGCTCTTTAGGTTTGAGACTCTCTTTCGAGTTGTGGTAGAGGTCAACGGCTTCCTGGGGGTTGGTCGCTCGAGAGGCGGTGCGGGGAAGTCGTCGGCGGTTGGTGCCGTCGGGTATGGTGAGTTGTTGATGGAGGGAGCGCTTGAGGTATTGAAGTTGGAGCGGAAAGCAGACGGCGTCGAAGAGGCGAATGGGTTGGCGTTGAAGGACGACTTTGAGGGCGGTGGTGGGATAGCAAACTACGGTAGGAGCCAGTAAGTGTGCATTAGCCATTAGATTGAGGTATTAGAAGATAAAATCGACAGTGCAGCGAAGGGAAGAGGAACGTACTTCTGCACTTTCGGCTGCAGCAAGAATGGCATCGAGATCGTAGGTGCCCCTCTTCAGGGGAGGAAGTTCCTAGAGTTCGGCAAAGAAGAGAGTAAGGTGAGGTCAGGACAGCCGCGAAGGCATAAACTTCGGGTTGCGGAGAACGAGAGCAGCAAAGGGATCTCGTCTTACGGGCGAGTCTTCTGGGTCCATGTGGTCAAGGGATGAGGATGTGAATGAGGATGGGGATGAGAGTGGGGAGGATCTGAGGGGTCAGATTGGACAGGCGGAAGTAGAGTAGAGTTCGTTGGAGGAATATATACGAGGAAGGGAAGGGTTCAAGAAAGGAGAGTGTGGACTCGAGAGCAAAAACCCACGTCACTGAGATACTGAGATATGGTGGCAGCTTAGCGTGGAGTCTTTGTTTGGGGCTGTACTTTGCTCCTCTTCTTTATGACAAAAGAAGAAGACGCTCGTTTTCTATCACGCGCTGGACGAAGGGGTGCGCATGAAAGCGGATACTCACAGACTGAGCAGAGAAACATGGTCCACGCTCAAGAAGGCAGCTAGGCCGCAAACAAACATAGGATTAGGATTAGCACTCCCCCTTTTCATAGGCCATGTTAGTCTGTTTGTTTGCTTCATCTGTTTTTCATTGCGTGCGTGCCTGGTTATCTGGCTAACCTGGCCAACATGCATCATCTCTCCCTGGTCCTGAAACTACGCCAGACGCGTGGCGTGTCGCGGTAAGACATCCATCGCCGCATTATTGGCCACCGCTTCCTGCTCCTGTTTCAGGATAATTTCCTTCCTCTTTGTTTATTTTATTCTTTTTTTTTTTTTTTTCAGGCACCAACACGAACTACAGGGACAGGACTTGATTGATAAGATGCATTCGCTCGCTGATCGACATTCCGAACGTTCTCCTTCCTGGCCAAAGTCGCCGTTGTCTGTCGCATTCGAACGATTTGCAGAAGCTGGCTCATCTTGCCCTCGAGCCATCGCCGAAGAACACTTCGACTAGCCCTTCTGGGATCCAGAAAGTTGATACTGCACTCGAACCGAATTGCGTGCACATGACGATTTCCTCGTGTATAAGTCTTGGTGACATCGTTCATTGTCGAGGCAGAAAGAGAGCGGTGATCCCTGCTAAAACTATTGTTGTTGGACCTACTCGACTTGACTAATTTAGAATTTTGGTCATCGATTGAGTAGTGCAGCGCCCAGTGGTAATTGCGGCCGAACGAATGTTGTGCACCCCGTAAGATCTGCGAACCGTGCCTCTTGATGCTGAGCGGGCAGACTCTGTCCAGATAATTCAACGACGCAAATCCGCTCTCTGCATGGCGTACAAGATGTCCAGGATGTCTCTCAGCTGATTTCATAGAGGTTGGCGCATCCGGTTGACCACTCTTCACTCCAGAATACGATTTCGTGCCTTCCTTGCCCACAGTGATGATCCCGTCCTCGGTACAATGAATCTGCCGTTCCTGAAATCGAGATCCTCGTGACCTGACCGAGATTTCTTCGAGCTGTGGACGCTGGATTGCGATACCACTTCGGAAGGCAATGGTTTGACTGCCAAGCTGGGGCTTGAACACGACCCTGTCCCTGTTCATATCGAAATGGTCAAAAACAAATGTGACGCCTGTTCGACAAACGTATTCCTGATACAGGAACAGACGGACGGATTTTGAGGCGATTGATTGGATGAGAAAAGGGATGGAGAGTGCCCTGAGAAACTTTGAGGTGTTGTATAGGCTGAAGTGGTCGGTTAGAGAAAGGTGCTGAATGATACTTGTCCAGATCTCTGGAGGGAACCCGTGTTGTGGCCTGGCAATTCCTGCGGAGCCTAAGGAATGTAATGATGGCAGGTTGGACATATTGAGGTTCCCTGGATATATGATGTGAATGCAGTGTCCGTCAACGAGTCGCTGGCTCGTATCGTGTTGAAGAAACAAAAGAAGGAGAGGAACGAGGAGGGGAGTGTGAGAAAACAAAGAAAGGTGAACGAAACAGAAGAGAAAAAAAAAAAAAAAGAAGGAATCTCGCCCTTCCATGGACGTGGGCAGATAAGACGCAAAAGGAAAGGAAGGAAGCACAAAGTGGTAGCGTGGTGTTGGTCACAACGGTTGCATTGGGCAAACCATGCTGGGCGGCGAACAAATTGCGATAAACAGGAGAAATGTTCATACGGGCAATGCGAACTTATCCGCGCCCAATGTTAAACGTTACAAACCTGTGTGGCAATTGCTTTTGGATGTTCCTTAGTATTCTGCCCGATCTATTTGCGCGTGGTTAAATGATAAGTTGAGACGTTGCGATCAAGTTTCTACTTGATATCATATAAATTGACCGACTTGCCAGAACTAGCTATAATTCACGGGCCAAAAATAAAAATAAAAATAAAAATAAAAAAGGCATGATACTGTACTGAGAAGAAAAAGGATCTTGAGCACTACCGAAACTAGTCAGCAACGCGTCGATCCACTCAATAGTGTGGAAATAGAATGCGATGCCGTCGACCAAGACATCAGAGTATATCTATCCAACATATCGGGCCGACTCTGACCAGTCGAGTGGGATGTCCACCCGAGGGTGGCCTGTATGTCAGGGAGGACCCCTGCTTGCAAATTGAAAGTGGGCCTGCAGGGGTGCGGCAACTCTGCTTTATGTATCGGCGATATTAACAATTATTCTTTGGAGGGTGTGGGAGAGTGCGTATGCAGATATGTCCCGTGCATGGGAGTAAAGGGCAGTGCAGGGGACATGATGGCTACGCGTTTTTCGTCGTTTTGTGCAACAGATCGGCCAGGCTGGATCGAACTGCTTTGCGGATCAAATTCTCACGGGAGACCCTAAGACTAGGAGTACCACTGCACGTTCAAAGCAGTTGCGGTCATCGGAGCCCGGTGCCAGTAAGCAATCTTCACTACTAGCGGGTGAGTTCTTACCAGGGTTACCGAGTGGGCTTCTGTCACATGGGACGCCGCCTTTCCATTTGTGCGAAGAGAAAGGGCTGCTGGCTTTGGATTCTTAGCACAGGAAACTATATTTTCAGTCGTTCGCCGCTGTCTGTTCCCGTCACGGATAATATTGTATGGCCTGCATCCCAAAGCACCTTCCCTTTCCCTTTCTTTTTCCCTCCTCCCTTTTCAGCACCTATCCTGTGCAATCTCTCTTTTTGTGCTTTCTTTCTTTCTCCTGTTTAGTCCTTTTCTTCTTCGCTTCCACCATTGCCCCAGATAAAAAGAAAGAAAGAGAAAAAGAAAAAGACCTATCCCTCCACGACCCACAACTCTTTTCACACACACCATTGAACGCTCCTCTCTCGCACTCTCTGTGCGCCTCAACACGATCCTCAATTGCAACCGGTAATCATCAAGAAACCACTGCCGATTTTTACCGTAAGCCAACTGCACTATGTCTAGTAGTCTTTCAACAAACTACGCCCTGCGTGTGGGGGCGATCGCCTTGATCGGAGGTGTCCTTGCCTACTGGTTCTGGACTTCGTCCTCCTCGGCCGTCGACAAGAAGCAACCCAAGCGGACAAAGAAGACCAAGACCACGACAACTACCACGACCACAACGATCGCTAAAGAACCCACGGATGCTCCTGTTGTCCTTGCGGAAGAAACCATTACGACCACCACGACCCTGCTCCGAGAAACCACTGCTGGCGCACACCTTGGTAAGAAAAACTTCGCCAAAAAAAAGCAAAAGGGGCAGGACGCTGAGGGATTTTTTTTCTTTGCCTTCTTGTCAAGGCGAAGACATGAGGTTTTCTTGATTCATGGTTGTTGGTGTCAAGGTTAATTGATCGATCGATCGATTTCTCAGATCCTTCACCCCCGGACCTTTGCTTATTTTGTCACACACGACATCGAGCGAACGGGGCACGTATTTTTTTCCCTTCCATCCCGCTCTCAATAAACAAAGAACTTAACGGTAGGGGCAACCCAGCGGCAACTACGGAGGCCGGCTAAGGTGCTGCTCCGCATATCGCGAAAAGAGGATGAGAGGAAGAAGGGGGGTAGCCGGAGAAAGCGATTCAGTTTCACAATGGCTAACATCGACCGTGCTGGCTCTACCCATGAATCTCTTTGCTTCACAGCCAAGGACACCAGCGAGAAGACACTGACCGAGGCTATTATTGATGCTGCCCAGGAGCCCGAGGTAAGAGAGAAAGCCAATTGCTACTACTATGCTGAGACGAGCGTTTTGTCCTGCAAGCCCTTTCTCTCCTTTCCCTTTTCCCCCTACTTCTTTCGTGCTGCATTACTTTGCCTCCCATTCCATTCTGCCGTCTTTATATCCTGTGCAGTTGTTTATGTTCTGCATCCTGTTGTCCAAAGTGCACTCCTTGAAATGGGAACCGACCATTTCACAGCCCTTCTTTGTTCTTTTTTCTTTTCTTTCTTTCTTTCCCGTATTCCGAGTCTCCATCGTCTCTGGAAGAGTGCGAAATAATTGAAACATTGCATACATGGATCCGCACACAATATTTTGCAATGACCCCACTTTTCCGCGTGTGAACTAAAATTGCATTTTTTTTTTTTTTTTTTTACATAAATGTATCCGGCCTGTTCCCTTTTCTAGACCACCGAAAACACGAGCCAGACTGAGGATGCACACGTACACGCAGAGACCGAGGCGGATACGAAAATAGAGGATGTTGTCATCGAAACCGTTGCCGAGAGAGCCATTGGGTGTGCTGTTGAGCCCGCCCTGCAGATCTCTTTTGAAGCGCCCGTCCCTGTTGTAGAAGAAATCAAACTCGATACTGTGGTAGAGGTGGTCGCTGAAGTGCATGCCACCTCTGCTGCTGTTGTTGTGGAGGATACAATTGAGGAGGTTACCGTTACTGCCAAAGTCACTGAGGAATCTGTGCTTGAAAAGACTGAAATTGTGATTGAAAATGAGCAGCAGGAGAAAGAGGAGGTGGTTGCTGCCGTTATTGTTGATGATGAAACGATATTGTTCTCTGAGGCAGCTATTGAGGCCGCGGTTGTAGAAGCTATTGTTGACACTGTTACTGATCACCTCATGGAATCCGCCGTTCTTGTCCAAGCGGAGGAGCCACAGCTGGAAAAACAACAAGAGCAAGAACAAGAGCGGGAACAAAAGCAGGAACAGGTGTCAGAACCTGAGGCTGAGGCTGAGGCTGACGAGGAAGAAGACCTTGTGGAGGAGTTTGACCATGAAGAAGAGCTCACATTGGTCTTTGAGAGGGAGATTCGAGAGCCAGTATTGCCTGCACAATCACGCGAGGAGGAGGAGGAGGTTGTGAAGGAAGTGTCCCAGCAGCAGGAGGTGACCGAAGAGGAACAGATTGAGATGCAGATTGAGACCCCAACGACTCTTGTGGATGAGAACATCGAGGTCGCCAAGGACACCGTGGAGTCGAAGCCATCGTCGCGCAAGGCTGCGGATTCATGGGCTAGCGTTAGTCAGGACAAAGTCCAGTCGCTCCAGGAGGTCTCGCGTGTAGCTCGTAAGCAATTCTTTCCTTTTCTTTTTTTTTTTTTTGTTATGCGAAATGTGTCATGGCAGACGTATCAGAAAGTACTAAATGCTTTTTTTATATATGTTTTTTTATATTGTTTAGAACACTCTGAGCTGAACGCATCTGCCCCCGAGTTCAAGCCTGCTTGGCTCACTAACAGCGCACCAGTACCTGTCAACCGCGCTACCATTTCACGAGGTAATTGAAGCTTTTTGGGAGGGTTAGCGGAAGGAGCTGTTGTGGGCACCACGAAGAGCTGTCTTCTGATTTTTCTTTATTCCCTGCACTGTCTGTTAAAAAAAATAGATGCTGTTGTCCCTTCAACAGAGGCATCAACACTTGGAACGCCAGCCAAGATGAAGTCCAGATGTAGGTTCTGGCCAGGCTGCACCAACAAGTCCTGCAAGTTCACGCATCCCTCGCTCCCTTGCCGGTAAGCAATCGCACGCATGAACGACTTTGGCGAATTCTCTAAAGAAAGAGAGAGAATGTGCGTGTAATAACGCTTCAAAATTCTATCCTTAGTGATCCCGAGAACTGTACATTCGGAGATCGCTGCATCTTTATCCATCCCAGCGACCCCCTTCCTCGGCCAAGAAGCGACAAGGTCAGCCGCAAGCCATCTGTGGCCAAGAAGCGAAGACCCCAGTCCTCGGACTCGACCGCGACCATGGTCGCAGTCACACCGGATGATGTTTGGAAGTAGAAGGATGGACTAAGGAGGCAGGTTCTAGGCTAGGGGGAAGGGAGGGAGAGAGGGAGGGAGGGGTGGCCCGGAGGATTGTTTTTGGTATGTCTTTGTTGGATGTCATTTTTTCATTTCTTCTCTGTAGATTCTTTTTTTTTCCCGTTGTTGTTTCCCATTTTTGTTTTATTACGCAGCCCAGAAATGCGGCCTCATAAAGAAACTACACGATTACATCGCCCACCTGTGCGCTCTTCCAATTCGAGTGCCACCAATTTTTTAAAACGCGTCAAAAGAGTAGGCTCGACGCGGCCCTCTCTATCTGAAATGGACTGGAAATTTTCAATTTCCTTTTTCGTCCATGTCATGACCTTTTAAAAAGGAAGTTGCTTAAGGGTTTTAGCTGCGATTTCTTAATTTTTTTCGGGTTTTGCGACTAGAACCCTTAAGCAGCTTCCTTTTTAAAAGGTCATGACATGGACGAAAAAGGAAATTGAAAATTTCCAGTCCATTTCAGACATAGTTTAGAGGGTTGCGTCGAGCCTATCAAAAGAGCTCTCAAACCAAAATACGTTTCACCTACACATGTATAAGCTTTTGTACATATACGTAAAACAGATGGTCGCTTTTTACGTCTAAACTCCCACGCGTTGTGTCTTATTAACTCCCACGCGTTTTGCATCTTCTGCAGCAAAGTGTTTTTTTTTTTTATTTACAAATGTTCACACGAACGCGCACTAGACGAAAAGGAAAAAAAAAAAACCAGTGGTCTGTGCTGGGGGGAACGAAAGTCGACCCCAGATCTCATGTTGATGGGAGAAGAACCCGAATCGGAGCTTTTTTTTAAAGGCTGCGATAGGCATCTCCAGCGGCCGCATTTCCATGTCCGCGAGCCTCGAGAGAGCTGTCGTTGGTGGCACTTCCGACAGCCTTCTGGGCAGTACCCTGGACCTGGTGGCCGATTCCCTGGGCGTGGGTCTGGGTGTCCTGGTTGGACTGAGCGGTCTGGCCCTGGGCCTTCTGGGCGGCACCAGAGCCGGCGAGGTCCTCACTGCCGACTGTGCGGCCGACTGTCTCCTTGGCGCTTCCGACGGCGGAGTTATAGGTGTTTGAGAGTCTGTCAGTCATTTTGTTAAAAGAGGTGTTGTGTGTGTGTGTGTGTGTGTGTGTTTGTGCTTATGGGGTTTCTGGAAGACAAGATACAGAAAAGAAAGTGGCAAAGAAATATTGTATTTATACGTTATTTGGTCCTAGGCTGATATGAGTCGCTTTGGATTGTGGATGGTGACATGGAAGGAAAGTGTTCACCATCAAGACTGGTGGAAGGGGGGACAGCGTTGCACCGCGAAAGGACAAGAACGCCTTTCATATGCAAATTACATGATGATGACAACGCGACGCGTCCAATCGACTTCCGGGAGGTTTCATCAGCTTGAGACGGTGTAGGGGACTAGTGTAAATGTAATGATGTCCTCACTCCCGGCCAAGCGCGCAGGCTGGAATATCCTCAGCACGCCATTTCCACAGTGGGTGAGGGGGGGGGGCTCAATGGAGGCCAATGCACCTTTGTTTACGTGTCGATGCTTTGCAGGCATCCAATGAGACTACGTATAGTCGCACACTGCCCTCGAAATGCACACGAAGACACGTAGGACGCGTAATTAGCTTTTTCTTTGCTTCTTTCTTCATGTCGTTTTTGCATCAGAGATATTACGGAAAACTATGACAATATGCTATTCTATGAGATAAATCTACCTATCTAGCTTCTATGTATGTCGAGATTGTCGTGTAGGATGAGGTAAAAAGATAACATTTGTATTACAAAGGAGCTAAAGGATGCATATAGTGCACGCGGACGCACGAACAGGAGTGTTTCCGTCCCTCTACTCACGCAACTCGCGCAGGAAGAGGTTGCTCTGTCCCCCATATTCGTCTGATCCATACGACAAATGCGTACCAGAATTTTGTCCCAGAATTGCGTCAGGCACGCCCGAATCATACCCGCTGCTCATCATCGGCCCCTGCGCTCCTGACTGCACATACCGGTACTGGCCGTAATCTGGTACGGTCGCCGTACTTGATAAACTCATGTGCTGCGACTGCGTCGACGGAGGCTGTGCCTGTGGGTCATACAGCTGCTGATCATACGGCGAGTGTTGGTACTGCTGGCTTTGCAGAGGTGACGATGATCCTGTTGCAGAGGCTGGCCCGACCATGGACGACGCAGTGATTGGAAGTGCTGAGTCGTGCACAGGCGGCCGGAAAATGTCCGTATAAGATGCGAAATTGCCCGCATCATCTCCATGCGCCGATCCACCAGGTGCTCCAAGGTTCGAGTTTCGGATCTTGCTCTTAAACTGTCTTGAAGGCTATGTGATTAAATATTGGCGATCAGCATATTTTCAATTTGACGCAAAGGCATGTTTATCCCTGTGCGAAGAACCCTTAACTTACAGATAGTTTCCACTTGCGAAAGACCCAGACACCAATACCGCCAGCGATCACAACTGCACCGATGACAACACCTATCGTGATGGCCATCTTGTTGCTCGAAGAACTGCTTCCCGCCGAGGCTACCTCTGAAGGCTTAGCAGGGTCAGAAGTGGTAGCCGAAGGACCCGTTTGGGAGTGTTCACCGCCATGAGATGTCACTGGCTTATTGGTTGTCGTCTTTGGAGGATTGGATGTTCCTGGTGTAGTGGTTGCCTCTGGGGTCGTGATAGGAGGAGGAGGAGAAGGGGTGGTAGTGATTATGGGATCCGTTGGCACAGTGGTTGTGGTTCCTGGAGTCGGCTCAACAGTGGCTGTGGTTGCAACAGTTGTGGTTGCAACAGTTGTGGTTTCGGGCAAAGTTGTGGTTTCGGGCGAAGTTGTGGTTTGCACATTCGTGGTAGTGGTGATCGGTGGGTCTGTGGTGGTGACCGTTGTTTGTTCGATAGTGGTGGTGATGGTAGTAGTGGCGGTGGCGGGAGTAGTCACGGTCTCTGGACTCGGGCTTAGGCTTGAAGCACCAGCATCTGTAGTAGTAACAGTAGTTGAAGTATCAGCAGAAGCAGAAGCAGAAGCAGAAGCAGAAGCAGAAGAAGGCGGGGATGAGGAAGGCGTGATATCTATTAGAGATCGGCCGAATGATGATAATCATAAGAGAGGACGTAGGAACCATACAACGCGTGGTGGTTAGACCCAAGTTCGAAAGTAATTGTTATGAGCAACTGTGGAGCAGGTAATCAGCGAAATATTACAAGTTGCCGTACTGGGAGATGTAGCAGTAGTTATAGAAGGAGTAATAGCCGTTGTCGTCGTTGCGCTAGAAGATGTGGGAGAGGGTGTGTCTATGGAGGGGTCAGCAGAGTGCTGAGTGGTAGACGTAGTGACGGATGCAGTGATGGGTGCAGTGGTGGGTGTAGTGGTGGATGCAGTAGTGGATGCAGTAGTGGATGCAATGGTGGATGGTTCTGGGGTAGATGGCTCTGTGGCAGGGAGCAATGAAATTAATCGGCGGCGACGAAATAGAGGTGGCGGCGAATAGATTGGTGAAAATGGGATTCAGGTCATAGAAAAGGCCGATCAGTACGCTTGCTCTGCTCTCTCTTTCTCTTTCAAATGCACCAGGCTCCTTTTCTTGTTCTCTGTTGACATCGCTCAACCAGTGTTCTCTCGTCCCAAGGCTCTCTTCCGGATAGAGTTGGTGGTTGTTTGGGGTACAAAGAGCAACTGTAATCGAGGGCACAGCGAAATCAGTCCCGATCCGATCTCATGGCCATCATCTGTGCTCAAGATGCGTCGTTTGGGATGGCAGCAGACAGGGACGGCAGCGCTCTCGTGGGAAGTTAATGTAGATGTTGTCATTGTCATCCTGTGTATCTTTCCACCTGCCCTGTCTATATGATGGCTCATCAGGCGAGATAAAGAAGCCCTACATCGCCACCATTCATTCCAGTAGAGCGAGAACTTCAGGGGCACCAGATATCTGAAAGAAAGGAAGGAAGGAGGAGCATAGGATGGGGCAATAGGGATAGAGGAAGGAGAGTAGAGAGGAAGAGTGTTCTGGTGAGCCTGATAAGGTTACCCTTGCGATTGAATGGAATAATGCTGCGACTGTCACTCCCCCTGCAGTTCTCCTTGTTCCAGACACATTTTTTCTCTCCCCATGGTTCCGGCGCTAGTGCACCTGTTGAAGCAATAAAAATGGACTAGCCTTCAAGCGGAGGATGGCGCTGGTGGTAGAGGAAAAGGAACATAGTCTCTGTACTTCTGACCCCGTTGTAATCTCGTCTTCCGCAACCATCATCCACTCACTTCCATCCGTGCCCACTAGGTGGAATGAAAAGCGCAAAGCATCTAGGCGTCTTTTTTTTTTTTTTTGCTTTTTGCTTTTTTGTTGGGTCTATTCTTTGGCCAGCTTCCGTCATAGTTGATGAAGATGTAGAAAGAAACCTTACCAGGGGTGGCGGAAGCAGAAACGACGCCCTTGACCAGGTCCTCATTAACATCCCGCCTCTCGTTCTTTTCAAATGTCGGGAATCGCTCGAGATTTTTGCTGAAGCTATATAGGGCCCGCCTCTGCTGACGAGCGGAATGGGTATAGGCAGAGACCCTCGCAGGTCCATGACCGTTATCCTCGTTGGTGATCTGCCAAAGATTTTGAGGATGATTATGGTGTTGCTGTTGTTCTTGAACCTGGTGCTGATAATTCCGTTGACCCTGGCAGCCTGGTAGGGCGAGCACCAGACCCACAGCAAGCACCAGCCCGAGTGTCGACTGTCCTCTCATTGTGACGCAAAAAAAGGAGAGAAGGAGAGAAGGAGAGAAGGAACTGGAGAATGAGAGCTGTGGTGAACGAGGGGGAGGGAGGGTTTCTGTCCCTGAACAATCCTTTTATTTGAACGCCAGGTGTTTCTGGGCAATTGTGTGACACGAACAAGGAGAGAAAATAGAACAGGCGCTTGATCGTGTCTAGATCTCTGCGGCCGTGGAATGATGAGTGGAACGAATGAATGGGTGAATGAATGAAAGCAAAAGGCAAAGGAATCGCAACGCAGCAGCAGGAAAAGAAAAAAAAAAGAAAAAAAAGAGAAAGAAGAGGCAAGAGGGAGGCGGAAATAAGGGACGACAGCGGTGCACCGGCTTTCTTTCTCATCTGGTTTTCTTGTTGTTTCTTGTTTCCGTTCGTTATTTGGTCTCAGTGCTGGTAGATGACCTAGTTACGCCCAATGAACTGCTCCTTAAAATTAAAATAGCTGTAATAACTGGCCCCCACACGGGACCTGAAGGCTCTTTGCCGGCCTCCACCATGAGGAATGGAAGCCGCATCGAATGTCCATACGCATCCATCCCAACGGTCCCAGACATAATCACACATTTGAATTATCACGTAGAAAGCAGGGTACACCCATTCCATTCCGCACCCCCTGTCTTGCCAGGTGGACAAGGTTCAATTCAATTCAAGACCAGCCCGCCTTGGCCCAATCTCGATGGATACCACACTCGCTGGGCAAAAATGTCGTCAACACGCATCTTGCACATTCTCCCCAAGTAGCTCTTAGCCCCATTAGCCTGAGACCGTTACGTATGCTTTCTCTCCCGCAGAACTATAAAGCAAAAGACTGCCAGGGCTAATATTACATGGCAAACATTCTTCCCATCCTTTATTGCATTTTCTCATGCATCGTCCTAGACTAGCCACTTGAAAAGAACCCTCAAAAGTCCACTTACCTCGAATTCTTTTCCCGCCCACTGGAAGCCGATCGCCCCGTACTGCATTATAGAAACGTATCGATGTATTGATCCTGCATAAGAAAAAGCCGCGCCAGTGCTGTCATTTCGCCCAGATTCATAATTTATTGTCTGGTTCTTTGTTGCAACTACTGTGCTGGCCAGTCAATTCTTTTTGAGTACTTCACAGGCGACGATGGCGAGCTGAGAGCGACGAGGATGAGAACGACGACGAAAAAAGTGTTTTGGAGTGTCAGGAGTGTAGTTGCGAAGGTGAAAGTGATCCAGTTTATTCTGTCAATTGATTGATTAATAGCGGTCGTATCTCTCGTCGTAACGAGGGCGGCGCTCGTATCCACGGTCGTAAATGGCTCTGTCGTCGTAGCCGCCGCGTCCTCCCATGTCATAGGGTGCCGGTCTGTAATCGCGAGGCGGGCGGTCCTCGTATCTTGGGCGGGCCCCCATCCATCTGAAAGTGTCGTGTACGCGCAGTTGACAAAACAGAACGTGAATATGTTAGCTACACCAGTGAATAACACCAGAAACACAAGCAAGCGATAGTCCTCAAAGACGAAAGAGCCCTGGCAAGGTACCAAAGCCAGAGGATACATGATAACCGCTCATAGAGTCAGATTCTAGACCCAACAGCGGCGCATATTTGTCCCTCAGGCCGATGACAAATTGTTTGGATACTCTACTTATCATAAGTGCGATCAAATCGATCATACCTGTCATACGGAGCGGGGCGACCGTAGTCGCGTGCAGGTGCGCCTCTGTATTCCCTAGGATCAGGTCCACGGGGATCTTGGCGTGGGTCGAATCGATCTCCACGGCGATCTAAGTGGTGTGATATTGGTCGTGATACCAGGTGGTTAGATTGGTGCTGCATGTGTAGGCGAGAACTATTGGTTTCGCCAAATTTAACTGCATGCGATACCATAGGGATAGTGAGGCATACCCGTGCCCCTCTCGCGCTTGGGGGGTCCACGGTATTGGCCAGGAGTGGGTGTTCTCGCACGACCGCGGCGAGCCTATGAGGTCAAAGACAAAAAATTACAAAGAGTGGTCAAAATCGGAAATCCGCTCCGTCCATGGCAGTACAGTAATTCCTGGCGAAGCGCAGAATGAATGGTGGTACTTACCATGTTGACGGACATAGCGCGTCCGTGGAGTTCGAATCCGTTCAGCACCTGCATAGCAGCATCAGCATCTTCAGGACGGACCATGGTCACAAAGGCGAAGCCACGCGACTCGCGGGTATGGGGGTCGAACATGATTTGAACCTTCTCGACCTAAACAAAGCAGCCCCGATCGATGAGAACCATGGTCAGGAAGGCATTTCAGAGGCAAAACTGTGGATTCTTATCCAGATATATTCACGAAGAGCAAAACATGGTGATCCGTCGCCATGATATTTTTTGGCTGTTCGGTGAACTGCCACATCGTTTCGCCTTTGTTGACCAGCGACTTGTTGCGTATGTGAGCATGGCTGGAAGGGATGAATCAAGGTAGACTGCGCCAATTCAATCGAAGGTGCCATCCCAACGTTGCTGGTTTCGGTGCAGTTGCAGCTGCAGTTGCGGAAGCTCACCTTGCCGTATTTGCCAAACAGGTCCTCTAGATCCGCCTGCTCAGTCTTGTTGGAAAGGCCGTTGACAAAGAGATTGTTGCCTGGGTTCACTGACTCGTCGATGTCGGCATTGTTTCTGGTATCGGGTTTGAAAAGAAGTTGCAAAAAGTCAGGCGGTGCGCAAGAGAGTGTTGTTGTCTGTTGCCGTTGCTGGATACATCATATTCGCTTGTATTTTTTTCTTGATGTCTTTCTTTTGGTCTTGATGAGGTGATTGCTGTTGATCAGAGCAAGATGTCGCAGATGCAGTTGCTCCTGTCCAGACCATTACATAGGAGGCGCAAGCAAAGACACAAGACAACACATAATGCTCCCGCATGTTTTTCGGCTGGCGCAAGATATCGATATACATACGTTGCGCGGGCAGGGGAGCGACTTCTTGGACGAGGAGATCTTGATCTGGAGCTGGCGGGGCTCTCACCACGTCCGCGATGTTCAGATTCGGTGTAAGTATCGTTCATGCTGTGATGGGGGGGAGGGGGGGAAGAAGGATGGCGAGGATGTGGAGCAGAAGGGCGAGGGTGAGTTTACTTTAAAAACAAGGCAAGGCGAGGACAGAACCATCACGTGGAATGCAACCCCTTAACGTAAACAATCCTCGCTCGTCTGCAGAGACTCTCCCCCCTCCCACACGAGTGTGCATATACCACTCCCTTCTCCTCAGTTTGCTCCTTCCTTTCTCCGTCCAAATCGCCTTCCGCTCTTGCTGTTATGTCCTCCCCATTCCTCCGTACAGTTGTCACAGCCAACCGCAGCATCATGCGCGCTGCCGGCCGCCCTGGAGCAAAGAAGGGCAGCTCCACCGCACTCAATGGCGATGCTCGAAATGATCTTATCAAGAAGGTTCTGTTTGACGCCCCTCCTAGACCACCCGTGCGCATGTCTCCCGAAGACCTCGCCCGCCATGAGACTATCGAGCGTGCCTGGAAGCTCGTCCGTCAACAGCGCAAGCAGGAGCAGGAGAAGACTCTGGCCCGGAAATTCGAAATGATGCGCAAGGCCAACGCCGAGCTCGAGGCCACCAGCCCAATCCTGTTCAAGCACTCGCAGACCAAGGAAAGGAACGCCGTCTTCCCAAGGCAGCTCAGGACCCTCACGGATACGCCCGCAAAGCAGATCTGGAACTATCGCCAGTCGACAGCAACCAGCCACAAGGCATGAGGGGCCGATCCGATAATGCAGATCAGCGGTACCAGGGAAACATCTAGCCACTAACAACGTGCAACGGATTTCAGTCCTCTGGAGCAGAAACAGGATATAGCTCATTTCGATCCGCTCGGGATGTACTGGCAAGCAGGAGCGGGAGCATAGCAGAGGAAGAAAGCGCGGAAGCATCATTGATACTTAGACACTCAGCACCACATTGTACACCACCGAAATATATCTATTACGATTCATCATCATATTGGCTTGTTGTTGCAAATGCAATTTGGATGCTGGCAATGCAATTGAAAGAGATGGCATGAACGGTATCATCATGGGTGAATATATGATTGTGCAACCTCAAACTCTCTTTATTTCTTCTTTTTCTCCGCATCGGTGGCAGACGTGGGATGCGCGTGCCTGCGGTTCTTTTTCTCCTGTCTCTCGCGCTCCAGTCTATCGGCCTTCTTCCGTTGCCACGTCTCCTTAAGGACTTTCTTCACATCGTCCAAACCCTTGCTAAAGTTCTTTTCTGCTAATCCAGCCAAGAGCTCAACCTGGTCCTCCCTGACCTCGAAATTGAAAGTTGAACAGAAGGGCTCAGTGGCGGGATTGAAGTCTCCTTGGTACTCTGGATTTGGGATCAGTGGGAAATAGATCAAGGTGATAGGCTGGACGTTGAAGCTCCGTTTGCTGGATGTAGGAGCCTTGGTAGAGACTTCAGATGAATCCCCCACTGGAGAGGACGATTCTGCTTCGTCCGGTGAAACGACGCGATCGGCATCACGATCGTCCGCTACGAGACCGTGGAAGATCTCCACATGAGTCATTTTCCGTGGAGGTCCGCCCTCCTGCTGTTCCAATTGCTCTGCCCTCGTCTTTGAGATGGGAGGCCACCTTTCAATCCCTCGCCTCTTTACATACTCATCTATATCAGGTGGTATACGTTCAAAAGCGTTTTTTTGTTAACTGGATGTTGAAAAAAGAAAAGAAAAAAAGCAAGATTGATAATAAAATCATAGACCATACCAGCCTTCTCAAACCATGGGACATTCTCGATTTCTGCACTGCTGTCAAAGGCCAGGACCACATCGATGTCACGACCAGGCCGCAGCAATGGATACAAAGGTAGGTTGTTGTCCATCCCCGCATCGTTCAGATAAATATTTTTCCTGCGCGAGAATGCTTCGGATTCCGGCTCGGGGTTCGGCAGCTTGTAGAACGGATTCGGGAAGCATGACGGCGACAGAGGATGGATCAAGGACATGCCGTCAATGTACTGGTGTTTTCAAGAGAGATTTCAGCAATCAGCGTATGGAGCATTTGTAGTTGATGCATCTTGTTCTCCAGGCTGTAACGCATATGCCTACATCTTTGATATAGTCATCCATAGAATCTGACATGGCCTTGTTGAGAAGCGGTTGGACTTCCTTGTAGTAGTCTGCCAAAGTTGCTGTAAAGGCCGATCCGAATGTTCCGAGCAAGATCGCCAAATTCGTCTCAGGGACCCTCTCAACGCTCTTGCCTTCGACAAATCGACGGCCAAAGGCCCAGGTTGGGATCCAGGCTGTCGATAGAGTAGAACGTCGAATCAGTGTCGGACTAAATTATTCATCGCAAAAAAAAAAAAAAAAAAAAAAAAACATGTTTGCTAGCGGTCATGGATGAGTTGCGTTACCTGAGGTCTCCTCACTTCCGAATTCGTAAGGTGTCATCTCGAACCACTGGTAGTAATGCGTATCTGAGTTTTCATCTGCAACATCGTCATCGACAATAACTTCACTTTTCTGCATCCGCTGAGTCATTGATTCAGGAAGAACATGGGATACGGCCGTGTATATTGGAAGGGGTTGATCGCCATAATTTGTCCAACGACTTTGCTGTGACAGTTTGAAATCCAATGGGTCAACCCACTCGCTGTTGTCGCCATCCCTCTCTCGATGGATAAGGAGTCGCGAGGCCAGGACCGTGCCGAAGGCGTCGACTAACGTGATGACACGACTTTTGCTGTATTTTTGGACAATTCCCTCCAGGATAAGTTGAGCTGCGCCAGGGTTGGTTAGCATGGTGTCGATAAACGATGGGTAATGGGCAATGGGGACGTTCATTGACTGTTTGAAGTGCTCAAGTGTCTTTGTGAATGATCTCTGTCCAAGCGTAAAGTATTGCGCAATCATCCAACAGCTGCCTGAGACGCCTGCCATATACATGGTACAATCGAAAAGTCCTGCCTTTTTGGCTGCAGTCATGTAACCGAGCGACGATACCATTGCTCTGTAGCCGCCACCGCTATGATCATGAAGAACACACCATATATAGTTTAATACATGACCCTGTAATCACGCGAATAGAGTGATACGTAAGATGAATCTTACCTGCCCGCAATGGCGACGACAGGGATGTCACTTTCGTGAACCTCCGATTCCTTGACTCCCATGAACTTTGCAAAGGCCTTTTTCATCTTTTTTCTGCGGACTGCTTGGAAGGCCACCTCCTGCGGACAGATATTATTGCCTTGCCTGGAGAATGAGTTGCCGCCAAAAAAAAAAAAAAAAAAAAAAAACTCGATTGAGTTGGACCGTTCACTTTCTGAGGTCAAAATTTTTTCTCCTCGCTATCACTATGACATCGGAGGTAGCAAAGTGTGTCTCCTACTGACCTGACAGTGGCGTCGAGTTGGATCTCAGGGTTCTTGCTGCTGTCCTGCATGTTGTTGATAATGGACTGATAGAGTGATCCATCTCCGAGCTGAAGCTCCTTCCTGATGGCGTCCACGGCTGTGAAGTAGTCTGCAAGGGTGGGGACTCGTCCCTTGATCTCCTCGCCAATTTTTTCGCCCAGATTCTGCATCTTTTCCATAATGTCATCCATAGAAAGGGTAGGGATCGTAGGGATTTTGGGAATTGGAATCGAAGGCAGAGGTCCCGGTAGATTGATCCTGTCGCGGCTACTTTCTCCATCCGCTTCAGGGGCCGTTTTGTCCTTGCCCTTGTCTTTGCCCTTGTCTTTGCCCTTATCCTTGCTGTCGGTGTCTCCTTTGCTCTTTGGCGGGTGAGCTTTGAGTTCCAGTACTGGTGGATCGCGACTTTTCGGCTCTTCACAGGACGCTCCCTTTGTAGGGAGGATAATTGCAGAGCCGACGCTCAGCAGTGCCATGAGGGATGCCTTTATATCAGACCACCGCGACTCTAAATGCTTGGATTAAATTAATTTTCTTAGCGCAAACCATGCATGAAAGTAAGAGTCTAGAGATGACGGCCAGGAGTATCGAACCCAGTCAGGATCTGCAAGTAAAAAAATCAAGCGGAGGAGTGGCCATACCATCCGATGACTCCTTGGGTGTGCTCCTTTTGTTAAAATGCTGTGAGGATGTAGAGAAGAATAAATCGTGCTGTTGATTGGAGTGTGCTGCAGGCGGGATAAGAGGGCGCCATGGGCGTTGAGTGGGTTGGTGTCGTGCAGCATCAAAGTGCCATGGGGAGGCGCAGGGACGTCGTAACTTTGCGCGGAGCAGCAGCGACATGTTGATTGTAATGGCGTCAGTGATTCGCGAAGGGAGGGATCGCAGAAGAAGAAGCAGGACGAATAAAGTTGAAGGCACCTCCGCATTTTGCGGGCTGCGCGCTCTTGCACCGGCAAACAATGATGCCGGTCATGTGACAATGTACCCATATGGTTTTTTGGGTCCAGTGTGTCCAGCGGTCCTTTTGGTCGTTTACTACAATACACAGACGACCGACTTTAACACCTTCCTCCTTTCTTTGCACTTCACTTTGTCTCTACACATTCCCACATTTCGCATACGAGTACTTGTCACCTCTCCTTGTCCTTTCATGAGAAACTCTGCCCCTCTCCCTTCCTCTTCCGCCTCCACTCAAGAACGCAACCACCGCCACCAAAATCATAACCAGTCAGCTAGTAACAACAATAACACCTTCAGCAACAGTAACAGCAACAGCAGCAGCAACAACAACACTATCGAGCATGTGAGCTCTCCCGATACTACCAGGCGCCGGGCGTCGTTGAAATCGCTGCATCAGAATGGCGGCTCTGGTTCTTCTGTCGGCACTCCCGTAGCGCAGGGCCAGGACAAGGTCGTCGACCTTAACCAATCGTCTTCCCCATTGCCCTTCCAGCCCTATGTGCTACCAACACAGCTTTCACAGAGATTCAACCACGATTCCGACAGTGAGCACGATTCGAATGACGATGATCAAGAGGACAGTGATCGTACCGAGGGTGAAATGAGTTCTGCGGCGATCAAGGCCACTGGTAGACCCAAGGCTCTTAACAAGCGTCCTGCTGCGTCTGGTAAGTTTACTTGGCTAACTGAATTAATGAGACTAGCAACTGCTTCGGTACTATCATGTAGTGTTTGTTTTTCATCGTTGCAGAAGGCGAGAAGTCGATCTTGAACACCTGAAAACCATTATGCAAATGAAGTCATTCGATTCATTTAGTCTGATCTGTTGCCAATTTATTCTGCTATGAAAAACTTATTCGTGTCCGCAGTGTGTGCACGTACCAGACAGAGCCCGCAGATGCGTGGGGGATCAGCGCGGCATTACGGACATAAATGCTAGTGGTGGCAATGTATTTAAACAACCTGCATTTGCAATCCCTCTTTGGACATGCCATTGAATAGACCACAGGCATGACCGATGCAAGCAGCGGGTGTATCTGGAGGAGGAGGATGTGGAGTTGACCTTCACGGGATACCGATTCCGCCAGACTCGCCTTTATCTTTACTACCTGCTCTGTGTTCTCTCCGGAGGCATTGTCTTCTTGCTCGGAAGGTGGATGCCCCAGCGGTATATTGCCTTTGTTGCCCGAAAATGCGAGATGAGCAAAGCAGAGTGCATCGTTGTTCAGGTTTGTCTTTTGATCTATAAATTGAAGTAATGCCCGCAGTAACACGCAGTACACATGTTTGTGCTATCTGCGTCGCAATGGATCATAGACCAATGCTAAAATACATGTGCTAACCTAATTGAAAAAAAAAATGGCATTTTAGAACGAATGGGGCCAAATGACCATGGAACCTGTTTTCACAAAGTACTATGGTGGTCCCATCGATTCAGTCTTCAGTTCAGAGCAGATGGAGGAGCAAGTCGACGGTGACGATGACAGCTATGATGAAACAGTTGTACGTTGCTTCGCTTCTTTTCAATTTTGTTCTTTGGCACCTCGAGAGCGGTTTTTGCTAACGTTCGTGGGTCTTCTTCTTCACTGCGCAGACAACAGGTATGCTGCACGACATGCGATACTTCGACTACCAGTACATACGATTTATCTACAATCCTACGGTACGGTTATTCATGCAAAACTCGCAATGGAAGGACCCTGATTGGTCACGCGCCGCTAATTGTGGGCGTGGAATCGGTCGCGAGACGTACCAGGAGAGAACCATGGTTTTTGGGCAGAATATCATCGATGTTCAGGAGAAGACTGTTGGACAGCTTCTCGTGCAGGAAGTCTTGCATCCATTCTACGTGTTCCAAGTGTTTTCCATGGCTCTTTGGTTCGCGGACGATTATTACTACTATGCGGCTTGCATCTTTGTCATTTCGACCGTCTCCGTAGTCACTGAGCTGGTGGAGACTAAGAAGACTATGCGGAGGATGCGTAACATGTCGCGATTCACTTGCAACGCAAAGGTATTTCGCTCTGGCAGATGTAAGTGCAGTTGTTTGTTTATCTGTGCAGTAACCAGGCATCTCATCTTATGCAGCATTGTTAATCAATGACAATTTCATGGTTTTTTAGGGCGATATATTGGATCAGAAGAACTTGTACCTGGAGATGTCTTTGAGGTCACGGACTCTGATTTGGCTGTCTTTCCTTGCGATGCCGTTTTATTATCAGGAGACTGTATTGTGAACGAGAGCATGCTGACAGGAGAATCTGTGCCAGTGTCAAAGATCCCTGTTACGGATATCGCCCTACGGGAACTGGATTTATCGCTTTCAAATATTCCTGCAGAAATCGCTCGCCATTTCTTGTTTTCGGGAACCAAGATTGTGCGTGCGAGACCAGGAGCACCCCATCAATCAGGACCAGCAAGCGTGGAAGACGATGAATACGGCACCAGTGCTCCACCACGAGGCTTGGCCATGGTCGTAAGAATCGGGTTCAACACAACAAAAGGAACTTTGATTCGCTCCATGCTCTTCCCAAAGCCCAATGATTTCCAATTTTACCGCGACTCTTTCCGGTTCATTGGAATCCTTGCCTTGATCGCCTGCGCCGGTTTCCTTATTTCGACCGTCAACTTTGTGCGCATGGGCGTACCTTTCAGGATGATGATCGTTAAGGCTCTAGATTTGATCACCATTGTCGTGCCGCCAGCCTTGCCCGCTACCATGTCGATCGGCACCAGCTTTGCAATCGCACGACTGAAGCGTTCCAACATCTTTTGTATCAGTCCAACGAGAGTCAACATTGGTGGCAAAATCAGCTGCATGTGCTTTGACAAGACTGGAACACTTACTGAGGATGGTCTCGATGTCCTCGGGGTACAATGTGCTGATAGCGCGACTGGAAAGTTTGGAGAGATGCTGGAAAGTGCGGATGCGATGCAGAATGCATCCGAGACCATCCTGGAGAAGAGTATGCCGTTGCTCTTTGCCATGGCAACTTGCCACTCTGTCAAGTCAGTCAACGGCGAGTTGATCGGCGATCCGTTGGATCTCAAGATGTTCGACTTTACTCATTGGGTCCTGGACGAAGGTGGTTTGGGAGCTAGGATTACTAATATTTCGGAGTCATTGCAGAACGGGAGCAAAGGCGACATGGGCGGTATCGTTTCGACAGTCGTTCGACCCCCTGGTGGGAAACAGTTCAACCTCGAGGATATGATCGCCAACCATAGCACTCATGAGATGACTGAGGCTGTAAGACACTCACTATGCTACAGAGGTGCACATCCACTAATTTTCAGTTTTGGTTCTAATATGCACTTTGTCTCTCTTTATTACTTTCTCGCCTGATAGAACACATTCCTGGAACTAGGCATCATCCGCTGCTTTGAATTTGTTTCTTCGTTGCGCCGAATGAGCGTTATCGTGAAACGGCTCCACAGGCCAGGCATGGAAATTTTTGTGAAAGGAGCACCTGAGGTCATGACCGACATCTGCTTGAAGGAATCGCTGCCCCTGGATTATACGGAGCGTCTTGCATACTATACACACCATGGGTACCGTGTCATTGCATGCGCGTACAAGTTGGTGACGAACCTGAACTTTGTACGCGCTCAACGAGTGAAAAGGGAGCAAGTGGAATCCGACTTGACATTCCTGGGATTCATTGTCTTTGAGAACAAACTTAAGCCGACAACCGCGCCCATCGTGGCAACCTTAGGCAATGCTCGCATCCGCCAGGTTATGTGCACTGGAGACAACGTCCTGACCGCCATCAGTGTGTCCAGGGAGTGCGGGTTGATCAACAAAGTGCGGGAGGTATATACGCCTCGTTTTATATCCGGGGACTCGATGACAGAAACCGCTCAGATTGTATGGGAAAACACCGATAACGAGCGCATGACATTGGATCCAATAACGCTCAAGGTAAGGCGTTTACTATGGACCCATACGATTGATTTGTGTGTATGGAGCGGATAGCATTGCTAATGTGAATATGTCATTTTTTAGCCATCCACATCCTTGTCAGACGATTCGACCAATGGTCCAGAGTTCCCGCGATATAGCCAAATGATGAATGACTATGTGCTTGCCGTTACAGGAGACTGCTTCCGCTGGATGGTCGATTATGCTCCTACTTCGACGTTGAACCGGATGCTGGTCAAGGGACAGATCTTTGCGCGCATGTCTCCGGATGAGAAGCACGAGTTGGTGGAACATCTCCAAGGAATTGGGTACTGTGTGGGCTTCTGCGGCGATGGAGCAAATGACTGTGGTGCTCTCAAGGCAGCCGATGTCGGCATCAGTTTGAGCGAGGCAGAGGCGTCTGTTGCTGCCCCATTCACCAGCCGATCCAACGATATCGGATGCGTTGTTAAGGTTATTCAGTACGTAAGCCCACGTTTTCTTTTGTTGATTGATCGCATCGCGCTATATTCAAGTTTTAATCATTGTCTGTTCATATTCTTATTTGGCTGTCATAGGGAAGGCCGAGCTGCTTTGGTGACCAGCTTCAGCTGCTTCAAGTACATGGCTCTGTACAGTATTATTCAGTTCACGACTGTCAGTTTCCTGTACGCGTTTGCCTCAAACCTGGGAGATTTCCAGTTCCTGTACATCGACCTTGTCCTCATTCTACCCACAGCCGTCTTTATGGGTCGCACGGAGGCCTATCCTGTTTTGAGCCCCAAGCGTCCGACTGCGAACCTGGTCTCCAAAAAGGTCTTGACGTCCTTGATCGGCCAGATTCTGATTCAGTCGTTGTTTCAAGGGGCCATGTTCCTGATTGTGCGCCGGCAGCCTTGGTACATTCCACCGGACTATGATAGCGAGGAGAAGAACATTGAGTGCTATGAAAATACGGTCCTGTTTCTGCTGTCGTGCTTCCAGTACTTGTTGGTTGCCATTGTCTTTAGTGTTGGGCCACCCTACCGCAGGCCTATGGCTTCTAATCGTAAGGGGCACTTTACGGATAGCTTTTGGTCAATTGTGCTGTATTTTCTTGCCTAGTTATTAACGCTATTCATGGTCGTTGTGTATTCTATAGGTCCATTCGTCCTCATTACCGTCGGATTGGTTCTCATATCGGTGATCATGGTGCTCTTCCCGACCCAGTGGATCGCTGACGTGATGCAGCTTGTCCATATACCCTTTAGCTTCCGGGTATTTATTCTGATTTTGGCAGGAATTGACCTTGGAATCTCTCTCGTGTGCGAATCGCATCTATTTCCAATCATTGCCCGCTGGATCGGGGAGTGGTTGAGTTCTCGGAAGGCCCACAAGGAGCAACAGCACTGGCATCAGCAGCAGGTGTATGAGCCTCCACCACAGCAGCATATTCAGCAGAATGTTGGGTATGGAAGCCAGGATGTGACAGACCCTGCAGTCGTCCAGGGCAACGCGCATGATGGTTCAGTAGCCGTGGCGGTGGATCTGTATGGAAGGGCTCCTGATGAGGGATCTGGGACCAATATTTCTGGCGCCAACAAGAACCTGGCCAAGAAAACGAGTATTAAGATCTACAAGATGGTTGAGGACGAGATGATGGAGCTATAGACGGGCACTATAATAGATAGTCTAGACGCGTTTAAATAAGATTATATAAGGCTGTATGGAGACCAAATGAGGGCAGACTTTTTGCATGTGTCGAAGTGAAGATTTGCGCTGTGCAGTCTCAAATTTATTATCCTACAAACAGCTCCACGCTGCAGTAGGTGGTCAGGCATTGTGATCAGGTATTTGTGCGCTTTATGTTTATTGCTGTTTAAGTAGGACTTGAGAAGGAGGAGTGGGGGGGGAGAAGTTTCTAAAACGAAGTGGTCCCACTTGGGAAAGGATGCAGTTTTTTTTTCTTTTCTTGGTGTAACCCTCATTATTATTGTTTTAAAGTTTGTAATCAGATTGCCAAACAAAGGACTAACGGTCGACTGCCGCCCTCTCAAAGAAGCAGTGCGCCGGCCGAGAAGATAGCTCCGAACATGGCGGTGAAGACCGAGTACTTTGCTGCAGCAGACAAGATGCCGGCACTCTTTCCATCCGTGCTGGTCGTCGATGGTGCCGCACCGTTTGTAAAGTCCGCTCCGCACTTGAGCTGAACTTCGGACTGGACGACCTTTGCCCAGTTCAAGACCTGGGGCCTCAGCGAACTCTGGTTCTGTGCGATGTAATTGTTCAGCGGATTGATCATCGCCTTGTTACAGGGGGTGCAGAGCAGGTCCTTGGGCATGCTGTCGACATACTGCTTCAGAACCGTGGCGTTCGAGAAGATCTTGAGTCCAAGTGGGGAGGGATGCTGGGCCAAATAGGCTGTCATGGATTCCGCCAGGACAGTGATGCAGAAAGTTCCGTTGTTGGGGGTCTGGACGCGCTGGCACACACCCTCGCGGAAGGGGACATAGAGAGTGGCGGCACCGTAGACGAGGTCCGCTGTGGTGGGGTCCGAGGTGTTGACGCAGTTCTGGGCAGCAGTGTTCTCGACGAGGGTGATGGTCGTTGAGGAGCAGACTGGGTAGGAGCAGACGGCAGCGGCGGTGTCGTTGACGAGCTTTGGGGTGATGGGGCCCGACACCAGCAGCGTGAGCTGTGCCATGGGAACACAGGTAGTGAGGCTAGGGTTGGAGAGGAGACCAGCGAGTCCGACAAGGCATTGGTCCGCGACGTCGGCATGTGTGAAGGAGGGGACGAGGACGGTGCCGAGCACAAGGGCTATTGTCGAGGCAAGGAATGTTGACTTCATTATGGAATGGGGAATCAGAAGTGGAGGATGAGAATGAGGATGAGGATGAGAAAGGAGGTGAGGACGAGGATAAAAGAGAAAGAATGGTGGCAAGAAGAGATAATTTATGCTTGGCCAACTCTCTGCTTCTCGCCCCAAAAGGGCTCTCTCGCGTCTCCCTCGCGTAAGAGCACTTGCGAGCGGAGCATGAGCAGCTTAAAGTGGTACCTGGGACCCCTGCCCTGAATCCCTCCACATCCACGTGCAATTGATCCAGGTACATTTGATGCCTGAAATGTAAACCCTTCGCCATTTGCGTCATTGGATGCGGTCTCATTGGCCCCCCCCCGTTTGATAACGTCTGTGCGCGTCCTCCAAGGACCATCCTTGCTGTCTCGTGTTCTCAATTGCTGCTGACAAAAAGGGAGCTAATAGCTCTATGAGATAATGTCATACGGACTGAATGCAATAGATGTGAGGTCCCATACCCAGCACGCGTCAACGCGTCAATGCACCGACGCGTCGATACGTCCAGGCTCATCAAATGGTAGTGTGCACCGTTCATTACTAGTCTATGCCTTCCAACAACAATAACAACAACAACAACAACAGTAATTTAGCTTGACAATTAGGGTGAGTCAGAATAAAAGGGTAAGAATATTAGCTGCTGCGCTAAGGGTCCGCACCGATTTAAAAGTGAGCTCGGGGCCGAGCTTTGTTAAACAAACGGACTCTACCCTGGTATGAGGAATGAAGTACATGCAATATAGTCAGCCTCCGGCCTAAAAAACAAAACACAAGGTGTGCTTTGTCCTCCCAAACATCGCCTCATAAATCCCTGCTCAGTGGTCTCCTGATATCTAACCATAGTCTGTCCTGAGGATCTTTTGATCTTCGTTGGATGTTCAGTTTAATAAATAATAAATATGGAGCTGCAGGACGAGGCCACCTCTTTTTTTTTGGCCGTGTAACCATCCGCCATTAAACATTAGTCTGATAAGCACACATCAGGCCATGGGTGATTTGGCACCACAAATCTGTTTTTCAAACTCGTGAAAATCCTTTCCCTTGTAGCCCTTTTTTTTTTTTTTCGAAGGAATTGATACCAAAAGCAATTTTCAATCGAAATGCTTGGTCGTCAACAAATTAGTGGAAGGCGTAGTAATATTGTTCATTGGTCATGACCTTGAGAGCAGCAACACTCTCCTTCTCGGTCAAGGCCGAGTTGTCATCGGGCGATGCAGTCGTAGTTTGGGTGTCGAGAAAGTCCGTCGGAGTCATTAACGACACTATCGTTTTTGCAGTGATTGTGTTGCGCGGAATTGGGTATCCGTTTGAAAAGACCTAGCGATTTGAGTGCACAGTCATTTTTTTCCTTCTTTATTTATTTTTTTGACGATCGTGCTGCTCCTGGGTGTCTTCAGGACGGTGATTTTTTAACGCGCTATACGGGAGTTTCCATCAGGCAGGAACAGCCTCTCTCCGGCGGACGTCGACTTGTGAGAGGATTTCATTGAGCAACGATCTCATTGATCTACTTTAAAAGGAGAAATTCTTCAATGCCAAAAAAGAGTCCAGAAAAAAGTGCGCGTCGACTACTTTTATTTTTTTTTTCAGTGCCATTTATTTTTCATACCGCATTATTCAAAACTTCTATTGACCAAGGTCGCGTGGGATCGAGAGACTATGGATGAAGCCCATAATAGCAATCATACCAATAAGGAAAAAGACGAAAAAGTAATTGAATGGGAAGCTCAGCTTGTTCGACAGCGACCAGGCCCAGAGAATTCCGCCCAAGGCGGGCCCGAATGCGCGCATGAACGAGGCCGACGTTTGCCCGATGCCATTGATGGTGCCGAGCAGATGAGGCGGCGACGAATTCGTGATCTAGTGGATGAAAAAGACAAGGCGGATCATGATACGTCAGGAAATGTAAAGCCGAGGGGAAAACGCGTCTATCTCTCTGAACAATAAATGCATCGGTATGGAAAAATAACATAAAAAAATGCCTCTTCACTTTACCATGACCATAATGGACGTGTATGAAAAGACGCTGCAAAAATACTTGAAGACTAGGACGGTCAGGACTAAATATCGCACGCGCGGGATCTGTCCGCCAGTCTCCGTATCCTCCTCGTCTACTGCAAAGGCGCGAATCATCGGGAGGGAGAGATAGACACAGACATACATAAGCTGTGCACATCGGAAGAGCCACACTGCTGAAAATCGCCGCTCCAGCTTGGGGTAGACCACAAACTGTAGGAACAGCTGCACGAGACCCATGCAGGCAAGACTGGTCGATAGCTGAATTGCATCCCAGCCCAATCCATGGGATGCCAAGGGCGTAACCGTATATAGAGTGTAGACCTCTTCGAAGATGATCGTGTGCAGCGCTAGCATTGCGTAGGCGACAATGGTCGTAATCGAGAGCGGAGATAATCCAGTATCGGACTGGACGACAAACAACTGGACAGGCTGATTTGGGTCTTTGTTTTCGGGATCCGGCGGCAGGACAAAGACCTGGGATGGTGCGACGGACATTCTATTCCGCCTTCCAGATTCAGGGTCATCGTGGTCGTCCATCATGTATCCATATAGGCTGAGGGATGTTGCGTCCGCAGGGATCGTGGTCACCCCTTGCGAGTTCATTAGGAACGGATCTGCACCCGAGAATATTCCGCCAGATGAAAGTGGCCGAGACGCATAGAATGACGAGTATCTGGAGCCGATCGATCGCTCGACATAATTACGGCCCATGGCGTCGATAACGGATACTGAAAGGCGTCTTTCGGGGATATTGCTCGTTCTTGTTGGGTTCACTCTCCGTGAGAGTGTCGACCTTGCAGAGATAGATGTATAAGTATCTGGGATGTGCTGCGATAAGCCATTGTCTCTTGTATCCAAGGCCAAGGTCATCATGGATCCGTATTGCGATCGACCTAGGTTACGACGCTTCCCGGATTTGACCTGCTGCGGCTGTGACATACTTGGAGTCATCATGAACGATTGGCGCTCGAGATCGACATCAGTGGACGCTGTGGCTGTGGCATCAGCATTAGTACCAGTGGGTTTAGCAAGCTGAGAATATTGATTTGTACCGGAGGGGCCCTCTTCCATTTCTTGGTCGTCGTTTTGGTAGCTGTCTGAATAAACATCATCCTCCTGAAGTTGCGCTTCCTCCTCAGCAGTATTTTTTCTGCCCTTGGTTTCTTCCAGGAAAAAATAGCCGACTATGAACCCGACCACGCTACCCATGGCAGCAACAAAGCATGGGAGAAAGTAAGGGTATTCGATAAAGAACGCCCAGTTGCCAAAGATATCAGGAAATGTCTTTGCAGGATTGGCGAGATATCCTCCCAAGACCGGTCCTATTGACGATGCAATGGATGAAAGGCGTTATAGTCTATCATTTGGCAACAGCTCATACCAACGATCTCGTCCCCGCTGAACCTGCTTTTCATACCAACAATCTAACATTGAATGAATGAAGCGATGAGAGCCGCGGTTAGTCATAGATTGCCTTGCGGACGGAATATTGGCAACAAAGACCCTCTGTTCCCTACCATTCCAATGCCCCATGCAAAACCAAAGATGCTAAAGGCCTGCGATTGATTTGTATGGTCCGCAATCTCACCAAGCATCGATTTGGCTACGCCAACGTTTCCTATGAAGATACATGGAGCCGGTAAGAAGACAATCCAATGCAATTTGTCCTTTGTGCAGGAAGACTGTAATGTGCGCAGAAGAATTTACCATTGAGGAGACCGCACATGGATCGACTGATGATGGCCCAGGCCAGACTCTTGCTCAGCCCGAAAAAGATACATGCAATGGTCGACCCACATAGGCCGAAGAGAAGGATGGGCCGTCTGCCATATCTGTCGGACATGTAGCCCCAGAAGATGGAGGTACAGAACTGCGCAAAGAAGAAGGACGACGCTGTATGTGAGATAGTAAAGGCAGTATGGATTAGCACTACTATGGATCTACGGCTGAGTATTGCGCCAGGTTGCCACTGGTTGTGCCTACCGATCAAGCCGCAGAAGAAGCCGATCTCGTCCTCATTATCGGTGAGATGAAAGTCCCTGAATATGGTACGGAAGTGACGCGTAGTTAGCGCTTTTTCATTTTCTTTCTTTCTTTCTTTCTTTCTTTTTTTTTCTTTCTTTCGCGGATAGGCGGTATACGACGCAGGATATAGAGAACACTATGGGTGCAGAGAACAGTATTCTTACCGGACCTAGAAGGCGAGCATGCATATAGGGAAGGGCAAAAAGGGCACGTTTAGTCACAGGGTCAGCTTTTGGTGAGAGTAGCAAAGGGGTGAGTCATTTGCAACACAAAGAGAATCCACAGCAAATGCAACGGACACGACAAAGGGACGAGCTACATCGCGGACATGTGTGGAAATCGCGTGCAGTAGTGTCCGTGCGTAGGGCAGAGGCATAGGCGGTGGTTCCCATTTCAGGAAACCATTCGTGCTTCCCACGCCTGGCTTTCAAGGTCAACATACCATAAAGTACACAAAGGGGAACAGGATCGTCGAGGTCAGGGGGTCCGAGAAGATGACAATGCTCAGCACGAAGAGAGGGACCCTGGGCAAAGGGGTCGGCGTAGGCTTCTGAGGGGTCAACAGCATCGACCTCTCATCATGACGATCCCCATCCATATCCTCACCATGCAGGCCATCGTTACTGTAGTTATTGTACGGTCCAGCATTCGACTGTGGCCTCTGGTTTGCAGAATATGGCCCATAGTCGTCCAGATCCTCCAGCCGCTCCACGTGAGCGTGTTGATCATTCGATGTCCCCGCATTGTTCTCGTCGTTTGCGGTATATATGGAAGGGTCATGCTGCGATTGAAACCCTTGAGGGTCAGTCTGCGTCGAGTCACCGTCGCCGTTACTCAGGGCCTGTGTCTCTGTAGCAGCTGCGCGATATGAGTAGTCAGGAGTGCTACCTGAAGTATGGTGTCTCTGATGAGAAGAGCCTGGACCTGGCCGAAGTGCTTCCTGGTTGCTAGGCTGGTAATTTGGCTGGAGGTAGATCTGCGCGATTGAGGGCACAGACATCGGGCGGTAGTGCGACCAGGCATAGACATTGGCACTGGCGGGTCGGTCTTGATGGTGTTGTTGTCTGGATGAACTCCGTGAGGGACGGAGGCTGTGAGACGTGGACAGGAGTTCGCTCATGGGACGCTCTTGCGAGGCTGAACGCGAGAGAGAGTAGAACTCTTGCAGTGTAGGATCCATCTTGGAGATTGGCGGTTAAATGGATAATTTCAAGAAGAGAGTGAGAGTGGTGCGGCCATGCAAAGGGGATGGATGGAGATGACTGAGCCAGTTACGAGAAAGAAAAGAGAATGGGCAAGAAGAAAGAAGAAGAAGTAGCGAGAGGAAAGGGAGAGGAAGGAGGAAGTGAAGAGTTCAAAGGATGGGGTGCAGATGGCTATGCGAATGAGACCCTTTTCCGCCCTTTCTTCCCCCTAGTGAGGATGCGTACACAGGAGAGGAGAGGCACCCTGAGAGAAAGAGAGGAGAAAGACTGGTCCTGCACTGCAATGCCGATGGGGCGGGATAGGATGGGATGGGATGGGGTGGCGCAATTGAACACATCCACGCAATGTGTTGAGTGAGGACCCCCCATGGACTCCCCTGCTCCTGCCCAGGCTGTCCTCGACGCGTCAAACCAGATGGCTGAATGTGGAGTGCGCCTGTGTGTCCAAAAACGGAAACTGAGCCTAAACTATATCCTCCTCTGTTTCCCGCCTAACAAAGAAGCAGGAACCTTGGCATCGTTTAGTCTATGTCCTTTCATTTCCCCCCCCACTCTCCACTCCTCCGCTGCGCACACACACACAACCTCCAGTCCAGATTGCCAATGCTGTCCATCGCTGCCCGTTGCACTCCCTCGATCCACGGGGAAACCCTTTAGGCGGAACTCCAATTGCTTGGAAATAACGACCGCACTCCCTGACCCCATCCTCCGGTGGACGCTGTTTCCCATGACGAGGGTCTCACTCTCAATAGCGTCATCGGGGCTCAAATACGAACAAAAAAAAAAGAAGCAAGAAGGAAAAAAGAAAAAAAGAAAAAAGCTTTACAGCTGATCAGCTTGTCAGTCTGGGATGGACGATGAGATGACACCAGTGTTCTCATCTGCTCTCCGCCATGGCCATGGCAGAGGGCGGAAGCGGAGGCGGGATGGCCGCAAATAAGGTCAAGGTTACAAGCCCTCGACAAGGTTTCCGTTTTGACTCAAAAGGCGTGGGATGTATGACCGAGGGCGATGACTCCGTCCGCTCCATGGGATGACTCATGAGCAGCACCGACAAAAACAACAACAACAACAATCTCCCCCCTCGCCTCCTCACTCCTCACTCCTCACTCCCCTCTTTCTTTTTTTATTTTTCTTTTTTTATTTTCGCCACCAAAAGATCACCCCACGCCTGCGCGAATCCTCATTCGAATCAACCAAGGATCAGCATCACCCTTTTCATCCAAAGCACACCAGATCCCTCTCTTCACTCTTCTCCCTCGGACCCTACCGTGCTCCTGACATTCCCCATACTCCCGCCAACCCCGTCGACGCCGCTGAAATGATTGTCGACATCCTCCCCTTTCGGCTGCAGCTTGCCTCGCTCGGAAAGACGGACATCCCGCGATGCACACACCAGCTCATGAAATTGGTCCTCTTCCCCAAAGGGTACGAAGCCGTTGCTTCAAATTGCCTCAGCCTACAACTGGGAACTCTTGATCTTGTCATCCTTCTTCTCAGTCGCTTACATCAGTCCTCGGCCCATTTCTCTTTAGGCCCCGGCACTTTTTCTCATACACAGAAACGGACAAGGAAGTGTCGCTTATCCTCGATGAATCACATATCGGCGGCTTCCCCAAGGGCGCATTGAACGTCTGCAACGTTGTCTGGAGAGCCGTACAGATTGAACCAGGAGAGTCGGGCTTGGGTACGTCTGGCAAACGCGTGGAGTGTATGAACCAAGGTGCCATGACAACTCCATGCGATGTATCTGAACTCTCTTTCTTTATATCCCATGGTCCACAGGGGCGGAGGATGTGGTTTCTCAGGTGTCGAGACCCTTAGCGGACATCAATGTCTCGATCATGTAAGTACTTGAACTCTCCTTGGTTTGTAGTTTTTCTGTAGCAATCTCGACCCTGGACTCATCAGGGCTGCAGCTGCGCGATCAGGACCACACGGGCAGCTTGCGTCTTTGCCTTATTCCAGCGGACGAACGATAGTTGGACGATAGAATACTAGAAAAGCTGCCCGATCTGCTTAATGAAACATATTGTCGCACAAACAAGGCATCTCAGACAACTCTAATTTTCTCGCATGCGTCCATGCAAACCATGTATGCATGTTAGCTATGCACACCAAAGAATTCGATTTGCGTTGCTGACCCCTACTCTATCTGCTGCTGTAACCAATTGACGCTAGGCAAATTTCAACATACGATGCCGACTTCACATTAATGCCCGAGTGCGATCTCCAGAGAGCATTGGAGTGTCTGTCCAGCAAGTTCTCCATCACCAACAACCCATTGGAGGACCTGGGCTTGCAGGTGAGCGATCTAAAGTCATGGGAAGCTTCATATCCAACGAGTCCAAAGGCTATCAGCTCATTGCAGGATGCACTTCTTCTGGACCCAAGTACTCGCGAGAGGCAGGCCAGTCTGAGCGGAGACAGTGGAATTGCCAGCAGTGAATCGAGCAGGCCTAATAGCGATTTAGCCGACGCACAGCAGGATCCGGACCCGTCAGCAATGGCGACATTAACTCTCGGTGATGCCGAACAGAGTGCAGAGGATTGCAGTCGAACCAAAACGACTCGGCACCCATTTAATGCCAATTACCCTCACCGTTTGCATATCACCAGCATGGAGGAGAGCCATGTGGACATGCTTGCTATCAAGCTGCTCGAGTCCCTCTTTTTCGATAACAGGCAAGTTTAGACAATACTCATCATTGTTTTGTGTCCTTTCTTTTCTTTATTCCTTTCGACTCGACTAACGATTTTTCATTTTGCGTTATCTGCAGGATCGATCGGTTCTTCTCATTCACACAAACAGATACCACACTCAGCATCATCATGGACGACGCTACAATGAGTTTGTTTCCGGATCACACACTCAACACACATGCCGGAGACTGGCGGCTAATTGCCATTGGCGACGGACCCCTTGGGTTCAACGAATGTGGGATCGTAAGCGAGTTCTCAAGGCCGCTGAGCGAAAACGGAATCAGCTTATTCTATCTGAGCACGTTCAGCTCGGATTATATTATGGTGAACGACCAGGATTTTGAACAGGCTGTGGCGCGTCTGCATTTAACTGCCCAGACATCCATCGTGGGCGTAACGAGGCCGGATGTTACGTTGGCGTACGACGTCAGGGATGACCGGTCAATACGTTCTTCAGGATCTGGGACGGACAACGAGTCGGATACGGAGTCGGATGTGGACTCGGCGTCTGAGGTTGACCCGGAGGATTACGAGGGGGGTGGAAAGGATGATGATGGCCTCGAGATTGTGTTCGAGGACGACAGCATACGTAAATAGGAAGTTGCATAAACATGTGTACAATAAAATTATCTTAGCACTCCTCATTTATAATCTGAATCCCTCCACCTTGTCCTTGGCCTTTGTATCCGAGTTCTGTAAACTCACCCATGGTGATGATCACATCGACTTTGGCCCGCTTGATCTCGACCTTAAGGGCGGTCTTACGGTCTATGATTACGACATTTGAGAGCAGCGACATTTTTTCCTTCCCGACAAAAGGGTCGAGTTGAGTTGTCACCCGGCAAAATAGGTGTAGATGAGCTGACATGTTTGTCTTGCAATGCGATAGTTTTGGGTGTCGAGAAAGTTTTCGTTGGAGCTATTAATGATGTTATTGTTTTGCAGTGATTGCGTTGCGCGGAATTAGGTATCCGTTTGAAGCGATCCAGCGATTGGGCGCATAAGAAAAGAGTGTAATGCCTCGCGCGTCCAGCAGAAAGTAGAAGCATTCATCGTCTTTTTTTTTTTTTTTTTTATCGGTTGTTCTGCCAGGAGCACATTTCTCTGTGGTAGTTGTCGTAAATAAGCTAAAAATGTCCAAACTTGGGAGACAATGCCTGGACATGAAGCCAATTGCTGCTTCCTCTGTGCAGGACACTGGGCTACCGCTGGAATATGTCACCTTGGATCCCGTCTGCCCTTTTCAGTCACCGCCGACTGCTGATATCAGGGCCTCTGTTGGTAAGCCCCATTTTCAAGGCCGAGTAGTATAGGACAACAAAGGCATCCGATCCAATGTTGCTGTGCATATGTGTCCTCCTTTGAGTAGCGCTTTGTGTTGGATCCGTGGACGAAACTGGAGCATGGATATCGTTGCAGAATGGTCGTGAGTATGGGAGGGTCTCTCTCAGTCTGTCACTGCGGTCGACAGTCGAAAAGAGTGGGGGGAGGATGACGATGGGAAGAGGATTGTCTGCCGCATTTGGAAGAAAATGTTGAGCCTTGGCACTCGACATTTCCAAACAGAGGATGATTTCGACACGTCGGATGCTTGGCAGTCTGTCTGCGCATTATCGTACTCCTCTTTTTCTCCCTTGCACAAACAAAAATATCGATCGTCTACTTCCTCAAGAACACGCGTTGTGGTTACGCAGACATGTTTCGAAATAGAAAAAAATGCTGCACTGCGAACGCAAAGACCGTTGGCATCCGATCATGACAATGGCGCCGTCAAGTTGCGGGGTTCGTCTTAGGTATAAAAGCGTCCTGGTCCCCACCTCGACCAGAATACATACATAGTCATTCAGCCACAACTTACCAGCAGTAACACAGCAACTCAGCAGCATAGCAACACCGACAAACCTCTTTTCTGACAAACCAACACCACCTTCCTCTCACCTAGCCATGTCTTTCATCTTCAACATCTTCTCCGACAACTCCGTCACCCCCTCTGAGAAGGAGAACGCAGCTGCGCTCAAGGCCATCATCAAGGACCACAAGACAGCGCTCAAGGCCGAGAACAAGCGGTTCGAAGCCGAGTACAAGCAGGCGGTCAAGGATGCCGAGGTCGAGTACAAGCGAGCGAAGCAGGAGGCCAAGGACGACTTGATCCGTAAGACCCTGGATGCTGTCAAGCGCGAGGTTGATATCATCACGGCCACGGACGAGTTTGCAAACTCGGATGCAAAGACCAAGGGCAAAATCGAGAGATTCAGGGCGTGGATGAGCAGCGCGGAAGAGAAGCATTTTGGCGAGAAGGACGAGGATCTGGAGGTCTTTGAGATCTTTGAGACGGAAGTTGACACGAAGAAGAACAAGGACTGATCCTTGTGTTGTTAACCCCATCAACGTGTAGAATGAAATAATAAAAAAAAAAGCGAATGTTAGTCAACCCCCCTTGCATACGACGCGCTGCTGTGGCATGCTGCGATAAGATAAAAAAAGATGCGGATCTACAAATTGCCATTTTTGGCAGAGCTATTGTTTTTTGGTGCCTGTGGTGCCTGAATGACGACCGGGGCTTCATTCAAAGATCCGCCGCTGTCATCGCTGTCATCGCTCATTCCACCTCCACTCTTATAGAATCCCCCCGATCGAACACCTCTCCATCAACCTCCCCACTCTGAATCCGCCTGATCCATCGACACCCCATTCGCAACAGCCCCCCTCTTCGTCTTGAATGTCTCCGCCCTGAGCATGCCCATTCTCTCTTCCCTCACTCCAGACTCCCTCTCCAGCACTATACCCTCGGGCATCTCTGTCCTCCGAACAACCAGCATCCCCTCTCACCCCAACATACAATCGACATGGCACCCGCAATCTGGCCCCAGCAATGTAGACCAACCCAGGATTAAAGGAGCAACTCCTCGGCCGATTGTGGCATATGCTGTATCTGAACTTGGCGATAACAAGGACACTGTCCGGGGATCTGCCACGGTCGGTGTGCCCACTGCAGTGGCACGATCCATGCTTCTCCAGGGGCTTCAATTCTGGTACAGGGTCCCCATCAAGGTACACTGAACCACCTCCTGATGATGGCTACGTGGTTCCTGCAGAATGGAGACCTGTATGTTGCTGCTCAGCCCAACTGACACTTGCTTGCTTTTTTTATTGTTGTTGTTGTTGTTGTTCATCGTCCATGGATGAACAGCTGTTCCGCCCAATGCGTGTTGACTATCTGGTCATGGCTCGAGCAGTGACCATGGGCCTGATCCCGACACCCGCCCACCGACTCCCACTCGTCCAAACAATCACACATTCCAAACACGCCCAATTCTTCCGCGCGACCTCGATCGGGATGCTCGCCCTCGCGATCCGGACTCAGGGCGCCGGGTTCGTCTATCGACAGGTGCTTCCACCGCTAATCATGAATTCGTTCATCGGATCCGTGCTCTATACGACCTATATCTTCACGTTACCGATCTTCCATCCCGCTTTTACGTATCAGAAATCGAGGACGTTCCCGCCACCACCGTTTCCGGCCGTCTTTATGGCAGGGGCTCTCGCGGGCGCTGCTCAATCGCTCATCGCGGCACCGATGGATTCGTTGAAGATTAAGTTTCAGGTCCAGGATTTGGCCCAGGGAGGGAAGCATAAGAGTATGACCGGGTTCGCAATCACAACGTTGAAGGAGTTAGGGCTCAAGACCGTCTACAGGGGGTTTGCGCTTACTCTTGTCAAGGTATGCCAAAAAAAAAAAAAAAAAAAAAAAAAAACCACGACGACGAACCAGGATCAAGTTTAATCGCCTTTTTTTTTTTTTTTTTTTTTTTTTGCTGAGACGCTATGAATATTCATATACCCGTTTTATTCTCTTTGATTACTAGGACTCCTTGGCGTGTGGATTGTTCTTTGGAGTGTTTGAATGGGTAAAGCAGCAGGGCTACTACTACTTTATCGACGAGCTCTATGGGATCCGCGAGGACATGGAGGCCCTTAATGCGAAGATGGACCAGGACTATGCGACATTTGCTCAGCAGGAATCCCAGGACACCGCCACCATCACCATTACCACCGAATCATCTACGCCCATACCCGTTATCCCCACAGAGATCTCAACAACCCCATCAAGACCATACCTGTTGCTGGAGCCAACCTTTGTCCTTCTGGCGGGCGCTGCTGCCGCTGTTGCATACCAAGCGGTTGACTACCCACTGGAGCAGGTCAAGAACATCTTCTTTGCCAAAGAAACCGAGCTTCAGGTACAAGCAGACCGTCGTGGACCTGCGGCTCAGCACTCTCAGCACCTCAATTCGTCCTCGATGCGCTCGGGTACTTCGATCTCCTCACAACTGTACCAGATGACATGGGAGGAGTGTCGGGCGCAGGCAGGTCTGGCAGGAGGATGGCGTCGGTTCCTGTTTACGAATTTTGCGACGACGGCAGTACGTGCAGTCCCGGCAGCGAGTGTGGGGTTCCTGGTGTTCGAGGTGATGAAACGGAAGTTGGACGCGAGGATGTATGAGAACGAGGATCGGGAGATGGAGACGTACCTGGATAGAATGATGACGGAGCGTGAGCAGGAAAGGCGGGCGGAGAGGAAGGCTGTGATAGAGGCAGAGAGGCTGGAGGCCGAGCCGGCGTATGAGGCGATACGGGAGCGGGAGTATGAGAAGCAGGAACTGGCAGCGCACTAAGAAACCCTAGATTAATTTCATGCCTACAAAAACAGATTAAAGGAGGAGGGGTGTGACTGGATGCTGAGGCTGGTTTAAGACGGGTTGAAGATGGTTGGTTGAGGGGTGTATGCTTTGGCGCTAATCACCAATAGGATGTGATGCATGCATGGAAATCATGCAAGGGAGCTGCACAGGCAGTTCTGTGCGACCATTCATTGGACGCGCGTGCAAAAACGGCAGAATTCGAAAAAAATTATATGTATTAAAAAGAAAAAGTGGATGATAACCACAAGGATGTTCAGGCTGTCAGACCCCCCCCCCCTCCCAGGATCCGATGTGGATATGGAATTGCATATGGATGCTATACACAGGTACCAAAAATGCCACATCGCCTTGCGTGGAATAGATGGGCGACTTCCATACGATCGTTGGGTTCCATCCATTGATGAGTAAAAAGCATGAAACGGACTAGGACTGGCGTGGATCGGTGGCGGTGGATATGGTGATTTACAATTAGTATGAGACGCATCCACTCACGCAAAAAAAGAAAAAAAAGAAAAAAAAGAAATGCGCTATCCTCACTTCCTGCATTTCTTAAATAGGGCAAATGATACAAAAAAGAGCAAGTGTGATCACTGCCGATTGACTGAATCGATTCAATTAGAACACACCTTGGCATGAGAGACATAAGAAAGAAAGAGAGGTCCGTTAATATTGATGCAGATCAAGTTCAACAAGTATTTATTCTTCGCAAGTGTGTGGGAGTACGTCCACAGGATGGGGTTAGTGTTATGCTGGGTTGTTCCTATGGCGCAGGTAACTTCAAAGAAGAGGGACTTGGATGAGCGACAGTACAGTATGAGTGTGTGCGTGTGTGAGTGAGAAAGGGAGGCCAGGAGCAATAAAACAAAGGAAGCATGCGTGCGATTATTGGAGCTACCAGTTGACAAACAGAGCGAATGATCACCGAGTCAGTCAAAAAAGAACGCGTTCGGCCTGTGTCATAGAAACCCCTCCACAAAGAACACAAACACCCATGCATACTTTACTTACCAGTAAAAAAAGAAAGAAAAGAAAAAGAAAATAAGAGATGAAGAAAACAAAAGCCGGGGCAATAGGAAAGCCAGAGACGCGCGTCCTTGGCCTCTCAGATCCATTCTGACCTGTCCGTTACATTTCCCCTCGTAATCGCGTGTCGCGTTGGCTATTCGTCATCATGTTACAACCAGACTCTCCTTCTAGTTAGCCTTCATCGTGCTATCATTGCCACCGTCTCCGATACACTGACAGCAACGCCGACAATAGGCGCAATGTCGACAGAGTTCTCCCGGCGCAAGACTCATGCAATTCTCACAGAGACCGGCGCCGTGAACATCACGGCCGTAGAGGGTGCTTCCGCCGTCGAGGGTCATGCGGCGTGCATGTGCATGTCGGTTCTGTTCGGTCGAATTCTGGGCTTTGCAAGAAGAACCACCGTCCTGCTTGGTGCTCGGGATCGGGATAGGCTCGGACGTGCTGGAGCGCGATCCTTGTTGTTGCTGTTGCTTGGAAATCATGGGCTGGGATGATGCTGAGGTTGAGGAGCTCTGCTCAGGAGTATTGTAGGACATGGTTTGTTAGTTTGTTGATTTGTTGGCTGGGTGTCGCGACGCGTGTTTTGGTGGCACAGTGGGGTGGACACACTGGGACGAAGGGGGTGGATGATGCCTGTTGTTATCCTGACCTTGAAATAGGGCGAACGGATGGATCGAAAAAGTGTCGTGACGGAAGGATTAAGGGATATACTGTGGATCGATGTTGTTGTTCCTGCGGTCGAGGGGAGAAAGAGCAGGAGGAAGAGAAGGAGTAGGAGAAGGAGAAGGAGAAGAAGAAGGAGGGAAGAAAGGAAAAAGAAAGAAGGAAAGAAGGAAAGAAGGAAATAAAGAAGGAAAAGTGGTGAAGGGGTGATTTATGATTTTGAATAAGGATTTGTATTATGATATGGATTGTATGTGATAGCTGTAGAATCAAACATCATCCATTGATCCGTTTCTCTCTTTGCTTGCTTCCTTTTAGTCTGGGAACACACTTCCACCTGTCGTCTTTCGGCTTTCGTGCCATTCCCCCAAAGTGTGAGGTGCGGGTAACCTTGAATGAATCTCCTCTCTCCCATCAGAGTGTGGTAACTGCGCTGACCACCATCCATTGACCACCATCGAGCACCATCGAGCACCATCGAGCACTATCGAGCGCTTGTTGCCCAGTCGGGAAGAACATACACCGAACCATCGAACCATTGAGCCATCAAACAATCGAACTATTAAACTATTAAAGCATTAAACCATTGAACTATTGAGCCATTGTGTTACTGTTGGTTCCTAGAAACCCTAATTCATTTATTTTTTTTTCCTCCGCACATCGGTCGATCTCAAAGCCTTCGCGTGTTCAGGACAACCTTATCCACCAAGGCCTCGACTCTAGGCCATTGTTGTACAGCAATCCGCCGAACACTCTCCAGCTCCTTCTCCAGAAAATCGTACTGTGCCAGTCCTGTGAACAGCAGCTCAAAATCTTCTGTCCTTGGAGTCAGTCTCATCTCGCGACACCCTTCTTTCAACAAATCCTCGATCTCTCTGAACCGGTTATGTGTCAGCAGCGCATTCAGATATGCCGTAAAGACCTCCGGTGCCGGCTTCAGCATGATGACCTTGCTAGGGAGCGGTGATGCCTGGACAGGTGGATCCATTGACGATGATGGGCCCGAGTCTGGTTCCACTCGATCAGGTCGAATGGGGCTCCTGGTTGCCGCGTGCCATATAGAGTTTAAAATGTCGATATATCCTCGCTCTCGGCAGGCCTCAATCAGATGGAGCAGATTGGTCGTCGACGGCACCCAGTTCAAGGGCTTCTCTAGGCTCTGCATCTGACGCCACGTTTTGATCACCCGGTCGGGCATACCATGACCGCCATATGCATCCAAAAGCACCTGAAAGTAATCCGGCGTCGGCTCCAGCTCTAGATCCTCCATGACACCCGAGATCTCGTCGATCCGTCCGACATTTAAGTTTGGTAGTGAACTATAGGCACTGATGAGGGTTGTGAGGGTGATGGCATCGACCTTGAGATTCCTGCGGTTGATCTCCTTGTAGATGAACTCGACCATCTCGACGTTGCCCTGTTGACCATAGGTGCGCATCAAGACCGTGAACGATATGATATCTGGCAACAATCCCATGTCCAGCATGGCGCCCCAGTACTCCTTGACCTTCTCCACATTATCCTGGATCGAATGGATGTTGACCATCGAGGTGAGTGTCTTGATCGTCGGTTGCACGCCAGTTTTGATCATTTGGTCGTAAGTGAGGTCGCATGCCGCATATTTTCCTGCGCGCATATGGGCATTGATGAGAACCGTGTAGCAGTGCACATCTGGTTTGATCCCTGCATCCAGCATCTCCTGATAGTATCGCAAGGCGCCTCGATGATCCATGATACTCGACATGTAGTCTATCAACATGGTGTAGGTATGAACCGAGACCTCCATCCTGGAGCTTCGCATCACTCGCAGCATCTGTTGGGCATTGTCGAGCTGGTGGTGCTCGAGGTAGAGCTGGATCAGTCGGCTGCAAATGGTGGCGTCGGGGTCGATCCGAAAGCTGTTCATCTGGTGGTAATAGTGCAATGCATCGTGCAGATTGTTCCGCTTGCAGCAGCCGGTGATCAAGATGCTGTAGGGCCAGGCGCTTGTCGGTCGAATATCTTGGGCAGTAAAATGGTCGTGAAAGATCTTGTTGGCGGTCGGAATCTCATTAGCGCGCACGTATCCGTCCAGAAGTGAGCTCACAATGACCTCGTTTACTTGCCGTCCCTTGGAAATCATATGCTGGTAGATACCCCTGGCCGCATCCAGGTCCATGCGCTTTCCATACACGTTCATCAGCACTCCAAATGTAAGATCGTTCATCTCCCCGGCTGGCAGCGATTTTAGAATGGCCTCCAGGCTGACGTCAACGTCCTCATCTTGGCCCGTTCGGGCAAAGACCTTGATCGTACTGGTGATTATCTGCGCACTCGGGTATACCTTGTTGAGCGCCATCTCCGTCTGAATCTGTGCAATCGCCTCCTCGTTACCGTCCTGTGCATATCCGTCGATCAAGGTCGAATAAGTAACAGAATCCGGCTTCATGTTTGATTCCTTCATCAGCGTCATGACCTTCCGCGCGCCTGTAAAGTCCCTCTGCTTGACAAACCGCTTGACAACCAAGTTGAAGATATACATGTTGGGTTGAACGCCATTCACGAGCATGTCGTCGAGAAGCCGATCTGCCTCACTCTGCATCCCATTCTTGATATACTGGCTGATCATTGTCGAATAGGTTGTGACATCGGGCCGCCGGTCATAGATGATACCCTTTCGCATATCCTCAAATATTTGTTCGGCCTCCTTGATCCGACCATTGGCACCTAATCCGCGTATCATGATATTGTAGCTGTTCTTCATGGGCACGAGTCCGTAGGTGTAAATATCTTGGTTAAAAGAGTCGATCGCCCGATTGATGTTTCCATATCGGACCATAATGTCCAGCATCATGTTGAGAATCCCCTGGTTGGGCGAATAGTACTTCTTCATGTCCTCGTAGACCTTTAGTGCCCACTTGGCCGTGTCTGTTGACTTTGACCTATGGAAGCAGCGCACCATGTCGTAGTAGACTGCAAATCGAAAGGGCCGTGGCGGCGATGTGCTGCTGTCCAAGGTGCCATTGAGCTTCGTGTAGGTGTGCCAGACGTGCTTGGCGTTCTTTGAAAGAATGGCTTTGTCCATCATCTGCCAGGGCGGAATAGGGTCGACCTTTGCTGTTGACTTGTCGCTGTCCGCGGCTATCCGATCATGCCTGCTGCTAAAGCTGTCTGCGATCGTCTCGTGTGGATTGTAGTGTTTCTCCGTGCCTGGTGGTGCGAGGAAACTGCCGATGGTTAACCGCGGCGGAGTCGATCGCTCCTGGGGTGCTTGGGGGGTCTTTGAGGGCTGTGACGAACTATCCTGATCGGCTGAGATTCCTGCGGCCGTACTGTATAGACGTCGGGAAGAATGTAATCCGGTGCGACTGGGTATTCGTGCGAATGTGGAATGAGGTCGGTGGAGTGGGTGGTGTTGCTGGCAGAGCAGGCGGATCATGAACGAGGCCAGCTGGCTGTCCCAGGATATCGGAGCAGCATGCTTGCCCAGGACTAGCTTGCAGGACTTGGCAGCATGCATCGGTGAGCGTGTAATTGATTTCGCTCGTTCTCCAGCCTCCTCGTCTTTTCGTGACTCTAGCTTGCTGGTTCCTGAACCTGAGATCTCCTGTCCTGTGAGGGATGTGGGATGTGGGAGGTGATCTCTTTTGAAGTGTCGCCTCGTATTTATGCCGTTGTTGTTATTAAGGGCCTGAATCAAATAGCCATATCGCTGTCCGCAGAACGCTTCGCCCTCTTTTTCTGCGGTAAAACAGCCCTTTCTCATACCCCCGATGCCGGACTCGACCAAGGACAGGCTCGGCGAAGTGGCCTCCTCCCTCACCAATGGATACAGCATCAGCAACAGCATCAGCACCTCGTCTGCAGCAGGGACAGGGACTCATCTTTTTCTGGACAGCTCGCCTGCATCATCTCTGAAGAGAATGAGCCATGGACAAGCCCAGTACCCAGTCAGACCGGACCCTTCGCCGCTCTCTCTTGCTCTGCCAATATCGATTAGGAGCAGCGGCAACAGCAACAGTAACACTAACGACAACACCAATGGCAATGGAAATGCCAATGGCCTGAACTCACACTCCTCGGGACTTATTTCGACCGGATATATGGATCACAGACGGGATACCTTTCACAGCCTATCGCACCCACCTCCGTCCTCGGCATCTTCGTATCAATACCTGACCAGCAACACCAACAGCCATTTCTCATTCCATCAAGATGACCATCAAGCTCCTCTCTCTTTTCACCACAGACCACAGACGTTATCCTATGCCAATCTACACCATCCACACCATTCTCCCCAAAACCAACACCAGCAACAACAACAACCTTCGTCTTCAACCCCATTTATGAACTCGGATGGGACCATGCGTCGAAGAAGACTATCTACGGCCTCGACGTCGTCTAAGCAACGCCGTGGATCCACAGCAAATATCCGATCGAAGACACATAACACGCCTCATCATACCCGTCGGTTTACGACTCTAATTTCAGACCAAGAACCTGACACCACCTACCTCTGGGGCTATCTTCTTTTCCTCTCGACCATGATCGGATTTACAGCGAGCATGTATGCACTCGTCGCCTCCAATTACATGCCCATGACAGGAAACAAGGTAGCTGCGAGGTGTCCTTTGCATTTACTTCTTCCTTGCTTTGTCATTGAAGACTTGTGATTCGTTATACTGACAGGACACGGCTTTACTTGTGACAGACACTCGATTGGATCAAGCAAGATAGTCATTACTGTATGCTGGTGCCCGTTACCATCCCTGTCACCGTGCTTTTCGTTTTGTTCAATTGGCTAGGCATGAAGCTGTTCCGACACAATTGAATAGGGGCACCGATCGGCCTTTTCTTCCAAACCGTTGCATCTTTTAAGGTGCTGGCGCTAATTGTATAGATCCGACAGAACAGCTCCCTCCCTTCCCCCTCATAGACCATTTTCTCTCTCCCTCTCTCTTTTTATTGTATTTCTATAAACACTCTTTTATTACCAACCTTTGACGCGAATCATAGGCAATTAAAAAAAAAAAAAAAAAAGGCACTGTTATAACAGCGGATATACAAGAAAAGCAACTGGGGTATTATCATTCTCATTTGTTGAACGAAAGAGGAGCGCTCCACTTAAACGTGAGGAATCATGGTTCGAGGTAAGGTCTCTGGCAACACGCCCTCGCCTCCATTTTCGACCGCGCGGACCAGATGCATTGCCACCGCAAACTCGTTCTCGTCCAAATATCCATTCGCATCCCAATCTGCCAGTGTCCAGACCTTGGCCAGGACCTCTGTTGACAGACCTGTGCTCATGAGATACGGCTTTGCAGTCGAGCCATTGATCCGTCCCTCAACCGGATGGAGCAACATGAACAGGGGCATCGAACTGGCCTTGTCGACCGACGAAAAGTGCCAATAGCTCGGAGGAATCTCACCACCGCTCAGATCGGCTTCTGTGTTGAGGAAGGGATTCTTCTGCGCTTGTTCCAGAAGCGGATTGCCCTGGGGGAATCGACGCATCAGCTTCGGCAGGTCCATCGAAAGTGCCTCCTCGACGGCTGCCAGGATCGGATCCTTGATCTTGGAAAAGCTCTCGAACTTGTAAGCCCTCAGGGACTGACGGAACTTTTCGACATTAGGGAAATCGCTTTCTGGGATATTGTAGAGCCGCTGGACTTTGAAAAACTCCTTGTCGAGATCACGGATCAGTTCCTGCTGTCGAGTGGACTTGCCAAAAACGGTGGGCATTTCTTTCCTGAGATGACCAATAATATACGCATGCACTTTGGCCAGTCGTGCACGCTTAACGATCTCGTTCACCTTGCGGATCGCGGCGTTGCGTGGGAGGTCTCGGAGTTCTCTCACCAAATCGGCCTGCTCTGCATCCAACAGCCCACGGCAGTCCTCGAACGCGTTCGCTGGCCGATGCAGCCAGAATGAACCCAGATAAACGCGTATGACCTCGGGTGTCTGAATAACCTTGCCAAGGGACCACATCAACGCGCCATAGACACGCATAAGTTGCTGCTGGTTCACCATATCGCTCTTGTTCAAGATCACTCGCACCTTCTCCTCATGACCCTTGAGTGAGTGGATCGACGCCTTGAATTCATCCGAGATATCGAGTTTATGTGAATCAAAAAACAGCAGGATCAAATCCGCGCGCTCTGCGAACCATTCGATCGTCTTTGTAAAGTCATAGCCGCGTTCGATGCGTTGTTTGTTGCCGGCGAGGATGCCGGGCGTGTCGATGAGGGTCATGTTTTCGAGGACAGGGGAGGGACATTGGGAGACTTGGAAGCGTGTCAGGAACGCTTGGCCGAATTTATTGAGACCTCGGAAGGGCATGTCTGCTGTCACAGCAGCTGCGTTTCCGGGGATCACACGCGACTCGACCCCGTTCATCACCGCCACAAACCTGTCAGTCTAATGGGTGTAAAGAGGCGTGTCAACTCAGGGTTCTGCGCAGAGGGTGATATATTGCTGCAAGAGAATGAGGGACGTACTGTTGGTTCGACGCCGATATGGGATCCAGGATAATCGCACTCTGTCAAATGTCTGATAAACGTCGTCTTGCCCTAATCAAAACGTGTCAAGGCATCGTTGTCAGTGTAGCATAGAAAAATAATAAAAGCTAACAATACGAATAACATCGGCCAATTTCCTGCAGTCATTACGTACTGTGCTATATTGTCCAAGGAGCAAAACCATCGGTTTGGCCTCGATATCACTGTCCGATAACGGCGCAGAATGGAACCCCTCAAAGTTGTACGTCGTCTCCAGTGGCCTAATCTTCCTGCGATATGTCTCCTTGAGTTCGTCCATGAGCGGTCTATAATCGTCATGGATTAGGTTCGAGTATGATCCTCCACCTCCGATCCCATGATACATTGATGTTGCTGCGCGAGTCGGCGCCGGTGATATTGCGTCAGCACACCCATTCTTACTAAACTTGTTCTTTTTGTGTCCTTGGTAACTGGCCTTGGTCGACTTTGTTGAGAGCATGGAGGGAACAGGGCTCGTTGCAGATTTGGTGGCTTCATCTCCATAGGGGTACTGTTCGCCTAAGGTGTACCCATAGTCGTCTAGTGGACTACTGGCAAGGACCATATCTCCTGTGGGACAATTGGGGCCACCACCGAGTCCAGCCTTGAAGACACTAGTCTTCCTCTTCATATCTTGAGCAAAGCCCATTGTGTACTGCTAATTGCCGAGCTGCTGTTGTTGCCTGGGGGGGGGGCTGTATTTTTACGGATGTCGACGAGAATGGTGAATGGGGATGTGTATGTGTTTGTGCGTGGTGTCTATGGCAGGTGTTGTGCAAAGTCGGGGATACATGCGAAGAGAAAGAGCGAGATAAAAAAGCCAAGCATGGGTTGGTCAAGTCCACTTGACATTCTAATGCGTCCCTATCGCGCATCTCTCTGCCCACAACGCGTCCTAATGGGGACGGTTCGTCACTAGGGAGATCTCTATGGCAGGTTTGCTTCATGTACAGTCCCGCAGTAGGAGAGTAAAAAAGAGGGAGCTACAGCTTCAGACGCGTCTTCACGCGTCATTGGTACCATAGGCGGCTATCGCATATCAGCAAACAGTGCCTGCACTAACCACATGCGTGCTCAAATGACACAATGCACCAAGTGCAAAGCATGGAAAACCTATTTTCGATACCTGAGTCCAACTGGTCTCCATTCTTATCCATCCTCATCTTCATTCAAAATTGGCTTGGTCTCTCATGGTGTTCAGCTTATTGTCTTTACCACGTCCGCTCTCGCCCCAAAAAATAAGAAAAAAACTCTCATCAACCGGTCAACCGGTAAAGTCTCTTTATTACTCGTATTCGTCAAGCAGTTCAGGATCTCTCCCTTGACCATGCCCTTCATCCAACCCACAGGCGTCTCTACTCGTCAGCTCTCCAATAAAAGCGTGTCATCACTCGCCAAAAGCACCAACGGCGCCAGCAGCGATTCAGCCGTAACGAAAAAACTTGAGCCAGAAAAGTCATGCCGGGTCACGGACAACTGGGTCAAGAGCGCAGACGATTCGATCCACATCTTTACCAAGACATGGCATCCTGTTGGCATTTCCGTCCAATCTGTCCTTGTGTACGAGAGGGGAAATGCTACGGCCCTTTTTTTTTTTTTTTGAACCACAAAACTTATACCGACATTTCTTGTGTTGGGCGTTGGCATTGGCATGTGCATAGATTCATTCACGATGCTCTTGAGCACTGCGAGCGGTACCAACCCCTATTCACTTATTTTCCAGCAAAAGGCATTAAAGTCCACTCATTCGACCTCCCCGGATTCGGCGAGACCGGTGCACGGGCTGACGCGCATGGTGTCACAGGCGGGTGAGTTGGGTTTACTGCTGCACACAGCCCCCCCCCCACCACCATCAAACATGTTTTTCAGCCAATCATTCTCCATCCTCTACTAACCACCATAATCCCCGTATTCCCTTAGCTACGACGCACTACTTAAAGAAATCGACAAGGCCATCGATCGTGCCACCAATGCTCATCCAACAAAACCCCTCATCCTGATGGGTCATGGCATGGGTGGCGCCCTCGTATTGAACTATGTCTGCGGTCTCGGGCAACGGATCACGTCTCTTGCTGGGGTGATCTCATCCTCTCCGTACTTGAAACCGACGATGAAAGGAGCTGGGTCGCGGTTTCCGAGCACTTATAATCGCTTGAGTAAATGGTATCCCAATGTCAGAGTCAACTTCCGAGTCACATCTGAAGAATTGACGCGCGACCAGGCAGAACAGGACCGGCACCATAACGATGGACTCATTCAGGATGCGGTTTCTTTGCAATGCTGTAAAAAAAAAAAAAAAAAAAAGAGACGCATATTCTCATGAAAAGTGTGTTAAAGAGCAAGTATGTCTTATTAACACAGATACTTGGGGTATTTATGTCGTTAGTGGGTGACATGATCTATCAGGGCAACAAGATGTTAACGAAGCGATGGAAAAACTTCCCGGGGCCACTACCGATGTTGCTACTTCATGGAACTGAGGATCCAATATGCTCATATCAAGCTACAGCGACCTTAAGCACTCAGCTGCTTAAGCTGCGACCCACCAATTTTGTCTTCAAGTCCTGGAAGGGCAACAAACACGACCGTAAGTACGCTCTCTCGAACGTTTATTGAAGACTCCTGTCATCAAAGAACACCGCCCAGCATCTTTTTTTATTTATTGATTTCTTTCATTCTCGTAGCACATTGGGATATCGATGCCAACTCCATCAAGAGTGAATACGTCCACTGGATCCGCAATACGGTTCGACATTTTGACAAGGTTCCGCTGAACCCCAACATGGTGCACTCCGATTGCATCAAATCTGCCAGGTCTCGCGCCGCCTTCAAAAACGACAAATCCGACAAAAGCCAGAAGGAACGGACCAAAGCCGACAAGAAAAAGAAGGAGCATGAGCAGCACATCCAAGCGACCGTTAATCTCACCACTGATGCTTCTTCCATGGAGGCAACGAAGGCTGTGGGCGTCAAAGAGAATCCAGCAGAGTCGCATCCGGAGCAAATTCAGGGCCTGGAGGATTTGCGTCGTCAGCAGCAGCAGAGGCTTGAGAGGCTTGAGGCCAAGCGACGAGAATATGTTGAAGGCGATGAGAAGGTCAAACGGAAAGCAGCTGGGCAATCCACCGTGCCAGAGGCCGATCAACATAAACCAGCAGAAGAACTGAAAGCGTCAGAGGCAATTATGCCTATTGTACCAGAGACAATCCAGCCCAGTGCACCAGAGACAATTCAGTCCAATGCACCAGAGGCAATTCAATCCGAAGCAACAAATGCAAATGAGATAGAGGCATTTAGTATGGGTTCACCTGCATCAGCAGCTGGTGACCAAGCCCAAGTTGAGGAGACAGAATTTAAGGCAGCAGAAGGTCCAGTAGACGGCGCGACTGCGAATACCATCGCAGCAGTTGCAGTCGAGATTGCAATGCAAGAAGGAGAGGCCTCAAATGAAGATCAAGCTGAAGAGCCCACTCAGGATAACAATGCCAATGTGCTTGATCTTCCTGAAGCTGCGCTCGAGAATACGAACCACGAGATCGAATTCTCCTCCGCTGTCGAGCCAACTCCCCCGCAGGCCACCCCAACAGCAGTCTTGAGCGAGCCTACTCAGCATGGCGATGGCAAAGAAGCAGATCAAGAAGGACATGATGCTGGACGAGAGATCTGCAACGTCCTTCCGGCTGCTAACGAACAAATGACCATTGCTGCTCCAGATGAAATTGCGGCCGAGTCTATTATTGCAGTTGAACCTTGCGAGGCTGTAGCGGAGGCTGCCGAGCCGATCAAGGAAGCGCTATCCGTACCGGACGCATTACCAGAGACAGAGGTTGCCGACGACGGCACCCGCTCTAGACTTGAGCATGCGGAGTAAACTCAAAAACGTCGTATTCAAAAGACATCGCAATATCGGCTTTCACCCAATAAACATGCCAAAAGAACTACTTGTTATACGCTTGTTTTTTTGCTGGTTTATTATTTCTTTACATCAGTGCTTTACAGCTCATCCTTAATACTGCTCTTCTCTTCTGCCTTCTCCTCCGCCTTCTTGGTTTCCTTTGTGCTGGGCTCGGGCAAAGCGACCTCAAACGAGTACGGGAAGACTCTACCTCGACCGGAAGATGAATCTGAAAGCCATCCCTGAATACCTTCGACATCAAATGCTCCTACAAAGGGAGCATATGCCTTCTTTCCGGGATTGATCAACAATAATCCAGGAATATCGCTCGAGATCTGGAACTGGTCCATCAATCCAACCACACGCTTGTCCAAGGCATCCATCCACATAACATGCAAGGGTCTGTTCTTGTCGAACGCCGTCTTCTTGACCTTGCGCAAGGTCTCCAGGTTTTCCTCATGCATCTGAACCGACTCTGGAAATTCGGGCTCGACCACCAAGAACGCAATCACACACGATCCAATAGGCTTGTCCAGACACTCGTTCTTGAACTGAGTCTGGTCGGCGATCTGGCTGATGTTGGGGTTGAACTCGACGACGGCGGGTTTGGGGGCGGGAGCGGCTGCCCGCTTTCCGGTCTTGGCTGGTGCTGCGTATTGGTCCAGGAATTCGGTGATTGGATCACGCTTGAGTTCGCCAGTGTAGACAACGGGTTCCTGACTGTCCTTGGGGAAGACCAGGAGTGTGGGAAGATTGTCGAGGTTGAATTGCTTCAGGACATTGTCGTTAGGGACGCGCATCTCTGCGACGATCATCCTGTCCTTCATATCAGTGGCGATCCCCTTGTACATGTTACTAGAGGCCAGCTTCTTCGTGAATAACAACGCGCGAGGTTCGCTCTAGAGCGATTTTTGAACAAAACACGAGTACTGCGTTGGTCAACTTTTGATCATAAGTGGAAGCGATTTGTCAACATTACAAAAAAAAAGTAGCGACTCGTACTTCCTTGGCGACGAATTCGTCAATGTTGGTGATCTTTTCACTGGAGGGGTTGCTCGTAACAAGTTTGATATCGTCGGGGATTAGCTTGACCAGGTGGTCGACAATAGCCTTTGCAGTTCTCTCGCCTTGGTAATCCTTGGGATGTTTAACGCCCTTCTTGCCACCTCTGTTGGCGGGAAAGACTTTGATCGTTGGGAATCCTACACAAACACAACGCCAATCGCTTTGTGAGAACATGGCCTTGAATATGGGTCGGATATTTGATCGAGGCGAGAAGAAAAAAAAAAGGTCGCTTACCTTTGATATCGTATTGGGAACAGACAGGTCTGTTCTTGTCATCGTCACAGTCGACCGCGCCGAGCTTGACAATACCATGCAAGTTCTTGGCGGCTGCCTTGTAGTGGGGAGTCAAGCTAAAGAAAGAAGTGTGGTAAGGCTAATCAGCTCTCTAGTCATATCGCACATAGATCAATCTACTCCACTGAGAAGCAGACTTTGGCGATCGGCTTACTTTTTGCAGTGACCACACCAAGGGGCATAGAATTCTACCATAACCAGGTGCTAATTGATGAAAACAATGGAGAAGAAAGAACACCTCTTGTTTTGTCAGCATTCTTCGGTGAAGCGCCTGAACAGTTGTTGCAGCAGATGGTTGGTGGCGTACGTTCGAGTCCATGACTTCAGCCTGGAAGTTTTGAGCGGTGATATCGACGACATGATCCTTGGCGGAATAGAGTCCAGCGAGAGCAGACTGTGAGAGGAGAAGCGCACCGAGGGCGATGGAGGTCAGACTATGCTTCATGGCGAATGTTGATGGAGGAAGAGAGGAGATGGGAAGGATGTGTGGAGAAGCGAGGTAAGGGCGTGCAGTTTTTTATAGCGAGGGGGGCTGCAGACGCGGAAGTCATTGATTGGCCCGTAAATTACTCTAAGATAATTCCCTGCAGCAGAAAAACCATCGATCGCCATCAAACTGCTATCGCAACCTGAGCAATAGACGAGCGAGAAAAGGAAAAAGCAAACATTCAATAAAGACGTGGAAAGAGAAGGCAGACATCCATAGCACGCGTGCTAGCACTTCTTAGCAAGACGGCTTTGACATGAAATAGGTACGCATAGCTGCGCGGTTCCATCAATGACTCTTGCGGCACCCGGGGTCGATGGAACTACTGAGCCTCGCTTAATTGTTACGCGTATATCGACGCCTTGAAGCCCTAGCAACCTCAATGTGGGTGTCAAGAACGGAAAAAAGACACCGGCTGTTGATGGTATAGCGGGGCAGCGGGTGTTCTGGCGAAGCACCATGGTGTTATACGAATCCTCTCAGGAACGGCAAATCAATTAAGGGTGAAATGAATCGGCTCGTAAAAGGGCCCTTGCTTGCAGGATTAGATCGGCCTCTTCTCTATCATTTTTCAAGATGGTACTAAATTTGGACCGAGAGGGGATTATCACGCTGCTGGATATGCATTCATCGTCTACACCATACCCCATCCATCGATCCATCGCAACCATTGCATCTATCTATCGATCGGCGCATTGTATTCATCACTGGGAGACACTTTATCATGCGGTCATTTTGGGTGACAGCTTTTGGCAGGATCGGCAGCAGCAGAGCCATACATCGAACATCACACTCGGCTTCATCAGCATCAGCAGCAGCATCAAACAAGGCTATGCTGGCTCAAAGCTTTAGCTGGAACTATTGCAGATGCAAGGACAGGACATGTATAACCGGAGGCTGATCAGCAAGGGCGCGTTTTGTTGAATTGATTCGGCAGCGATTTCTCGAGTTTTTGAATCGCACTCTCGCTTCAACTGTTAAAACCAACCGGAATCTATACACTTGCTGGGAGGATCTCATCTAGCAACGAGCACTCGGGAGCAAAGCATCACGTCCAGATCTCAACCATGGAAAGCATATTCATCTAGGAGCTATGATTCACTGCACTCAACTGTCTGCCACACTATACTCCAGACATCATGATCTGTCAAACACGGACAAAGGGAGTGTTGGACCCGTGGAATCCGCAGTTTGACAGGATGCGATCGGGACCCAACCCAACAGCACTCGCCCCCCTGACTTTCATCAGGTCCTTACAGCGTTCAACTCCTGACAGACCTCTAATATCGTCGTTCGCCCTCTATGCTATGTGTGTTCTAGGTTAACGTCCCCAAGACCAGAAACACCTACTGCAAGGGCAAGACCTGCAAGAAGCACACTGCCCACAAGGTCTCGCAGTACAAGACCGGCAAGGCTTCGCTCTTCGCTCAGGGTACGCTTTCTTGTTCACTTTTGTATTCTTGCTTCAGGAACTGGGGACCCCCAGCGTTCATTTGGTCCACACCACTAACATTTTTATCTCTCTCTCTCTCTCTCTCTCTCTCTCTCTCTCTCTCTCTCTCTCTCTCTCTCTCTCTCTCTCTCTCTCTCTTTCTCTCTCTCTCTCTCTCTCTTTCTCTCTTTCTCTCTCTCTCTATATCTCTATCTCTCTCTATCTCTCCCTGCATTACACTTCTGTCTCGCTGCTTACCGATCTGGATCTGACAAATCATGGAAAACATCGAATGGGGAACATCTTTTTTTTCATATCTCAACTGAACCGGGAACGATTTGTCTCAACAGGAAAGCGTCGTTACGATAGAAAGCAGTCCGGTTATGGTGGTCAGACCAAGCCCGTCTTCCACAAGAAGGCCAAGACCACCAAGAAGGTTGTCCTTCGTTTGGAGTGCCAGGTCTGCAAGTACAAGCACCAGATCGCCTTGAAGCGCTGCAAGCACTTCGAGCTTGGTGGTGACAAGAAGCAGAAGGGTACGTTCGTTTTTCCTACTGGTTTTTTTTTTTTTTTTTTTTTTTTTGCCTTTGTTTGCTCGCTTCAAAATTGATCTCGCGATACTTTTGTACTAATAATGCGTCAATGTTCCAATCGCGTACTTTAATAGGCCAGGCTCTTACTTTCTAAATTATCGAAAGTATCATCGCTCCTGTGTGCATTCTGTATTTTATCTCGCAATAAAACCTGGATTGACACCGCTTATACCACTTCCTCACCAATATTTACACGCATGCACGCAAAAAAAAAAAAAAAAAAATACGCGCTGGATTGTATGAAGGAATCGAAACCTCCCCCCTCCCTGTATTGAACATTTATCTTTACACAAAAGACAGGACAGCTTCACGATCAGTTGTTGAATTAGGAATGCGAACATATATATATATATTGTATATATATCTTTGGGGGTGAAGCGTTCTATTATACACGCCTTCTTTATTAGAAAGAGCGATTCATGTTGCCTCCATCTTTCATCTTCAAGCGTTGATATCGTAATCAAAATGAAAGCCCTCCTCGCTCATACCAAAGACATGCTCCGCGCGGAAAAAGCCGTACGGTCGTGGACCCAGGCTTGTGTCCACAGCAAACCCCTGATTCACTATCGCAACTCCATCATGTGAATCAGGCGTGTAAAGCAGATGTTCACCCGGATCCTCATATCCACCAAAGCCCTCACTATTATCCCTACTTCGACCGAGAGCCCCTGGTGTCTCCTGTTCCTCTTGAGTCGTCATCAGCTCCCGGAACTCTTCCTCAAGGTCCAGCATCACCTGGACATCTTCCTCTGCAGGCCAGTCTCGGACCGTCAGGGGATCCGGCAACAGAGCCTGGCGTTTGAACAAATCAGATCCCATCTTGAACCCAGCCTTGGCCTCGTCACGGATGGTCTTCGAGTTGCTGCTGAGTCGGGCGTTCAGGCACGAGACACGGAGCGCGGCGGTCAGGGTTTGATTCACCTTGACCTGAATCGTGCACCAGTTTGGATAGGAATCTAGCATCAATTCTACGTGGTGATAGAGCACGTTCGACAGCTGCGTGCAGATCTGATGGGCTGTGTTGAAATAGCCATTACTGCCCAGCTGAGGCGATTCAGCTTCACGTTTGATGCGCGGTCCACTGTCCTCCGAAGCGCACCTGCTGAAGAGGCCATCGTACTCACGACTGATGCTCTCAGGCGTCTTCACTGCAGGCGACCGCCAGGATGATGAGAGATGCTGTGGAATAGGAAGATACGAGGACTGCAACATAATTGTGATGGTGTAATAGTACATTGCCAGAACACCTATTAAACATTCGCCAAAAAAAAAAAAAAAAAAAAAAAAAAAAAATCAGCTGTATTAGTAAAAACGTTCACAATCGCTGCCGCCCGTAAAAAATCTTGCAATATGCTCCTGCCGAGCGCAACATACTGAGTTTGCCATTGAGTTTGTGGTTGATGTCCAGCTGCTTCACATCCTGACGGAACTTGAAGATCGGCGGCAAGGCCTGCTCCCACTCGATCAAATCCGCCTGAAGACTCTGCAGCTCCTTGTCCTCCAGCCATGCATTTTCAGAACAACGACTTGCTTCCAGAGTCGCTGAGATGGTCGAAGCAAAGGGATCGTTGCTCTCAGCAGTCGAGCCCCGGGTGTTGTTTGGCGAATAAGATCCCATCGCCGCGGCAGCTGGACTCACGGTCAGCGAGGTATTGCGACCCTGCAAGTAGAGGCCGACACGGCGTCCGATCGACCACAGCTTGATCTCTTCTAGGAACAATATCCTCGCATACGTTCCCCCATCGGTGATATCGCTCTCGGCCTCAAGAAGCACTTTCATGCGGTCTAAATGACGTCTCACTTCTGCAGAGCGCGAGCCCAACCCTGATCCTGATCCTGATCCTGGTCCCGAACCACCCTGACGACGATTGATATCTTCGCCTCGACTCTGTCTCTCAAGCAAATGCTTTGAAAGTCCAGAGAACGATGGCGTTCTGTCCTTTGTTTGCCAATTTGTACCGCCGACAGTCGATTTCAGTGTGTTCGATGTTGTATTGGTACGTGAATTCTCCAATCCGGACGAACGCCTGTGTCCCATATCTGCATCTGCGTGATGGCTTTCGTCCTTCATATCCACGCTTGGCTCCCCCGTGGCCGCGAATTCATCCTGTTCCAAATCGCTCTCATCGTCGTCCTCCTCCGCCACGTCATCGTCATCGTCATCATCGTCCGAGGTAGATGATGCCATGCGATACATATCACGCCCAGACCGGATTGTAGCAGTTTTCGCCCTCATCTGCTTCTTCTCTCGTTGGACTTGTTTCTTCTTCATTGCCGGGCCCCTTCGCTTTCCCGTCACGGCTCCATCAAGTCCGTTCTGTCTCATTAGGTTCTTTCGCATCCCACCAAGGCCCACACAACCCTTGATCCTTGGCAATTCAGCAAAAACAGCCATACTATCGAGTCCGTGTGGCCACCCAAAATACAACCTCGCCATCGCATCACGAGCGTAATGTGCCCAGAACGCCCAAAGACGCTGCTGGTAGACTGACTCGGGGATAACACCTCTGTTGGCAATGAGCGAACGACTCTCTGCCGCAAGATCAGTCGACGACTCAGCCTCTTCGTATCCGTCAGTGGTTGGTATAGGACGATATGTACCACAGAATTGAGCGAGCCCAATATCTATAGCGAAAACCCCATAAATGACTTGAGAGCCTAGCGCCCTGCCCAGCAACTTGGTTAATCGGGCTTTTCCATCGATGTAACGCTGGATCTCTGGGTGTCCAACAAGAAACAAATAGGGATGTAGACTTGAATGTTAGGGACGTGGTCAAAGTTTTTTTTTCTTTTTTTTTGTTCTCCAGCAGCAACTCTCAATTTGTCTTCGTTTCCTCCTTGACTTACCGCGCGCACGCTCCCGGAACTGGATGGCGCGTTTGATGTCCGTGTGTCTTGCAAGGTGTTTGCAGGCGGTCATAAAGACGATATTCAACAGGAACAGTGCCTGGGGTGTCTCGGGTTCCATGAGATGCATCTCGACCAAGGCACGATTGACAATAGGGTAATAAAAGCAAGCATTCTATAGGTTTGGTTAGATTGCATTCATCAATCAAAAAACGCTACCCATTGGTACGAAAAAAAAAAAAAAAAAAAAAAAAAAAAAAAAAAAAAAACGGCAGACGTAAGAGGATCATGAAAACATACCTCGAAAAAAACGTCGATCAAAAAGTTGGCGTCCTTTGGAAGCATCAAGAGCTGACGAGGGATTCCCTGAAGATTGTTTGGTGCTGTGGATCGGGGTGCGACCCAGAACTCATCGTACTCCTGCGAGATGTGTCGTGGAAGCAAGACGCTGTAATCGTAATTCTTGCAATCCAGCATATCCTTGGCAATCCTCCGCATCCTCATAGTCTCTGCCCTATCTTCAGTTTGGAGTGTAGATACAGGTACGGATAGTGGCGAGTAATGCTGCGATGAGTGCCCTCGATGTGTCGTAAAAGCTGACGAAGGCGTTAATTCGGCTGGAGTGATTTTAACCGAAGGCTGGCTGGAGACATGGTTGAAGTTAAAAGGCGGTTGCTGTTTGGAGATGGGCTGTCGGACGAAACTTTGCTTAGGGTATTCTGTAGACTGGTGTGGAGCGCTAGAGCCTCGCCACTCCATTTGACCCTGCGGTTGAAGTGCAGAACCATCCCAGGAACCGATTGGAGAGAACTGACTTGCTACGCCGATCGAAGAGGCAGGTGCTGCGGACGAAATAGTATGGTTGGGATCCAGCTGGGTTTCAGGGCTGGTAGAGACCTGCTGTTGCCGCTGCTGTTTGTATTTAGGCGACACTACTGCACTAGAGTTGAGAGTAGCTGTTGTGTCATATGGCTGCTGTGGCGACACTGGACTAGGCGATAGGTTATACTGTTGCTGTTGCTGTTGCTGCTGTTGCTGTTGTACAAAAGCACTGTTGATCCCCGAATTCGTAGGCCCTGAAACATCCCGCTGATCATACATAGGAAGATGAAGACTACGGGAAGAAACACCTCCGTCCTGAAATCCTTGAGATGCTAATCCATAATTGACTCCCTGGGATGGGACCAACGGCGCGAACCCTGCAAAATTTGATGCTCCACTGTCTGGGTATGAAAGAGGAAAACGCTGTTGCGAAGACAGTGGATGGTTTCCGGACGGGTTCGAGAACCCCAGTTGCGGCTGGTTTTTGTCATGACTTTCAAGGAGTGTAGATGGTTGTAGCAATCGCTTTGAGGGATCAGGATAAGGAGATGACGGCTGTACAGGAGTCGGAAGGACAGCTGTTCTCTCGTCAAGACCCTCCTGCCTAACTTGCCGGACCTGAAATGCGAGCTGTGTTTGCTGAGATGGCGGTGGCGATAAATGTCCCACAGTCGCGTCCTGCCGAAACACTGGTCTGGGCCCCGACTGGCTATGGAAGGCCAAGACGGGCTGTGTCGTCGAGCCTGTGGTCGGATTCGTCCATCCAGAATAAGATGGTTCTATTTTCACGCCCAGAATCCTCTGCGCTGTGTCTACAGATGTCTCGGTGGGGATGAGATCCGAAAGATCAAGTTGAGGTCCTGGCTGCGCGACTCGAATGGCCTTTGCGATTTGTTTTGACTGGGCCGCCACTGTCTCCTTCCTCCTGTCAAGAATCCTATCCTGCTGACTCGATGCATGCCCCAGATTGAAGAGCGATGTTGGTACATGGAGAGAGATCGTTTGAACGGCACTGGTTGCTGATGTTGCAGCCACATTTGAGACCCCTGCTGCAACCGGAGCCCTAGATATACTGGGTTTTTTGGATAATGACATTGCTGATGGATCCTTTGCTGATGACTTTTCAGGCTCCTTGGCTACAGCCGATGTTGATGATGAGACGGAAGATAATGATGCTGTTGTTGGGAGGCTAGGAGGACTCGCTGAGGTCGAGTCCGTTTCCAGATCCGCTGTGGACACCCCTTGGACCTTCTCCTGACTGAGTGGCGAATCTCCCCAGGTTGAGCGAGATTGTTGCGCATCCGTGTAAAGACAGTCTGCTTTGTTTCTCTTGCAGTTTGAACAGGGTATTCCACTGTCGCATTTACGCTAGAAGTGTACCGAGAACTGAACGTTTAGTTTTTCAAGGTTCCGTCCATGCATGGATGGTTCCCAAAATGATACATCCGACATACCTTATTTTGACGGCAACGATTGCAGGATGTAGCGACCTTGTGTCGCTTGCGGGTCTTTTGAGGAAAGTTGGGCATGCTCAGGTCCAACTTGGGTTTGGTTTCCTGCTTCGGTGCAATGAGACTCTCCTTGAGTGGAAGCAACGTTGGTTGATAAGTCGTGTGGCGGTGTAATGATCTCGGCCCTAGGGGAGAGGACGACCCATTGGTAGACAATCCTAAGACGCCACTGCTGGGCGGTGCGACGGGCTTTGGCGTTGCTCCGAGCAGGTGATCGTGCATTGGAGGATATTGGAGCATATTGACGAACGGAGAAGATAACGCAGCACTGTTGTTGTAGTCGTTGCCTTCACTACTGGTATTGGTGCTACCACTGCTGCCACTACCGCCGCTGCTGACTTGGGAGAGTAGGTTTCGATCCTGACGATGCTGCTGCTGAACCATTCGGTGCTGCAATGATGGAATCCTCTGTCTTCAACGGCCCTTTGCTCGGTTTTACAGGAACGAATGACAGATGCTGGATATGTGTCCAACCGCGTTACTGCCTCCCAATGCAATGGAGTGCTGTGTGATGCTAATACTGGATTAGTACAAAGTAGAGAGAGGAGGAGGATAGGGAAGAACGGGAAGGCAGGGGAGAAGGATATCTTGAAGATAGGCCGTGGTATCAGATATTAAATGACGGCACCAGATCAGCATCAAGCAAACGGGACGAAAAAAATGCTGAGGTTATGAAAAAACCTCCGGAACGAAGAAGACAGAAGACGGTGCAAAGGGCGCCGGATAGGGAAGTTCAAGGAGAGGAGGGGATATTAACAAAGTGCTGGTTATATATACATACAAGAAGTGTGCGGTATGGAAGTGCAGAGTGATGTCTGTTGTTGATGGGTGTATGTGTGCAATCGGATCAGTCTTCAGGACCTCAACGCAGGCTCGTTCCAGGTCAAAGGGTGGAGTGGAATTCAGTCGATGGACGTGGAAAAGGAACATCGTAATGCGGAACAGGTGCACCTTTGCGTCTGATCAGCACTCCCTGCTCTCATTACTGTCGAGGACAACATGACAAAGGCAGACATACAACGGCGAGTTGGAAAGCTCGTCTCCAGCAGACGCTTCCCACTCTAATCGTACATAAAATTTCACCCTTTGCGCACCAATTGAAAAAAAAAAAAGGCCGGGGCGAGAACACTCCCCAGCCTAGCGACAAACTGGGCCATCTCACCTATCATCAACGAAGGAAATGTTCGACAACGCATGAAGGCAAAAGGAAGTACTACACATACGAAGCGCCTTGTACCTGCCTGCTTTCGTTCTTTGCGTTCAAATGCAAACGACGACTTTTGTTCCCATCCTATCTGTGCTCTGTTTATTGCTCTCTGCCCACGCTCTACTCCGTATTGATTTCCGTCGACATTATCTTATCCAGCAGAGCCCTCTCTTTAGACGTGGGCGTTTGTTTCTTCTCACCCAATATCACCTCCGCCAAATGTTCGCGCATTGTACAAGTTTTCCAAGTTTTCTTCTTGAGCACACAAGTACATGCACAGAGATACAGCGCCCTTCGCCTTGTCCCATTGGGGATGCACTAGGGGTGCTCTGCAGACTTCAAGAATGCAAATAAAGAAAAACAGGACCCGTGTGAGCAACAGCATTAACAACTGTTCGCGTTCATGAAACCATGTGTATTTTTTTGGTCCCTGACGACCAACCCTATTTTTTCACGTTTTTTCCATAATAATAACAAACCGCTTATCGCGTAATCGAGGTGGATAAGCGCAATGTGTGCGCCTTGCCCTTGTCCAAGTTCAAAAGAGGGGATTTTTTTTTTTTGGTCGAACAGAAATATCCCAGTTTCACCCTAGCCTCGTCTGCCGCTATCTTTAGATCTTCACCGTTTTCTATGTAGGTCATCTTGGCTCGCGCACGTTCGTTCTCGTCAGCAAAAATAAAAAAAGAAATCTTCAAACAACTCAGGAGCCGTTCATATTTTCAAATGCAGGATTGTTTATTACGAGACAAAAAAATCTAGAGGATGAGTGGAATGAGGGTCCTCTTGCCGAGGGCTAGTATCCACCATTGTAGCCGTTGTTGTAATAGCCTTGTTCATTGTAGTGCATGTTTGGATTGGGCGGCGGATAGTTGCCATATCCAGGGCCTCCATTATACCTCGCTCCTGGTCCATTCTGCCAACCTCCTCCTTGTGGCATGGAGCTCATGCGCTTATTGGTCGTGGGCTTGAAGCCTGCGTTTGGTGGATAATAACCTGGCCCTCCACCATAACCACCAGAGTTTGCACCGTAGTATCCCTCTAGGCAATGTCTTGGAAAGACGCCTTGGATGCCGTTTCTCGTGTTATTGACACCCAGGCACCAACCGTCATCGTACTCTTGCAGAATCGTCACCGAGTCACCATGCCCGAGCTCAATTTCGTCCGCCAATGCCGGCATGTACGTTGACACAACACTGTACGTTCCCAAGGACTTGGTTAGCGTCATAGGCATGTTCTCCTTGGCTGTGATGTTGGTCTCCGACATTTTGGCATAAGGATTGTTATGGTTGAACTGTGCAGTCTGTTCCAAGAGTGCCGCCGCCAGGGTCTTCTTTCTTCGGTGACGGCAGAAGGCCACTCCACCGAGCGCAAAGACAATCATCCCACCAAAGACTCCTATCCCAATGAACACCTTCTGAGAAACCTTGGTTGGCACGCCATTTGAATTGTCAGGCGACGTTGGGGATTCTGAGGGTGCGGCACTTGAGGTGTCCGTTCCAGTGATGGGAAGCACTGTAGTGTCTGAGGCTGCGGTTGTGACAACGTGTGTGCTGGATGGTTTTGTTGCTGGAGCAGTCGTAGGGTGCACTGTTGTTGGTGCTGGGGGTGGTTTGGCTTGAGTAGTTGTTTGTGCTGGTGGTGGAGATGGAGGTGGAGGTGAAGATGATGAGGGTTGGTGTGTTGGTTCAGGTTTCTGAGTGGTCGATGGTGGTGCTGAGGCTGGTGGTGCTGGTGTTGGATCTTCAGTGGTCTTGGCAGGAGGAGGATGCTTCGTAGTTGCCTCTGAAGGGTCGAGAGGGGTCGCGACTGTAGGTTTGCTTTGTCGCTTGTGGAGAGAACGGGAGTTGCCGATGACGGCAGCCTCGGTCCTCCGAGTGCCTTGAGGAGCGCCGCTACCCAAGGGCAGTGCCACGGCTGCTGCTGTTGGTGTGGAGGAGAGCGAATTTGTGAGGGTGATGATGACTACGACAGCCAGAGTATGGTAATATCGAAGGTACTTCATATTCGCGCGTTGATCTAGTGGGTGTTGAATGAAACAGAAATTGCAGGGCCAAATATATTGTGGTCAGAGAATATGCGATGCGGTTTAAAATTATCGACCCTGATTCGAACTTTAGGGTCTTTGGGTTTGGATCGGATCCCCGCTCGCTGCACCACTAAGTGGGACCCACTAGCGCCAAGAACTGGCCTAACTGTGTTGAGCCAGGGATGCCATATGAATGAATGAATGAATGAAAAAGTGCAATGTACCTTTCACCGGGGAATGCAGGAGCGTGCTGGGAAGGTGTGGAGGAAAGGGATAGGATTCCGAGGAGTGTGGTGTCAAGCTGGAGGACGGGAGGGTAATTAAGCGGATCGTCAGTTGGAGTGGATTTGAAATTAGAGTGGACTATAACAAGTTGAAGGGCTATACAGATTCAGCAGCAAGCTCTACTTTTGCTGCTTCACGCTGAGAGAGGGAGTTGAGAGAAAGCGGGGGCGGAGAAAAAGGATGTGAGAGGCAGACTCGCAGGAAACGAGATGCAGAGAAAACGATTTTGAGGACAGAGAAGGGATGGATTGCCAGGAGAAGCGTTGTCGTAAAAAGGAAGGAGGAAAGGAAGGAGGGATGGAAAGAAGGAGGAGAGGGGGTATGGACGGATAAGGAGAGCAGAGGAGACGAGAAAAGAGGAAGCGGAAGAAAATATGAAGAGATGTGATGCTGGATGCCTGTTTCAATTTCTGATCTCAAACATTCTTTCTAGTAAGCAAACATGAGTGGCGAGTCCAGGGACGGAGCAATAACAAACGGTTTTTGTTTATGTGAACTCTGATCCAAAGGCGGCAAACGAAAATCAGGGAGGAGTGCTTTCTTTTATAGTATCTGCAGATACGAGAGAGCGAATTCGACCGCTGATGCTCAAAGACAGATTGAGTGTTTTTCTGACGAAGAAAAGGGAAGGGCGGCTTACCAGTAGAAGGACGAGGGTTGTTGGTCGTTTCGAAGGCGGGTCGTAAGTAGTAGCGGGACAGAGGGTGTAGGAAAAGATGGTACAGGATAGGATAGGACGGGGCAGAGTAAGATGTCGTTAGTGAACAGCGGCGGGGCTGTCAGTGGGGGGGGGGGGGGGAGGGAGCTGCAGAATGTTTGCAGAGTATGTTACGGGGCAGAGCAAGAGGCGAGCAAGCAAGACAAGAAGAAAGAAGAGAGAAAGAGAGGGAAAAGGAGGAGAGTAAATATGAGTGAGAGAGGGTGCAGGCAGTAGAGGAATGCTAAATATAATAAGCAAATGTGTGCCTGTTGCGCCTAACAATAGCTCAAGACCAGGAACTGCACACGCACCAGGCCATTAAATAAGCGCATTTTAAACCGCTTACCTCTATTGCATTCTATCCTCTAACGTGCACCGTTGCATGCCATCACAAACTAAGGAATACATTACGATAGCCCCTTGCTGTACCTGATTAATATATTTCGTTTACAAATTTTTAAAGGAGAAAAAGAGGAAGGGGGACAGCGGAGGGGCCATGCACTCCCCATGCACGACGATTCCAAACCTTCACGCTGCAGCGTTACTCTAGGGCTCTGCCGTTGATGCTCTGAGCTGATCGACGCGTCCAACACGACGTCGCCCCATTCTTTCGGTGAGAGAGCTCTTCTCCTTATTGCAGTCATGCTATGGACGATACGACAAGCGCGTCTCAGCAAGGCAAACTCTGTAGTCCAAGTGCTATCTGCTAGCGATGCCTATGAACCCTCCAGTGCACAATGAAAGCGTCAATGCAGGCACCATCTACACTCAGAGACAGGCACTAACTTTAAATGTCTCACTATGGTACGCGTCTAAAACGAACAAGAAATCGTCGTGAACGCTCTCAGTTGATGTATCCTGGTGCCTCTTTTCTTTTGACGTTGATGAAGTCCATCGTAACCAGCTCCACTGCAACCCAGGAAATAACGTCAAGAAGCGAACTCCATAATTTTCTCCAAGCCCTCCCACTCCAAGGAAATGCGAGGCTTGGGTCATTTGCCTTTACGACTCCACTTTGACAAGATGAACGCGGGTTCATACCGTCAGCAAGATACAAGATGCATCCAGCTCATGTTTCCTTTTACCATCAGCACGTATGTTAGTTCGGAGTTCATTACTGTCATTGGATCATACCCTGGTTATTAGTATTTCATATTTTCGTAATTTGAAGGCTCATTTTTAAACCTCGATATCGATTTTAAGCGGGGTAACTCCACGTCTATTTTTTTTTTTGGCGCATTGTATTGCATCTTCAGGGCTCTATGCTAGGCTGCTGTGAATTCATCAGACACACCTGCTCGACAAACACCATGTACAAATGGTGTGCTGTATCCTAATCTTTTATCCTGGGAGGTACTGATGGATCGACATACCCCGCGATACTGTGAGGAGACTATATACCCCATTAGTATGGGCTTTCATCAAGAAACAGCGCGCAGTCAAAAGTCCACATGCGGAAAGGGGGCTAGATCTATCAGGCAATATTGAGCTGCTGCTACGAACTCATCCGTGTAGTTTGCTATACTGTTCACGAGCTTCAAGATGGCAGCATGAGCAGCCACTATAGATACCCAACACGACAGGGCGCCCTATTATGAACTTGACTCTATAGATGCTTTCTATCTATCCCTACAAACTCATTCGACGTTATCGGAGGCGCCATTAAGGCAGTATGATAGTTTTAAAAAAAGCACTCCTTGAATGGCCCCTACCTTCAAATAATGATCTTGCCTCTTTTTTTTTTTTTTTTTTTTTTTTTTTTGTCGCCTTCTATCCTCGACGAAATAAAAGAAAAGATTAAAGTGGGAAAACGATTGTTCCGCTTATCCGCCTGTTTTTTTTTCCTCACGCATTCAATCAGATCCATGGCCAACGATGGACTTTTACAATACCCGATAGTATGTCGCAGAGGATTGTGTGTTCTACATAACAGTTAGTTTATTGACCAGTGTCCCAGACTTATGTACCTGGCTATCGACACTTATATCTCCTTCTCTCGCCACGGTCCCCCCTCAGACATAAACCAACTCTGGCTGCTTCTCGTCGACAGGTGCTGTTTTATACTTCTCATCCCCGCAATGCTTCTCTTCCGCGCTGCTCATCCACGACCTGAATCCCTCGATCTTGCCCTTGGTCTTTGTATCCGAATTCGCAAACTCGTCAGTGGCAGTGATGATATCGACTTCTCGCTTGAGGGCATCCATCGTCTTGCGGAACATCTCTGCTTTGGCCTGTACTTTGACGCGCTTGTATTCCTCATCGGCCTTATCCAGGGTCTGCTTGTACTCGGCCTCGTACAGCTTGACCTCAGCCTTCAGGGCAGTCTTGTGGTCCTTGACCATGGCTCTGAGAGCAGCAGCATTCTCCTTTTCGGCAGAGGTTGAGTTGTCGCCGGCAAAGTAACTGTAGATGAACGACATGTTGTCTTGTAGTGAGGTTGATTAGGTGTCGAGGGCTGGGGGGGGTTTTTTTTTTTTGGTTTCGCGGGTTGTAGTCGGCTGTGTTGGAGGTAGAAGTGCAGTTGTTCGAAGGTATTGTGTTGAGTTCAATGATACTAATCTGAAGAGGCTCACCAGTCTCTTTTATATCTCTCTTCCCCCCCACAAAGTGTCGAACGAAACGAATGCTTGGTGTTTGTCTGCGATCGAGCACACGATGATACAAACGATGCAGGAGTGCGCAATGCCTTGCATGCCCAATAGAAACACCTAGTCTTAGGTTAGAGGCAAAGAAAGGATTGTCTGCCGCATTTGGAAGAAAATGTCGAGTCTTGGCACTCGACATTCCAAACAGAGGACGATTTCGACACGTCGGATGCTTGGCAGTCTGTCTGCGCATCATCGTACTCCTCTTTTTCTCCCTTGCACAAACAAAACATCGATCGTCTACTTCCTCAAGGACACGCGTGTGGTTACGCAGACATGTTCCGAAATAGAAAAAAAATGCTACTCTGAGAACGTTCTTTGTCGACCAAGTCGTAGAGGAAAGAGCAAAGACCGTTGGTATCCGATCACGACGTGGCGTCGTCAAGTTGCGGGATTCGTCTCAGATATAAAAGCGCCCGTGGTTCCCACCTCGATCAGGACACATACATAGTCATTCAACCGCAACTTACCAGCAGCAACACATCAACACAGCAACACCGACAAATCCCTTTTCTGACAAACTAACACCACCTTCCTCTCACCTAGCCATGTCTTTCATCTTCAACATCTTCTCCGACAACTCCGTCACCCCCTCTGAGAAGGAGAACGCAGCTGCGCTCAAGGCCATCATCAAGGACCACAAGACAGCGCTCAAGGCCGAGAATAAGCGGTTCGAAGCCGAGTACAAGCAGGCGGTCAAGGATGCCGAGGTCGAGTACAAGCGAGCGAAGCAGGAGGCCAAGGACGACTTAATCCGCAAGACCCTGGATGCTGTCAAGCGCGAGGTTGATATCATCACGGCCACGGACGAGTTTGCCAACTCGGATGCAAAGACCAAGGGCAAAATCGAGGGATTCAGGTCGTGGATGAACAGTGCGGAAGAGAGGCATTTTGGTGAGAAGGACGAGGATCTGGAGGTCTTTGAGATCTTTGAGACGGAGGTTGACACGAAGAAGAACAAGGACTAGTCCTTGACAAGTTAGCAGGGGTTCGTGGCATCAGTCCATATCAAAATAAACATGTTTTATGTGGCAAATCCGTAATGTCGCTGTGTCTAAAGACGATTGAGGCTCTCTACCTTCCAACAAGCACATAATAACAAAGGATGGTAATTGCTGTTTATTCTAATTTTCGTGGTTGCATGTTCCTATATCTCTCTGTACTCCTCCCGCTCTTCCCTCCTGCCTGTTTGTATGTGTGGTGTTCATTACAAAAAAAAAAAATATCGACGACTTGATCTTTAAGCCTGAGCCTCAATCTTGAATTCTGACTCCTCTGGGGGATGAATACCCTTGCTGAAGGCCACGGAGCACTTAGCCATTGTTGAGGATGCGCGCGTGATAGAGTCGGTCATGTAGTAATCAGCAATCACAGGTGTGAATGCGGTGTTTGAGGACTTGGCACCAGACTTATTCAATGTTGAGAGACCCAACGAAGCGACAGCGACCGAGCTGGGCTCAATCACGTTATAGTTGGCAAAGTGGGGTGCAATGTCACGGAGACGGTCGCGGACCTGGTAGACATCGTCGTATGGCAAGGTCGCGCCTGCAACCTCTGAGATCGCGCGGATGATCTTCCAGTCCTCACGAGCAGCGCCGGGTGGTGGCACGGCAGCACGGGTCATCTGGGGACGGCCCTCGGTGTTGACGTAGGTCGCACTCTTCTCGGTATAGGTTGCTCCTGGCAAGATCACGTCCGCATACTGGGCTCCAACATCTCCATGGTGACCCTGGTAGATGACAAAGGCATCCTTGGGAATATCGCTGGGAGAGATCTCATCTGCCTCGAGCAGGTACACAACCGAGGTCTTTCCAGTGTCCTTAGTCTGGGGAGCAAATCCAATATCATAAGCAGCAGCTCTGCTGGCAGCCTATTTACCATGTCAATTGTAAAGAGAGAGAGAGAGAGAGAAAGAGAGAGAGGAAGTTAGAGATCGGAGATTCCATTTCAATACTCTGAATGGCAAGTCGACATTGCCCATCCGGCTTATCGTCAGACACTTACGCGCTGAAGAACATTGTAACCATTCCAGTTCTCCTGGAAGAACTTGTCCTTATGCTGCTCAACAATCTTGGAGACGGCCGAGAAGACATACTCGCTATCGGGCAAGTCAGTGACACCACTGCCGACAATGATCATGGGGTTCTTGGCAGAGGCGAGCTGGGCAGAGAAGGCGTGCTTGCCAGAGACGAGGGCCTCGAGCGAGGAGGTATCAGCTCCAATGTGTTCATAGTCGTAGGTGAGGTCAACAGGGGCACCAACAAGACCAACGTTCAATCCGTTGTAGACGAACGACTTGCGGATACGAGCGTTCATGGTAGTAGCCTCATGACGAGGGTTGGTGCCGATCAACAAAAGAGCATCGGCCTGCTCAATACCGGCGATGGTCGAGTTCAGCAGGTAGTTGGAGCGGAAGTCGCTGCCGTGGGCGAGGCTATCCTGGCGACGGTTATCGACGGTGACATTTTCAGATCCGAGGGCGTTGACGAGGTCCTTGAGGGCAACGAGCGACTCGGCATCAGCCAACTGACCAGCAACGGCCTTGATGCCAGGGCCAGCAGCCTTGAGCTCCGATGCGACCTTCTGAAGGGCCTCGGCCCAGTTGACGGTGACAAAGGTATCGCCCTTGCGGACCATAGGAGTGGTCAAACGCTGAGTCTTGAGACCGTCGTAGGCAGAGCGGGTTCTGTCAGAAATCCACTCCTCGTTGATCTCCTCGTTCAAACGGGGGAGAATACGCATGACCTCGACACCGCGAGAGTCGACACGGATGTTGGATCCGAGAGCATCAAGGACATCGATGGTTTCCGTGTTCTTGAGTTCCCAAGGACGGGCGTTGAAGGTATAGGGCTTGGAGAGAAGAGCACCAACAGGGCAAACATCAGCCAAGTTTCCAGACATCTGTTCCAGTTGTAGTTAAAGGTGGAAATCCAATTCGTGAATCGGCGGTGTTGGATGAAGTCGGTTGTCGATTATTTCCGGCGTTGGTATCAAGAAGGCAGTTCGCAGTGGACAATGAATAAAAAGTAGTTAGTGGGATGTCGTCAACTTATTAATGTTCCATGTCAAGGCATATGCAAGGCAGGCAGGCAGGTCGCCAGGCATTACCTCAGAGTTCACGGACTTCTCAATATAGGTTCCGATCTGCATGTCGTTACCACGTCCAGAGGTACCGAGATCCTGGAAACCGGCGACCTCATTGGCGAAACGGACACAACGTGTGCAGTGAATGCAACGGGTCATGGTGGTCTTGATCAATGGGCCGAGCTCCTTGTCCTCAACAGCGCGCTTACCCACAACCTCCGAGAAACGACCGCGATCCGAACCATAACGAACCGACTGATCCTGAAGATCGCACTCTCCTCCTTGGTCGCAAATGGGGCAGTCCAGGGGGTGGTTTGCCAACAGGAATTCCATGACACCCTCGCGAGCCTTCTTGACCAGAGTCGTGTCGGTCTTGATCTTCATTCCGGGCATGACGGGGAAGGCGCAGGAAGCGACCGGCTTGGGGGACTTTTCCACCTCAACCAGGCACATACGGCAGTTTCCAGCGACGGACAGACGCTCGTGATAGCAGAAGCGAGGGACGTGAACGCCGGCCTTCTCGCAGGCCTGGATGACGGCTGATCCTGCCTCAACCTTGACGGACTTGCCATCGATAAAGACCTCGACCTCGTCCTTGAGGATAGCAGATGTGCGGAAGTGACGAGGGGCTATGAATATCGAAAGACGGTACAGCCGTGAATATAGCGCAACTGACAACACAATGGACAGAGGCAATTGAAATACATAGATCGCAGTGTGTCTGTCCACGGCTTCAGGGTGAGAGAGGATCCAGAAAGAGAGAAAAGTCATTTGCGAGTTGCTGATTCTTGCTCTTCGATACTGGATGCAGTATGAAATACGGGTCGGATTCGAATCCCGGAGATGTGTTCCGTCCGCTCGGACTTTTGTGAGGATCCGCGTGTGGATGTCAGATCGGTGCTGCCGATGATTCATCCCTGTTGCTCTGTATACTTCTGATGCATAGCCCAAGACTTGGATCATCCTTGCAGTTGTTGTTGAGTGTCCATGGTGGCGACAGTGGGGTTGATCGGCCCTTGCAGGAGTAGTGCGATCCCTCCATATGGTGTGTCATCGGGAAGAGGGGATCACGACATATTACCTCCGGCCTGACGAAGGGCAGCCCTGCTAGTTTTTGATAACGCGCGCAACATGGCGATGGATGTGCGGGTGAAGAGCGGTAGTGGGTGAGAAAGAGAGAGTGGGGAGGGTGGACCGGTGAAGGAGAGGGGGATGGGAGTGCTTGGTATGAATCGGTTCTCCGCGAGTGGACCTCTTCCCCAGCACAGGACCTCCCAGGGGTGTTTTCCGAACGTTGATTGCAACGTCATTCCTTCGCCAGAAAAAAAATGCGTTCAAAGTTGAATTCGAAGTCCCTTTGTTGCAAGAATTTCCGAGACGCACAAAACCCATGTATCCTTTAATATTGGCGGGACGCTGGCGCTGACCACATACAAGCGCATGTGGCCATGTGGGTGTCCCCTGCTCCAGGGGCCTCCGGTGCACCCTGGCTGTCTGTCGTGCTTTTATTAGATGGCTTGAGAACTCGAACTCCTCGAAACACAAGCTCGCCAAAGAGACGACTGTAGGACATCCTGTGCGCGGCAGAGCATCGTTTACCCCTCGGGGTAAGGTAAACGCGGGTCCCATGGTGGGGACCGAGTGGGATGGGTCCCATATGGGGCCATAATGACGCGTGGTTTTGTGAGCAGTTGGATTCATTGCGATGCATGCAGGCTCCTGCGTGGGTGCTGAGCGGATGTCTCTTGGATATGAACGTTGGATAGGACGGGACATCGGAATGGGCTGCCCATGGTCCGGCTGTGGGATCCAACTGCAGATCGGCAGCACAGCCGTGAGAAGGGCGCGCTCCCATTGGATATGAAGATATGGGCATCGCCAGGGGTCTTCCGAGGGAGAAGGGACCCGTTCGAGCAGCAAGTGCCCCTCAAAAATGACCGTGCACACGACCTTCATCCTGGCCATCACCCCGAGATGATCACCCTTCTCATCCCTCTCCGTCATCGCCTCCAGCCCCCTCCCCCTTTTACGCTCTCGCTCTTTTCTCTCTTTTCTCTCTTTCTCTCTCCCCTAAACAATCCCTCGGCACCCCCCCCCCCCCCCCCCCCCCCCCCGCGCTTCGTCTCCGCCCCGCCATGGACTCGGCTACCTATCTCCCCAACGACCTCCTCCAGCCAGACCCAAGCAGCACCTACAGCGCCTATTTAGACTCAGACTCCACCTCAGACTATGACCTGGCCTCTGCAGACGACTCCCACGACCAGGATCTGTCCGATATCGCCCCGGAGGAACCCTCGTGCCTCGTCCAGCCAGCTCCAGATCCCTTGCCAGAGCCCTACATCATCAACCAGCCCACCCACCACAACACCCCACCCTTCAGCTTCGGGACTCAGTTGGACCTCATCTCCCCAAAACTCCTCCACGATACTGTCATGTCGTAGGTGCCAATCGCAGACTCCCTCATATCTGATCCTTGACGCTTGACGTACTTCCCCAACTGTAACATGCCATTGCTAATACAGACTTTTTTTTTCGCTTGTACAACAACGACATTGTAGTCCAGTACCACAGGGCAGGAAATTCATGTGCAGGATCGTCCGGAAGAACGATGGGGTCGACAAGCGTATCTACCCAACTTATGAACTCTTCCTTGAAGAGCCTACGCGTTCCCGCCCTGTGTTTCTGATGCGCGCCACCAAAAAGAAGCGCAGCCGTGGATCCTATTACGCGATCACGAGTGATTTGGATAACAACATCGGTGGGGACAACGATCGAATGGCCAGTGATGAGGGTTATGGGATCCTGGGGAAGTTGCGGTCGAATTTCTTGGGCACCGCGTTTCATGTCTACACCAACGGACGGAACCCGTTCTCGGGTGGGGAGTTCAAGCAGGAGGATGATATGAAGGAGCCGGAGGCCGTGGAGAAGGAGAAGGGGAAGGCGAAGAAGGAAACTAAGAATAAGAACTTGCCAGTGCGACAGGAACTTGGGGCAGTAATCTATGTATGTCCATCGCCTGACGGTCCGTTTGTTTCTTCGTGCGTGAGTATGGCTCCTGTCGCTAATAAGCTCCATCGTGCTATTTTTTTTTTTTTTTTTTTTGTGGTGATGGTGGTGATGGTGGTGATGCATAGAATCCAAATGTTCTTGGACTGAAGGGACCGAGAAAGATGACGATCTTGATGAATACCATGACGGCCGATGGCGAGATAGTTGAGAAACGCCCAACCCAGATCAAAGACACCCTTATCGGACGTATGACTGACGGCGATATGTCCGACCTCTTGGTCCTGCGAAACAAGAGTCCGCAATGGAACGATGGTAACGCTTCAAATGCTGCAACTTTTTTCTTTCCCTTTTCAGCAGAAAGAGACGACATCTTTTCAACTTTTTAATCTGTCTTTTTTTTTCTTCTTCTCGCGATAGATACCAACTCGTTCGTGCTGAATTTTGGTGGCCGCGTATCTCTGGCATCTGTCAAAAACTTTCAAATCGTCCATGACAACGACTGTAAGCGCCACGATATCTTGTAACAGACAATAATGGAGTCAATACGTTAAAACGACTAACTCTGGCGCCCTTTTTTTTTTTCTTTTTTTTTCTTTTTTTTCTTATTCCAGTGGACTACATCATTATGCAGTTCGGAAGAACGTCCCAGGATAACTTTACGATGGACTGCCAATACCCAATGACTCCCTTCCAGGCCTTTGCATTCGCACTCACCAGCTTCGACGCCAAGTTGGCATGCGAATAAACTTGTCGGCTTTTTTTTGCAAAGCAAACGAATCGCCCATACATACATTCTTTTGCGTTCTCGTTCTCTTTTGTTTATTTCCTTGAAAATAAACCGTTCAGCGTGCAATTGATATAGACATAAAAATAAAAAGTAGTAATAATAAAAAAAAGGCCGCCGCCAACATGCCAAGCGGACAAAACTTAATCGCTATCATAAACGTTCTCGGGTGCCCGCACATCCTTGGAATACATTTGGCGGTTCGCCATCTCGAGCAACGCGACCGCGTCCGGATGCGCATCCATGGCTGAATGCTTTGGACCCTCGTCGCGCTCGGTCAGCGAAGGATGGACCTGCCAGACTTTTATACAGCACGAGTCAAAAAAAAAAAAAAAAAAAGGAGAGGGGCGATTAGAAAAAAAAAAAAAAGAAGAATAGGACACACCACAAGAATAGTTCTCTGGGTTGGAACTTTTGCCGGTCCTTCTTCGATTTACCTTCCATCTCGTCCAGCTTAAAGTCCTGACGCTTGGACAGACGAGGCGACTGGTACGTCGAGCACAATGGCTCGGCTGCTGATTGCCCACTCTGAAAGTCGCTCGCGAGCCACAGTCCAAAGTAACGAAATTGTCCACCGAATCCAATACCTACCCAAACCAAATAAAAAAGTAAAGTTCGCAGCACAGTATTAGTCAACTGCACCTTGAAGCAATGGAAGGCTCCCTCCCTTGACTGGAGGTAAGAGTGACTTTCCCGCTTACCATTCGGAAGAGTCTTGGTGCCGTAGTCCAGGTACTGGAAGTTACTATTCACCCTACTGGGCTGATAGATTCTGAACTGAGGTCGAATCGTAAACAAAAAGCTCCTGTCCGACCCATAGAACTTTGGAGACTGCTCCCAGTCTTGGTCCGCATACGCTCCAAAGATATACCCATCTTCATCCTTCATCAGCACCAACGTCGGGCCCTGGTACATGATCTTCTGCAGCATGGTCGAGAACGAGGCACCCGAGGTCTTAGACGAGAACAATAGCCGCAGTGGCGGCATCGGTCGTGCCTCGCCTGATATCGACTGGTCCAGTCCATCGACTCCTGGCCCGCCAGCGGTCGTTCTAGAGCCTTGTTTCTTGGACGATCCATGCGAGGCCGACAAGTTGCCATACGCCGGTATCGGTAGCGCATACCGCAGCTGAAAGAACTCGGAAATCGTCAACAGTCTGGAAAAGTGTGGTGCGGGCTCAAGGCCTCCTTTGATCCTCGGCGCAATATAATTCCTTTGACACAACTTATTCTCTTGCTCCGTCGTCCATTTAGCCCTCTTTCCTGGAATAAACGCCCCATCATTGCCCATCAAGGTCGAGGGTCCCAGAAAGAGATTCTGAATCAGAATCGTGAACAGGATCTGATATTCTACTGTACACTGGTACCAGTTCAAGAAGGCCGATCGACTCATCTCCTTCGTACTCGGTCTCCCCTCCCGGTCGCGTTTCTGGGCAGCCTCGAGCCATTCCTGAGCAGCCTTCTCCTTTGCATCACCTCCCGTGCTCTGAACCGTATCCAAGTCATCCTCAAACTTATTAAGCGCACCGCTACTACCGCCGTCCAAGTCTGATTGCAGATGTCTCGTCAGAAGAAACTCCGTCGTCGTCTCCGCGTCCTCCTCCGGAATCTCTCTCCACGACCCAATCTCGCCCGCCAGCCAAAAGACCATAACGGCCCTTGTCACATTCGAGATAAAGCTCTCCAGAGACTTGTCGTGAGTCTGGAGCATGAAGTTGAGTCCAGCCTGCTCTTCCGCACTGGTCTTCGAGAGTCGGTGAATCGTCATCACCCAACCGTATTTGGAGATATGGGAAGTCGAACTGACGGACGTCGACCGTGTCAGGACACTGCGTCGATTCTTGCTAGTGTGCCCCGAGCCGTTACCAGCACTGTCACCAGCAGTACTGGTGCCCGAAAGATCCTCGCTTGGCTTGTGGATCATCGAATGCATCTGCATCGTGACCCTGAAGCAGGTCAGCAGAGGCGGCGGAAGTAACGGACTGAAATATGCATTGAAGCACTGAGGATCAATAGAATCCTCGTCTGAGGACGAAGTCGAGTGTTCCTCTTTGGTGTTGCTGCTGCCTAGGTGATTGTCGACCTGGCCTTTGCAGAGTCGGTCAAAGAGATGGAGGATATGGGTTCGTTCCTGGTCCGGAAAATCCGCGAGACAGGTCTCGATGGCCGTGTCCTGCTTGCTTGTCTGTGCCCCTATCGAGCATCAAGGATATTTGCAAAGAAGAGCTGTCAGAACTGGAGGCTCTGTCTAATGAAAAAAAGTCGACGAGCGAATGAATGGGCGTTACATCCACTAACCCATTGCTTTGGTTGGAATGTGGATGCAGAATGTGTTGCCCAGGGATGCGGTGGTTTAAGGGAAGGGGTATCGACTCTGGCTGGTGACATACACCCCCCTTCGCCCTTCGCCCTCACTGAATGTTCAGTCCAGTCCAGTCTAGTCTAGTCTAGTCTAGACACTGTCAATGCGTAGACATATCGGTGCTCATCCACTCTAGCTTTGAACGCGTTTATATTATCGCTATATAACTGTTTACGGTTGCTGTGTCGTCTTCAGCATCGGCAGCTGGCACCATCGATATCAAACAGTGTTGCGTGTACCTATGGCTCTGTTCCTCCTCCTCCTCCTCTTCTTCTTCTTGTTCTTAGCGAGAGATGACTCCACCGTTGACAAAGATCGTCTGCGCCGTGACCCATTGTGATCCGGGTGAAGCAATAAACTCAACCACAGGCACAATATCCTTCACCTCTCCCAAACGACCTGCAACCGACAACGATGAAAAGAACGCTGTCGATTCCTTCGTCTCCTGTCCATGGAAGAACGGCGTGTCAACCGGACCAGGCGCGATCGTGTTCACCGTAATACCACGGCCTCCGACCTCCTTCGCCAACGCTCGCGTGAAATCCTCGAGTGGAGCCTTGGATCCTGCGTAGGCCGAATACTCCGCCGTCGTGATTGCCAGCAGCGTCGTACCGATATTGATGACGCGACCATAGTCAGACATGTGCTTGGCACACTCCTTCATGATAAAGAACGGCACCTTCGCGTTGATGTTGAACAATTGGTCATACTCGGCTTCGGAAGTCTGGGATATGGGCTTCTTGAGGACGACTCCTGCATTGTTGATCACAATATCGACGCGACCAAACGATGCCAGAATCTGGGCAAAGATCTGCTCGATCACAGAGACCGACGTGAGCTCACTCTGAACAATGAGCGTCCTGTGACCCAGGGCCTGAATCTCTAGAGCGGTTCTCTCGGCCTCGGCGGCATCCTTGCGGTGGTGGATCACAATGTCGCAACCGCGTCTGGCGAGCGCCAGAGCAAAGTGCTTACCCATGTTCTTGGCCGAAGCGGTGATAAACGCGACCTTGCCGACCATGTCCTGAGGGACAGCATGCTGGACTTGTGTGTGGGACATAATGTTAAAAATGGCTGGTGAAAGGACGAGTAAGTGGTGTTGAGAACAAGTTGTGGGATACGTTCTCTCGAGGTACGCGAGAGTGCTTTTATAAGCACGTTTGATCACTCTTTGTCCTCTCCCCCTTCGTTTCTTCGTTTGGCCCATTCTTTGGTGCGAACTAAACGATTACGGTGGCAGTACGTGATGCCTACGCGTACTGGACACGTCTGACTTAAATCCGCAGCGGTCTCAAACCCGTGAGCCCGTCTTTTACATCGATTTTAAGTATGTAGTTATTTTTATTTTATTTTCTCTTCTTCAAACAAAGAAAAACGGACTAAATAACAAATACTGTCCTTATTGCTGAATCTTTGCATTGTCGACAATCAGACGCTTCACTCCCGTCATCCAGCTCGACACCTCATCCGTGCGCGTCGAGTGCAGCTCCAGATGGATCTGGTATGCAGAGTTGTAGTTTTTGCTCTGGAGTGCCTGCGCCAGCAAAAGCATCTGCTCCACGACGGGTGCGGACACCTCCTCGTTATTCAGCATATCAAACAGCACGTTCAGCTTCTTTTCTGCATCATCCAATGGTCTCTTTGCTGCAGGCTATATTCACAAAACCAAAATATTCAGACGGGTACGTGAATTAGGTTTTTTCCATTTTGGGGTTAGAGTAAAGGAAGGTTATTTTGAAAAAAAAAAAAAAGTCGATCGTGGACTTACCGTGGCATATTGGCGTGCGAGAGCAAGCTCGCTTGAGAGGACAGTGAAAATCAACTTTTGTCCTGGAGGGATGTGTGTCCTGTCTCCGGTAGCTAAAGTAAAGTAATTGGATATCGTCTTTTAGACCACACTAACAAAACACTGCATAAAAAGCCACATACATCTTCACCAGATAAACTTACGATGTCTGTTTTTGACAGGCTCGGGGGGCGTGGGAGGGGCTGCTGGGGTCAAGGGCCTCTGCTGGAGCACTTGAGGCATGCCACTTGCCATCCCACCCATTGGAGGTTGGTGAGACGGGACATATTGGCTGGGACTAGGTGAAGGCTGACCGTAACCCTGGTATCCTTGTTGCTGCTGTGCTTGATATCCTTGCTGCTGCTGGTGCTGCTGCTGGTGCTGCTGCTGGTGCTGCTGCTGGTGCTGCTGATGCTGCTGGTGAGGGGGGTGACCATAAGCGTTAGCAGGCTGAGGGGGTTGGTATGGCGAGGGCTGTGCCCGCTGGTTGGCATAGCGGGGGGACATGGCTCCAGACACGTTCGTTGGTGGCGGTGGTAAATGCGAAGCTGCCGGCACTGGAGAGTAAGGCGATGAAGTTGCTGCTGGACGCGCCCCTGCCATTGGTGGAGGAGGAAGAGCCGATGCCTGAGGGGGCTGGCCATAGCCAGTCGGGGCAGGCGGAGGCGTGCCACCCATGGGGTTGTTTCCGACAACGGGGCTGCCAGGGAAAGGCGAGCTGAACTGGGCCTTGTTCTGGGCAGGGGGAGCAGCGGGACGCTTGACCGCGTTGTTCAAAGGCACTGGTGGGGGATCGTTCCAATTGCCCGTGTCCTTACGCTGTGAGGGCGGCAGCTCTGCTGAGCGGGTTCTTTCCACAGGTGCTTGCTGCTGATTGTACATTCCACCGTATGGAGGTTGAAGACCTGCATCGTTTTGTCCATAACCTGGCTGATTGTAGGTCGGGGGAACCGTTGGCTGCATGTAACCTGTTCCATAGGTTGGAGGAGCAGGAGCATAGGGGTTGTTGGCTGCTGCAGGCTGAGGAGGACGGTGGTCGTTTTGCTGAGGAGGAGGAGGAGCAACATTGAACGCCGTGGGTGGTGGAGGGACAATGGATGTCTGCTGCTGCTGCTGGTATCCTGTGGCGCCGTAGCTCGTATTTCCATAGGGCGTAGCAGCGGGCACACCGTACGTGTTCTGGGCGCCATAGTTGTTCTGATGCTGAGGTTGCTGAGGCTGCTGAGGTTGGTACTGATTGGACTGGTACTGATTGGGCTGGTACTGGTTCTGCTGGTAGCCCTGCTGTTGCTGTTGCTGTTGCTGTCGCTGTTGCTGTTGCTGTTGACCATACTGCTGCTGACCGTACTGCTGCTGACCATAATGCTGCTGTTGTTGACCATACTGCTGCTGCTGCTGATACTCGCCCTCCGCCAAAAGATACACAACATCGAAAGGGAATTCCGGTGCGGGGATCTTGCTGACGTCTGCACCAGAGTGATACAATCTATCGCGCATCACTGCTAGGGATTCCTTGTTCTGGTAGTCGACCGGGGTCAGATTTAGGTACTCGATGGCGGTTGCTAGGCGACCCTGGGAAGCCATGATCTCAGCATATTCGGTGTACTTGTCATAAAGAGCCGCAAGCTTGTGTTGGCCATCCTGCTCCTCAGGCTGATCTTCGTTGGGGTTTCCAGCAATGGCGACGTCAACATAGTCAATGGCCTTGCGGAAAACAGTGACCTTCTCGATGAAGGCTTGAAGCGAGCGAGCATTACGCTCATATTCGGAAGTCGAAGGATCGTATGTGTCAAGAGCGATCTCCTCCTCCTGCTCCCTGATCCAGATGGAAACCACGCGCTCCAGGTTCCCGGCAGCCAAGTAGCAGAGGACAGTGTTACCACGCAACTGATCTGCAGGCTCACCGGTCTGGACCTTGCTGACCCATTGCTGCTCCAGCCTGTTCCCGAGCGACTCGCATAACTTGCCGAATTCATCAGGACGAGCAAATGTGCAAAGGATGACCACAATCTCTTGCCAGTCAGCCAGATCCGCATTGCGCACAACATCGTCGAGATCTCCCGTCACAACGCTCTGCAAAAGACGAATGTAGGGTGTTGAAGCAGCACGGCGCTCAAAATATGCCTTTTGCGTGCGCTCCAGCAACTCGGGACCACCACAGATGGCAAGAACAAGAGCGTCGGAGAGACGTCCATCGTGAAGACAGACGTTGACAGCCGAATCGAAATCTCCTGCAATGATGCACCGGGTGATTTTCTTGTCGATGTCCGTGTCCGAAGCAGGATAGATGTAGAAGGGGTTCAAAGGCTTCGGCTTCAGCTCATTGCTGACAGGCGTAGCAGAATAATTGGCAAAGGTGTCGTCGGCAAGCTGCTGTTGATCTGTACCACCCGCAGAGAACAATGCGTTCATCTCAGCGTTAGAGCCGCTGAGGTTCTGGAGCCCTGCCTGATGGGGTACTTCATCGGGCTTGGGGGACGTAATGGATGTGTTGCTGCTGATGCTCATCTGACGGGTCAATGCGGCGACTTGATCCACAATCTCCTGCTTATCAAATCCAAGATGATGCACAAGTTGCTCGCGGGGGTTGGCCTCGAACAGTGCGCGAAGGACCGTCCAGTACTCTGAGGTTGACGCATTTGTCTGGGAACGGTTTTCGCAGAATTTGTCCAAGGATTTTGTTTCCAGCGCGTAGTCCAGATCAGCGGCACGCTGCGCCAGCTCCGGTTCCGTCACAACGCTGACAAGAGTAACTGAAGGAATGGTCGTTGGTGTGCCCGCTGGTGCAACAGCGCCAGGAGGAAGGTGCATGGGTGGAGCGGGTCTGTTCCTGAAAATAGCGAGCTTTCCTCCGAATCCAAAAGACGCTCCAACAGGACGACGGAGCCACTTTGGTGGCTGCTTCAGAGAGATGGTCGCAGAAGCATTTTGAGACTGATACTGCTGAGACGCGAATGGATCGTGGGCTTCCTGGGCGGCGTGGCCAGCTGTTGGTGGTGCGTTATCATGTGTCGATTGAATAGAGTGGACGTTGATCTGTTGCAGAAGTGGAAAAGATCAATTGTCAGCGCTCTATACCATGTATGCAATCATTCCTGGTCACAGAGGTGGTAGCATGTATGTACCTGTCCGTCAAACGAAGCAGAAGCCAGCAAATCGGGATTGCGTGGACACCAAGCGATGTCAAATGTCCAGCTTGAACTAGGAGGAAGCTATTAAAAAATAGAACGAGTGAACAACACGTTAGAAACCCTTGCCGTACAAAACCCCATGGTCGATGTAAGAGCAGTGCAATGCGTTGGGTAAAACCATACCTCGCCAATGATCTCTCCAGATTTGGGGTTCCAGCAGAGTGACCGGCAATCTTTGCCTGCAGAGAGCAGCAGATCGGAATCCTGCTGGCACCAGGACAGGGACAAAATTCCCTTGGTATGGCCAGTAAGCGTCTATTTCAAAAGTGCATGAAAGGTAGCAATAAATGGTGAGGATATAGCCGCGTGCGCGTTTCGCAAAATGAAACAAGTAGGTAGTGACATGACACAAATCGTACCTTCTCAGGAGCATGCGCATAGCGAAGATCCCACACCAAAATAACAGGATTGTTGTCATCCTCGGTTGCTGTGATGATTTGAGTAGCCTATAAAGCAAACGTAGACCAAGTGCATGCTCAGTAACCGATAAGAATATAGTCTTGAATAAAGCTGTGCTGATACACAAGACGGCTGTGATACGTACAACATCTGGGTTCCAAGCAATGGCTGTGATTCCGCGGCGGCTAGCACCCATCTGACCCATGTTGCCCATGCTTCCCATGCCTCCAACGCTAGCTCCGGGATAGGAGAGAGTGAGAACCTCACGTTTGGATTTCAGATCCCAAACGACTGTGTATCCTGTGGTTGAACTGGTGGCCAGGATGTGTTGGACATGGTTATTCCAGGCGACACAAGTGATGTCCTCAAGCTTTGAAGACCTAGATCCAGGTGTATATGGCTTTGTCAGATTGCCGAGATCCCAGATGAAGACCTACCAAGAACAGAAAATGGAGAATGAACGTTAGAAACGGGTCGTCAAGAGACCATTACAGATGTCATCGGAATCGTTATGGTGTTATGGTGTGCCAGGGTTACCTCGCCATTGCTGGAGGCGGAAGAGAGAAGATTCTGCTGGAAAGGGTTGAAGTGAAGGCCGCGAACAGGGCCAGAGTGATTGGTTTGCCTCGAAAAAAGGACATCGTCGCTATATTGTCAATCAAAAATGAGATAACATATCGTCAATACGTAATGCTGCTTGATGGACTTGAATGGTGAATCCTTATCCTTTACCTTCCACTGAGGATCGCGTTGGCATCCCACAGGTTGAGCTCGCCGTTTTCCATTCCTCCAGCAATGATACCATAAGGCCTGTCAACGGTTGGACTTGCCCATGCCAAACGGTTGAATCTGGGCGAGATGAGAATAGGGAACCAAAAGTTAGTCATTCACTCGGTAGCCTGGAATGGATGACACCAATTCCTTTCTTGAGCACGCTTACCTGGCATTGCTCGAGACAACACCGGCAGGCTGAGTGATCTCGAGTGACTCGGGCGACTTGTCTGCCAGGTTCAGATCAAAGATTTCGAGCTGCGAGGTGTTTGAGAAGTTGGCATCAAAGGCACCAGCGACTGTTCCTGTGGCGAGTAGTGGCGCGTGCTGACCAGGACTCCAGGCGAAGGTTGAAGTCCTTGAGATGGTTTTCTGCCTCATGCTTGGCCTCTATTGAAAGCGAATGTCGATGTTTTTGTTGTTTGAAGTATGCGTCCTCCTTTTTCTTGACTTGACTAAGATGATGAAGCCCAGAGAGAGAAGAGTGTGATGATCAGTGGTCTTTGTCGTTTGGCTCCTGCGAGTCCAGTGATGGGATGAAATAGATGTGATCTTTAGAGTCAACCGCGTCCAAATGTTTGCTCCGGATGTTAAAAAAAAAAGAAAAAGAACGCGTCTGCAAAAGGGAGCAGCAGAATGTGGAGCAGAGGGAGCGCGCAGTTCAGGGCCCTCGTCGACCTGCTGCTTCTGGTACTCCTACTGCTCCTACTGCCTGCTGGTCGAGCCTTGTCTGTGGTGATGAGGTTCGGACTGAGGACAGACACGACAGCAAGGCGACATATGGGCTGGGGCTCTTACGTTGAATGAAGGAGTGGACAGATGCACGCGACAGAAATGAAAAGGAAGAAGAGAGAAAGATGACTAAACCCTCTGGAGGGGATGGGAGAAGGAGTTTTAAAGAAACGAGAAAATGAGAGAAGGGAAGAGGGAGTAAGAGACGACAGGAGGGAGATGAAAAAAAGGGTCATCTTGATCCTCTCATCATCGAGCTCGTTTCTTGCCACGTCACAGACATCTCTCTCTCTCTCCCAACCTGGATGTTGACATCCTCAGTTAGTGATATATCTTGCTGGGTGTACCGTTCAAGAAAGCAGCCCTGCTTTTGCAATGCTTGGTCCTTGCTTCAATGGGCCAACACAATCTCTCAAAAATAACCTTGACACTTCCCAGCAGCCTTTTCGTATGAAACCCCAGATCAGCCAGCAGCAATGCTGCCTATACATCTTTATTCTTAGTGCATTATAACAATCCACACCTTTAACCGTTCTAAAGCTTGGCGAAGGTTGGCTTTTTCTTCTGCATGTTGGCAGCAGCAGCCTCAGGAAGATCCTATCCACACATCGAGCGCGGAACGAAAGAAAGAGGCCGTTTATCAGTATAGAGGACAATCCAACCTATTCTCGCCATGCGTCATCAGAGCAAGCAGATCAAACAACATACAGGCGTGGTCAACATGACCATGTTCCATGCTGCAGTGTAGTTCAATCCTTCCTGAACACTGTGGTCGCGAGAGTAGTTCAAGAGATGTCTAAAAAAAACCAAAATGAATGATTAGTAAACTTATCATAGTTTAATTGAAATTGGAAGCATCTCTCAGCAAAACTGATCGTCGTACTTGGTTCCCATGGCAGCAACTGGAGATTTCTCGGCAATGAACGTGGCGGTGGCAATGGCCTCCGCAAGGACCTCAGTGGGGCCTGGGAGGAGCCTGGAGATGAAGCCAAATTCCAGGGCTTCCTTGGCATCAAAGCTATTGACACAGAAACCTTGTTAGCCAGCAAGACCTTGCAAAGAATCATTGCGCTGCAAGGAAATAAAAAGAAACCAGGCACTTACTTTCGTCCGGTCAAGCAGAGCTCTCGGACCCAGCTGATGTTTCCAACGACCTTGGGCAGACGCTGGAGCGTTCCAACATCGGCAGCCAGACCAATATCGACTTCCTAAAAAGGTTCAATTGCATTCAATGGTACGCGTTCAGGATCGGCTCCTCTTTTGCGTAACACGTACAAAGTCCAGGCTATCAAAGAAAAAAATGCAACTGAAGGCCACCTTCACAGAAAAGTAGGCGTCCTTTGAGGCAAAGCGGATGTCGCAGGCGGTTGTGATGTCAATACCACCGCCAATGCATGGTCCGTGAATAGCTGCGATCACGGCCTTGTCGCACAGCTCAATGGCGCTCAAGCTGTCTTGCAGAGACTATCATTAGCGTGGCAAAAAGAGATCGAATTAACAAACGAACTTGATTCATTTTTATCAGAGTCTACAACACATATAGCTGTCATGCCGTACCTTGACAAATGGACGGATTTTGAATGCAGTACGGGAAGGATCATCCTCAACAATTGGGAGGTTAAGCGAAAACACTACAAAGCGAAATGTGAAATGCCAATCGAGTCAAATAATGCGTAAAAACACATCCCACCCATCTCGTAGTCTAGACCGACTAGATATTGGGCAACTTTTGACGAGTGTGAGATGGGAGGACAAGAAGGAAGGACATGGAGCATACAGTCGAGTCCACTGGTGAAACAGCGGCCGGAACCAGAGAGGACGATGGCACGAACTTCCGGATCGTCCCTGAGGGTATCAAAGACGGATCGGATGTCGGCCCACATAGAGCTATTGATGGCGTTCAACTTCTTGGGCCGGTTGAGTTCGACGTGAGCAACGAAGGGGGCGGGGAAAGAGACTTTGACAGTCTCGTAGGTATACTCTGGCATATTGTGGTTCGTGTGGGAGATGGAGGGAGAGGCGATGAGGTAGTGGGCGGAATGAAAAGAAGAATGAGGAACTTGCACAACCGAGAAGACGAGGAGTGAAAGTGGGGGGCCGAAACCTTACAGGAACAAAAGTGATCGGCGGCATGGAGAAACTCAAAGCCGATCATGTGATAGTCCAACGCGTGCAACGCCGGATCGAAGGCAACCTTGGAAACAAAACAGAAGGATCGAAAGGGCCGGTTCACTTTTAGCCAGACATGCTTTATTTAAAGATCCTATATCTCGTCGACCCAATTCTATGTTCCCATGAAGCAATAAAGCAGTTGTCAGTTCAACCAGATCGTCATCACACTCGTCTTGTTCGGTGCCTATGATACTCACTGCAAAAAGAAAGAAAGAAGACAGAGTCAGGTCAACTTCTGCGATGACTAAGACAGCATCGCGGTGTGAGATGTATGGATCGATCATGAGATGCACTCACCATTTTCACGGCGCACCTGATCCTCCTCTTCGGGCGTAAAGTCGTTTGTAATGTTAAAGGTCTTCCTGATTTCTTCTGGCGACTTGGCTAATGATACATGATTAACATTATCCAGTGAGAATCGTATCCAGGCCAACATCTCACTTCTCAAGTCCATGTCTTTGATGACGATGATGATGATGTTGCGGGGAAAAAGTCGACTTACCTTTGATCATGTTGGCAACTGTTTTGCATGTCAAATCCAGCAGCGGTTTGATATCCAGGTAGTTCGCCGCCTACAGTTTATGCATGGAAATATCAGCAACCGATTATCGTCGTAGGCATCCAATGCAACTATAACTTCGCCTCGTGATGGATTACCAAAATCAGCTCGTAAAGCGTTCCTTGGTCAACTTTGCAGTATTCCAGGTCCCATTCGCCAATGTCCGCTGTCGCATCATCATTTGCACTCTGAAAGTTGGGGTTGTTGCGGTGATGCGTGCAATATTCGATCACCTTTGTGAGGATCGGTCCTGATACATTTGGCAATGGGATCGCTTGTTGTTTCAAAGACGCGCATTCGAAGGCGTTTGACGCAATAGAGATATGGACGAAGATTAGCTGTGCGACATTATTCATTTCCCAATAGCAGCAAGCTGATAATGAAAAAATAAATAAATAAAAGGTAACAACAGAAAGACTCTTGACTTTGACATAGATGGTGGTCCCTGAAGGCAGTAAAGCATAGCTGACAATTAGGTCTCTCCTTACCTTGTCCGATTTCTCCAATGTCTTCAAGCATGCACTTCAAGAGCATGCTCTTGTCCGCAATGTCGCGATCAATCAGGAATTCTGTGCCTTCAGATGAGGTAAGAAGAATTTGTGAGGCTGATGAAGACATGTTCAGGTTGCTTTGTTGGCAGCGTTGGGTAAGTTGGCGAGGGGGTGAGGTGAAGTGAGTACTGGTTGAATGCCCTTATTGTTCGCCCACATAGTCACATTCGCGCCACCAAATACGTGCTCTAATGGAATGTGGTGCAAGAATGTGGGCCTATTATTGACTCTGCACACCCCTATACCGATCCATGTCCTATCCGCAATTATCTGCCTAATATCCAGTGCGGATGCGGTTCCAGTTCGGTGGGTGATAAGTGCATGACTTTACGTGTCAGGTCCATGCCCCTAGATAGCAAGTCACTAGCCAATATAAAACCCAATTGCTTCTATTTGTTTCTTTTGTTTACCACCCCTCTCTGATCTGATCTTCTTCCCTCTTCACTACCACTACCACACTCTCCCATCACCGAATCATCACACGCACCAAGGCGAAACGCGACTTCGACCCTCAGGTATAGGTAAGTCACCAAGTCCGCCCTGCATTCTCTTTCCTCCCTTTCTATCGCAATGATGAAAATCTTGATTTACCGTTGTCGGCGAACGCAGAGGTATCCGCTTTCACAGTGGACCGACCCACCTTGTGCACGCCATATGGCCATGGTATCAAAACGCACTCTCATCGGGTGCTGTCTGAGCTATCCTTCCTTAATCTATCTTTTTTCAATTGATGCATCAAGATTGAGGCAATTGAAGTGACATGCTGACTGATCAACCTTCATCCATTTCTTTGCATTGTCTACAGTTTTATAGAACGTTTTTTACATCGCAGGGCTGGTTGCACTGTGAGCGAATTGGGGCATATCTTCGTCTGGTGTCCTCTCACTTGATATGCATCGAGTAAATGGCTATGACTTTGTAGAGACTGTGTCTATTTCATGAATGCCAATAAAAATCATGTTCTATCCAAATATAATTGCTTTCTCATCGTATGTATGAAATGTGTAGAGAGGAAAAAGCGGAATGTTTGCCACTAAAATATAATCTGATGTTTTGAAAGGCACAAAAAAAATTTTTTCTTGGTCAAGTCCCATACTCCATTCCATTCCACAACCTGCATCAACCCTACATACATCTATAATGACAAAGGTCAAGGAATCAGGCGACGCTCTCGAGGATGATTTCCAGCTGTCAGATACTGAATACTTGAGCGACGGCGAAGACGCTGGTGAACAACTAGTGTCAGGCGACGAAGAAGGCAGCAACGTCTCTGCGACCGTTGGATCAAAGCGCAAGGCTATAGAGACACCCAAGAAAAAGAAACAGAACAAGGTAAAAAAAAAAAAGGCTCAAAGACACAAACGTCGCTGGATCCATCTTTCAACATAAAACCGTGGCCAAGAATATTATGTTAATTGGGTCAATGCGTTGTCCTTTTTTTTTATTTCGTTCGGAACCGGTCTGTCCCCCCTACCCGTCTAGTCAAAGAAGCAGAGAATCGAAGAGAACAACACGCCGCTCGGGAAACGTACCCGTGCTTCACAGATCGAAGCATTGAACGACAGTCAGGATCGCGCACTCGAACATCTTTCTTCAATTGAGCGTGAGGAGCGCAGGATACCCGAATCCGCCATTAAGGATGTTTCTCCCTTTGCGCTGGATCACACCCTTGTCCATCTGGAATCCTTTCTCAAGTTCGCAGTCGCCAACTGGAAGTCTAAGCTGCTCGTCAAGGATGCCAATGCAGCAGCATTATCAGCAGCGGAGCAGCGCAAAAACGATAAGAACACCAAGGAAAAGAAGGATACAAAGAAGAAGCCGTTGGAGACATCAACCGATCTACCCAAGGGTTCGCCCGTGGTTCTGATTGTCTCCTCAAGTGGTGTCCGTGCGGTAGATGTCATCCGGGCGCTGCCCTTGTTTGCAGAGGCTGCTAAGGTCGGGAAACTGTTTGCGAAGCATTTGAAGGTAGCCGAGCAGGTTTACTTTTTGAAGAACACGCCCACCCATATCTGCGTTGGAACGCCCAACCGTATTGAAAAGCTGATTGAAGATGGTAAGCAGATCCATCAGGGCTCCTGAATTTCAGGGGAACGGTTTGTTATTATCGCTTGGTTAACAGTATTATCTACTCTGGTTTCCATAGATGCATTGCATCTCGATCGACTGGAACTCGTCCTCTTGGACTGCCACAAGGACGCTAAGAAACGCACCATCCTCGATATTCAGGAGATCCGCGTCGATCTTTTCAAAATGTTGGGACTGGAGGCTCTTGACGAACGATTCAAGTCTGGTCAAACCCAAGTCGCCATCTTCTAAGCGAGCTCCGCACTATATTATCTCATTCATTCTGCATTTCTCCATCATGATCATTAAAAGCATCGTCTAGCATTTGGCATTTGGTATTGTATTTGTCACCAAGCTTCATAGTTGAATTAACTAATAACGACAATCTATGACCATGCTTTAATGTCATGATACTGGTAAAAGCACCATGACGATGCTTGCAAGATTCAAAGGCCAGTAGACGCAGCAGATGGTCGGTAGGAGCCATGTTCCCAGAACCTCATATCCCTCAAGCACCCAGCTCAGTACAAAGCTGACGTCTTTGGAGTACCACCACGCCGCTGCCAGGGCAAGACCAGGTGGTGAGATCGCTAGTAAGACAACAGCCTGCATAGCTGAGAAGGCCGCAACGTTGCTGGGTCTGAACGCCATGTAGGGCAATACAATGATTACGCCAAAGCTGACCGCCAGACTGAAGTTCAGGGCCGAGAGGCTCGTAACAAACAAGGCCGAAAGAGCGAGGATGAATGTCTTAAGCATAATCCAGTCTGCAGCAGGAGGCAAGTCTGGGGATTCTGAAGTCGAAGACGTCTTCTCGGCGACCTTGATGTTGGAATTCTTGTCCTTAAGAATACGGTTGCGAATGGTTGCTGATGAAACAGCTGACAGGACCAACATGCTGCACACGCCAATGCTGGCAATTAGTTTCAACAATGGTGTCTGAAGCGAGAGAACAGGGGAATCCCGATTGTAATTAGGTCTCTGGACAAGCAAAGTTCAATAACTGCAACCACATGACAACTACGAGTTTTTACCTCGCCAGGGAACCCGAACGCAGTCGTCAACAGAATGAAAGATGCCCAACCGGCAACAAAGGATATGGCAACGACGGTCGCAGGCACCTTGAAACTTCTTTCTCTGCGCGAGTAAGGAAGCGCAACCGCCACCTTTTTACCCTCCGCGATGGCTTCTAGCTCCAAAGGCAGATCACTCGACAGACCCCAGAGTGAAAGTGCCTGGAAAATGAAGCTGACTCCGAGAATGATGACAGGAGGCATGTACAATCCAATGGAGGTATAGCGTCTGACGCCACTGAGCAGGTAAAAAAAGAACGACTGGTGGAGATGTTCAAGTAGGTTGTTAAGACTCCTGACAGTAGACTCGAGCAATCTATACATGCACAAATACCAAGACAAGCGTTAAGGACGGTTTCGAACTCCTGGTCTACATGTTTGTGTGATCCAGCTCAAACTTGAAACACATACGCTGCCAGTCGGAAAAGATTGTAGCGTTGCGATGGCCAGCCTGGCTTGTCGAAGCCATAAAGTGTTATCGCGTCGATCTTATATCTATCAAACAAACCCATTTGTTAGCAACGTGTCGGTCGCTGTAAGGTTGTCGCCTGACGTCCACACCAGATCAGCAAGATCGCAACCTACTTTAAATAAAGGCCGTGATTCCCTGATGGTGTTCCAGCCGCCTGATACTTCATCATGTACAGCATCTTCTTGAGCGAGTTGATGTAATTCTTGGTCATGTTGTCCGTATGAGGAACCAGCTCATCGTGAAGGGTCAGCTCCACGGGTGCAATGCCCTCCGCGATTTCTGCGACCGTGTTGATCATGTCTAAGTTTGGCAGCTGTCCATTCACTCCCTCTTCAAGTCGATAAAAAGGATCAGTCGTACGAATGCGGATCAAATTCGACTGTGCGACAAACAAATGCCGTTCAAAAGACATACCAAAAAAGATTCCGAGGGCATTGTAGTCTCCAGTTCCTGCAAAATCGAGATTCAATGCTGCTTGAATGGCTCCACTCCTGATACGAAGCGTTTCCTCGGATTGATCTAAAGAGACAAGTATAGATAAGTGATAAGCAAATGCCTTTTTTTGCTTCCATATTATCACAGACGATACGGAAGAATAATTAAAGCTTGCCTTTACTGTTTTCCTCAAGTCCATGATATGCCTTAAGCCATGCTTGTAGACCTTCGGCTTCTCCGTCCGATACAACAAAGATGATATCCTTTGAGAAATGCGAGCAGCCTATGGAGTACGCAGTATACAGAGCAATGTTAATCTCCCGTCAGGCAGAGCAAGTCTTCAATATGCCGAGAAAAATGTCCAGATTCCCGCTTACGCTTGAAAACTTTTCCGAGAGCGAGGAGCATTGCGATGCCATTGGTATTTGCTATTGGAGTATGGCAGGCACTAATATTAGTCCACCGTTCGTCCATGCCTTCAATTATATGATATCGACGGTATATTTGACCTACTCTCCTGGTCCCTTGACGTCCATGATGCGCTCAAGACCAAAGCTTCAGTGCCATCGCTTCTCGGTGCGTAGAAGACAGCGTATGTGTTAACACCATGCTAGATCACATCAGTCGAAAGACACAACGTTTAGTTCATCCGCATAGTTCATTATCGACTGTATATTGCTGCCTGTCCATTGCGTACCCGTGAGTCAGTGCTAGTGTGGAGGGTATAATTCTGTGTTGCTGATTTCAGTCCGATCTGTGAGAATTCGATCTGCAGTGCTTCCGCGCGCCTACACGTAGAGACCACCAGGGTTAGTAAACAGTAGCTCACTGAATAGAAAAGGTAGGAAGATCAGTTGAGACAAACGGGGTCACATACTCGAAAGATGGCAGCTTTGAAATCCTTTGGATAACGTCGCGATATCCCTCCGCAGCTAGGTTATCATCCCAGCCGAATTGTACGTTGGCCTAGAATATGGGCCACAAAGATGATCCAGAGAAAACATCAATTGCCCTGAACAGCAGTTTTTCTTCAAAGTCGTTGAATGCGGAATATGACAAATGAGGCGCATACACTTCCTGGGAGTAACGCGTTCTCGGAGACGTATGTTTTCTTGCTGTAGTCCTGGTGAGGGAGAGCGAGTAACCACATGAACGACACTGCAACCAAGACGTAACTAGAGTGAGGAAAAGACGTGGGAAGTTATCCAACTGTTGGCTGCACTGCTTCAGGTCTGTCTTTTGGTTGATGGCATGGTATCGTCCAAGCATTCAAGATGCAATACCTCAACTTTGGCATCCAGCTGAGGACGAACCGCCCAAACTTTTGTCGCTTCTGCGCCTTTGTCAGACGACTTAGCAGACCCATGGCGCTTGTTCCAATATCAGTGGTGGTGACTCTTCCTTGTGCTGTGAAAGTCCTTGCGGTTGTCGATGTGATGATGAATGAGCGAGGATTGTCGAGAGCAGAGTTGAAACGTGGTGGAACGCGCGATGCATCCCCACATTCGTTTTTTTTATAGTGGCTTGAGGAAGGTACAGGGATGTTCAACTCTGCTTTGGAGCGTGGACTGAACCCTTGAGCATTCATCATCTCACTCCGACTCACACATCTCGACCGACCGAGGAAGACCATACCCACCATCGACCCTCGGCCTGCTCTTCACCGCCATCATCCCCTCTCCACTCATCCCTACCAATTCACATCTTCGTTACTGCCACCACAACTGGTTCTGTTCCCCTCCAGCGTCTCTGCTTGTCGCAGCAAACACCATCACCTCCAGTTATGAACGTGCTGGAATTGAAAGCATGCAAAGAGGACACACCCGACTTCCGCAAGCAAGTTAACGAGCATGAGGATGCCGTTCTTGCACTCGAGACTTCTGTCAGATCCCTGTTGAAACTATCCAAGGCGAGCGTGGAGTTGACTGAAGGTATGAGGTACCATCAGAGCACACGGATGTGTTCTTCAGGAACCAGATCCCACCGTTAACTCTAAATCACTATCATAGTTCCTGACCCCTTGCCCTCTCTTCTTTCACTTGCACAACCTGAATAGAGTACACCGCCAAGCAGTTGCAGATGGCCGAGGAGATGATGGCTCTCGCCCAGTCTCAGCGGGGCCATGACTTTATCGTCAGTAGGTCACCGTACCCGATCGGGTTATTGGCACGCGGTCTGTTCTCAGTCTGTGCGACCAATCTCATTTCTATTTTTGATTATTTTTTTTACTCGTAGCTCAGTCGATTGAGACGTTCGCGCGTGCGATCCAGGATCTGGAGAGGAACCGATCCATGATGGTGAGGATCTCCACAAGGCACATCCCACACTAGCGTTTTTTATAGAATGATCCTTGTGTTTAATTGCTTTAACGTCTGTATCCAACCCATGGCAATCTGTGTTCCTAGAACACTCAAATCACCCAAATGTTCATCGAACCTATGGAGACTTTTCTCAACCATGAGGTCGTCCCTGTCAAGGTCAGTTGTCATTTGATCAATGTTCTTTATTTCATGAATAGGGAAGTACATGAGAACTAAGCAACTGTCATACTTTTCTGCGAAAATACAATAGGAAGCGAGAAAGTCGTTTCAAAGGACTAGTGATGAGGCGGATCAAGCGCTTCATCGCTACATGAGCAAGAGGGCGCGTGATCAGACTATCCCAGAGGTAAGAACTCGTTCATTTGTTCGCCCTTGCCCTGAAGCGAGGGGACAAGCGTGTTAATTTTTGCCCCGATCTGCCTCCTTGCAGACTCAAGATCCTAAAATGACTTATTCCCTATTTGATTCATCTCTCATTAGGCCTCCAAGGATGTTGCTGACGCGAGGAAAAAAATGCATGTAGAGTATGTCGACTATTGCATCAAACTAAACGAGCTACAGGCAAGGGAAAAGTTTGAGTTTACAGAACATGTAAGGATTTCGCATTACAGGATTCAATGTTAAAAATGCTAGTGATCCCAGATACGCCTGCAGAACCATTTACCACAATACTCAATTGTTTACGCGCACTCTTTAGATCGTCACATACATGTATACCCTGAGTTCATTCTACCATCGCGGATACGATGTTTTGAGCAATGCTGAGCCCTACATGTCGACAATCACAGAAAACATCCAGGGAGTATGTCAACAGAACCGTGTGCACATTGGAAATTCAAGCATCCCGCTTTCTTAGTAGCATTCAATCTTATGTTGCTCGCCCTCATTTCATTGATACTAGGCTCGATCACGATTTACGGAAGAAAAGCCGATTATTAAGGCATTGAGAGAGGAGACATTGAACGTAAGGACTTTAGTTGGATCACAGGCACCGTTATTGAACGAGATGAACACCTCCAACACACAATGGCAGACAAACTCACGTTTTTACTGTGGACATAAATTAGGTTGGAAACGAGGTCTACTACCCATTGCGGCCCTTTGGAAGCAGCGCTGAGGTTCGGACACACGCTACCACGAAATCTGGATATCTATACAAGAAGGGTCCTCAGAGGGTAATGGCAAGCTGGAGTAGGCGCTACTTTGAGATCGAGGGAGAACTTCTGTCATACACTACCAGAGGTCCCAACCTGAAATCCGACAGCGACTCCAGCATGGTAATCAACTTGCGAGTATGTACCGTCAAAACGATCGAGAACGGAGATCGACCGCATCTTTTTGAGGTAATCTCGCCGATGCGGTAAGTTCTATGCCTTATCGCTCAAACGTATATTTGGGGCCTATCAACGCCATGCCAACATGCTCTTTCCTTTTCTTAAAAAAAAACTTAGTGTTCATTACTTGCAAGCTGAAAATTCGGAGGATATGAAGGAGTGGGTATGCTGTCTGCAAAATGCTATTACGGCAGCCCACAATTCAGAAAATGCACCGGAGGTCCGGGGATTCGGCAGTAGCAAGGAGAGGAGCGAGCCTTCATTTTCGCAGCATGGATCACCCAATCTAAACGGAAATACGGACCAGGACAAATTGCTGCTACTGCAGGTGCGCAAGATCCCTGGCAACGAAGTCTGTGCCGACTGCAAGTCATTAAGTAAGGAAGTGCACGGATTATCAGTGTGCGGGACATACCTTGTAGGATATGTCTAGGGTTCTTACTAATGCAAATTTGTATGTACAAACAATAGGTCCAATGTGGGCGAGTGTCAATCATGGAACAGTTCTTTGCATCGAATGTTCAGGAATCCATCGCAGTTTGGGCGTACATGTCAGTAAAGTGCGATCCCTCAACCTGGACAAATGGGAGACGGAAACCGTCGGTGTAAGTCTGCCTGTCGATCACATTTGGAGGAGAAGAGAAAAGAGTCTACGATTTCTGGTTCTTACTTCTTTAATCTAATTCCGGCATATAGCTGATGTTGAAGTTGGGCAATGAAAAAACCAACAAGATCTTTGAGGCCAAGATATTGAACGGGGCTGAAGAGCGTTGGGTCTCAGTCAACTCGGACAGGTAAAGAAGAGGACTGGCTCTGCTCAACATCTGCGGCCCTTCATTTCGTTACCTTGACCTTTCCTTCTGCTTTCGCTGCTATCTAGAGCTGAAAGGGAGAGATTCATTATGGCCAAGTACATCAGGAAGGAATTCATTGATGATGACAGCGATAAGAAAGAGTTTTTGACACGCTCAGTTCACGAGGCGTTCTGGGAGGCGATGGATGTGTCAGACTACAGCGAAGCGTTGCGTTGCCTGGCCCTGGGCGCCAATATCGACCATCACAATGATGACCACGGGTCGATGACTTCGCTGCACCGAGCAATTGTTCGACGAGACGACATTGCAGTTGAGTTCCTGTTCCAGTGGTTCTGTGACATTAATGCGATCGATGGCGAGGGCTGGAGCGCACTGCACCACGCAGTTGCGAATGATAACTCGAAGGTTCTGACCAACCTGATCAAGAGACATGCCAAGTACGATATCAGGAACAGGAACGATCAGGTATGTGGACGTGGCATGTTTCGAGCCGATTTTTTTTAAACCCCCTCCCCCATACTCGGACAGCTCTTGATTCTGACTTGGTGTCCTTCTACCTACGATGCTTTCCGAAAGACCCCACTGGACCTTGCAAAGTCGCTGGAGAAGAGCGAGGCCCTGATCGTCCTTCAGATCTACCAGTTTGAGCACCAGCAGACAGAGCAAACGCGACCTTCTAGTGCGCAATCCGGAAACATGTCAACCCCTGTCCTGTACCAGTCCCAAGCTCCTTCCCCGTCCCCATCGCTCCCAGGCTCTGCTTCAACATCGTTCTCAGAACCTTCAGGATTTGCATCTGCGGACACCATTTCCTTGGCTTCGACCGCAAACGGATCTCTCCCGCCGTTATTGGCGACGTCATTGTCAAGCACCATCCTGCCAACCATGGCTACGATGTCCAAACCAAAGGAGGGTAAACCCAGCTTATCTTCGAGAAACAGTACTGGGACCGTTTCAACGTCTGCGAAGTCGTCCTCAAGTGTGGCCTCCACACCAACGAGGTTCTCGGTGGCGGACTCGCGTTCCTTGGCAAGCACGATTATCACGAGCTCGAATCCTTGGGCTGAAGAGGCTGAAGCTGGAAAGATCCATGGGACTGAGGCTGTGGAGGAGACTGCTGAGGCAGCCTCGATCAAGGGAGAGGATGCGAAGTGAGCTTCAAGCAAAGCACAGAAACAACAGGACTCTAAACCATCCATAGAAAATAAAATAAAATAAAATAAATAAAATGCAAAGACATCAAACGTCTGCGCAACATGTTTACGGTTTTAACGTTTTTGACAATAGCGCTTGACCATAAGCGAGCAATCAGCAGTGTTTTTGATGTATGAGTATGGTGGTGCTTTGGAACATGGCGAAGGCGAAGGCGAGGGCGAGGCAATCTCGTGAACGTTCCACTGTGGAATACTATAACTTGCCTCGCAACAGCACTTGCATGCCCCATGAAATCTCTTCCTGCAACACCCTACTCATGCGGATAATTTACAGTGAAATCAGCAGTTGTGGGGATGAGCAAAGGAACCGTGGTAACGCCAGAAGCTTCAGGCGGCAGTAATGGCATGAGTGACAACCGCGGTAAAAAATTGAGCAGCAGACAGGACTTTCATTTCCGCGCGGAGAGTTAGGGTAGCGTGACAGGCTATTACCATTTGTGGAATTCACCGGTGAACTTTATTTTTCTGACATATAGGGTTATGTGGCTTGACATTTGTGACTGCTACTTTCATTCCTCTCCTCGCTTTCAAAGAGAATGCTTCGTCTCTCATCAGCAACCAGTGTACTCCAGGATTAATATTGTTCATCTCCAGCATGTCGCATTTCAAAAGTGTCACCAGCGAGTTTAAGAAGCGTCTGGCGGATCAGCCCGTCATCAAGCGTGCTGTGGTCACACCTCTGGCTGCTCAGGATGACGGCCCGCTATACACATCTTCAAATGCCAATCCGAACAACAATGGATTGCAAGTCTTCAAGACCAGCAAGAAGAAGAAGACTGAGGGTACATATCGACATGCGTGTGTGTCTGTGAAGAACTGCAGTATGTGTAAGATAAGGCAGCATGCTAAACACTTTGCCCATGCTTTTTTTTTTTTTTTTTTTTCCTATATTACTAAATAGTGTACTCTCAACCGCAGGACACAGGAGCAGGCAAACATATCATGAGTTTGGTCCTTAGTGCCATCAACTTTTTGAAGGTACAGCTTTAGCCAATTTGTGGGAAGAATATATATCAACATGAGACAGTCTATGATACCGAACTGAATGCTGACAGCAATATCGGACCTCGACTCAAATATGATTTTTTCAGTCGACAGATGAACCACAGACGGTCGAGGATATGAAGCGTAAAGGAAACGTTGATCTGGATGCCAACCCTGAGCTCTATGCCCGACTGAAGGCTAATGAGAAAGTAGATTATAATGAGCGGGATGGCACGTTTGCCTACAAGGTACGTATGCTGTCATGAAGTTGTGCATGGTTTCTATTGCTGATATTTTTTCGGCTGTATCCTGGGTGGATGGACTCAATTGATTAACATGCTTCTGTTACTGTTGCTGGTGTTCATTTCTTGTATTGCTTCAGCCAACATATCAGATCAAGAGCAAAGAGGATTTGTTTATGATGCTGGAAAAGCGGAGACATGAAGGAGGGATGGACTACAAGGAACTGAAGGACTCATATTCAAAACTCTTACAGGCGGTGGAAGAATTGGCAGCAGAGGGCAGGATATTGGTGGTACGGAATAAGGATGGCAATCCGAGGGTTCTTTTCTGGAATGATCAACGATACAACACTGCCATGGATCCAGGTACGAAGACCATTTTCTTTATTTTATTATTCGTGTACCACCCTGATGTGGGGAACAATCGGAAGAGAAATTTTGATTGATCTGGATGCATTTCTTTTCTTTCTTCCCTGCTCTCTTCTCGTTCGATAGAGTTCCGTCAGATTTGGCACAGGCTGCGAATCCCGGATGAGATTGATCTGCCAAAGGAACTGGAAAAAGCAGGGTTGACACATATGCAGGTGTTTGATAAGAAGGGACCGGGCGACGTACCGAAGCGCAAGCAAGTGCGCCGGAACCGAAAGATGAAGATCACGAACACGCATATGAAGGGCCTGGATCTTACCAAGGACTTTGTCATTCAAAAGTGAAAAAAAAAAAAAAAAAAAAAAAAAAAAAAACTCTCTCACTCCATCCGACTTCACTTTGCTTTTTTACTTCTCCAGAAGCAAATGCTGCTGCTGCAAGAGTACATCCATACTGACACAATTGTGCACACTCCAGGCTTCAAGAGGATACTCATCTCATCATACATACTGGTTGGCGTATTTTTAGATGAGCGGTAGCCTAGCAAAAATAAAAGATAAAAATAAAAAGGTATGAGGTTGCTTTGGAAGGATAGGACGACGAGATAGAGGAAGCCCTGCAGATTCCGCAGTGTACTCGGATTGTTTGTGGCAGAAACTGGGGTTGCTCAGCTGCATACGTAAGTAGGTGGACTGTGCTGCAATTGCGGTTGCTGGAACAGCGAAAGGGCAAGAGACGGTAAAAAAAAATAAAAAAATAAAAAAGGGCTCTTGGGTAATGATGAAATACATCTACTTGAGCACGGAGCAAGTGCCCGTCTAGTAGCCATATGAAGATAGTTTCCATAGGTTTATCCATCCGAGCCAAAGGGAAGGGATTCGCTGTAGCAGAATTCAGCCTGAAAAGGGACAACCCGACAGAAGAGGTCGTTACCCTCTTGTGTCCCATGGATATACAAACGTACACACCATTGTGCACATGTACACATGCTGTAAATGGACGACATTTGTAGACGACACCTGTAGATATACGTGTAGGGAGGTGAAGTAAGCATGAAAATAGAAGAGGACGTTCATCGCTCATTAGAGACCATGAAAGAAGGCAGGATTCAGCTTGCTCTGAGCATGCAGACAAGTACAGAACTGTACATGTAGTTGCCTGATCATGTATAGATAGACCCACAACGATAGTTGGATTGTGCGTGACAAAAAAACGCTCCCCCAATGCGAATGCTATCTATCCCTGGCTCTACAACGTCATTGAGGACCCTATTGAGTTCAGATGGCAGGGCTTTACAGCGCATTTCCATCGTTTGTTTTGAAGGTTCTACATCGCTACAAAGTTTTGTCATTTCTTCATCACCCCTGGATCTCGCTGCTAAATCAACTTTTTGCATCTCAGCGCACGCCATTGTCGTCTCAAGCACCAGTTTGCTTACACTAGCCGCAAGCATTTTTCAAAAACCATTTCCTCATCGAAGCCTTGGATGCTGTGGAAGATAGCTTCGACAACTATTAATAAACTATATATCAGAAATTTTACGGACAACGATAGATTTTGTGTAACAATCAGACAATGGGCGATGGGTTTATACATTGGCATGTAGACAAAGGAACTGCCTGCTGTTGCGGATGAAGATGATTATTCGCTTCAAGTGGCCAAGGCACTCTTCATATCAATAGGCGACGGATACTGAAAGAAGAAACGTCGTAGGTTAAATGCTGTTCCTGTTGCCTCCTAGCCTTCCCACATGAAGGTGTCACAGGCTCGAATCAAGAAGTGGCAGGACCTTCGCCCTACCGACAGCGCGCACATTCGTATCAACAATCACAAGCGGATTAAAGGGAGAAAGCCGACAAAAGAGGAGCGTCGAGCCATTCTATATCGCTAAGAGTGTTGCAAACCAGGGAGAGAAAATGGCAAAGCTGCTTCGACAGCCGAACCTATGGAACAATGTCAGAGATGTTGTATTGAACAGAAATATTAAAACTACTAGTATTCAAGGCACGCGCCTCTTTTACTTGAACCTCGGTCTTTACCAGATAAAACACCTTCACCGCTGAACACCCCCCCTTTGACTTTTGCAACGGCGCGCTCCCAGACTTGAACCTATTTCATCTTAACTGTGTTTTCTTTGTTGGACTGGTTGGCAGTGGAAAGAGGATGGCTATTTTGAGCAATCCATCCCTTTGTTGGCCTCTCTCGGTTCAAAAGGTAATGCGACCGCAGGGTCTATTCTGTGCGAATCATAGACGGAGATATATCAGGCATCTTGTCCTCTTATTTCCCCGCATCTATCAAGGCCTGCCGAAACAAAAGGCTTCGCGTTCTTAACAGTGCATGCATGCGTTCATGCCCATACAATCTGCGCCTTTTGGCAACTCTCCATTGCTCCCTACCTTGCAATGCACCTCATTTCACCAAAGCACACCTTTGACTTTATCAATCCTTCGCCTACCCATCCCCGACTTTCTCTCAGGACCATGCTACAATGCAAAACCTGACTTTTATCCCTGATCTCGGGTGGCATACGAAAGCCCAACAAGCCCAACAAGCCCAGCAGGCCCAGCTCGCGCTTTTTTTTTCTAAACTACTCCTCATCCTAGTCAGCACCACTATCACCGTCAGCCAGCAAGCACTGGAGTCATCCTCAAGCTCTCGACATCCAAGCACGATGCCAAAGTGAAGTGGGGATAATGGTAAGGTTGCTTCAGTGCTCTGGTATTTTATTCTACTAACATAGAACTATAAGCCCGCGCTCTTCGATCCACCTCTTCGGAGCACGATGTCATCTGTATTACTACATTTCGATTCAATTCAATTCAATTCAACTAAATGCCCTAATGGTTTGACTTTTCCTTTTCCTTTTACTCCCCCTTCTCTTCCCTCCTTTTATCCTCTTTCTTCTTTCTTTCCTTCCTTCCAACACTTTCCTTCATTCCCTCCCTCCCTCGTTGCAATCTTTCACCGACACCCACGTCTTCCTCTCTTCCTCGCCCTCTTTCTTTCTTCTCACATTCATACACCCTTAACCTTCGCAACCCTGCCTTTCCTCCTCCCCTTCGCCTTGACAGTGCCTGCAAGCATGAGTATGCCTACTAGCAGTAGTCATGCCACCACCCAGGCACCAGCAGCAACAGTCACCGCCACCACATCGACTCCAATTGCCACCAATGGACCAACGTCCACTGCTGCTACTGTACCCCATATTCGAATCGTCCCTCACCTGGACGCACCACGGTCCCTCCACTTCGAGGTTGTCGACAAGGACGTGCCCGAGGGCTTTGTCCTCAAAATCGGACGCTTCACAGATAAGCAGAACCTGCCCAACAGGGTCACTTTCAAGTCCAAGGTCGTCTCGCGTGGACATGCCGAGATCTTTACAGAGCATGGAAAAGTATGAATAACCGGTCTCTCTACTTTTTCTCTTTTGAAACATGGATGCGTTATTTTGTCTTATTTATTTATTTTTTGGCTTGAAAGACGCGCCGGTGGGGTTGTTTGATTTAGCAAATGCGTGTTGTTGATGCTGTTGGTGGGGAGCGGAAGAGGGGGGTTTTTTTTGCATATAGTAACCGTGTTCGGGACTCGCATATTTGTTTGCTAGTGTTGGCATCGGTTTTTGGTTGGTCTCTTGTCCCTTGTCCTTTGACTTTATTTGGTGTGGCGGTCCGGACTCGCTCCTGTCACCATGCACATGACCCACACAGCGGAGCAATACTTGCAAACAAACTTGCACAAGGGAAACACAAGGCACGACAAAACTGCGAATGGCGGGCAAAATGGCGTTTTTACATCCTCGCCCATCTATCGGTTTGGCTCAAAATGGTCAAGGTTGCAGGTCTTCCACGAAGACCGAGAAGGGGGATCGATGGACGGAGACATAACGACTAAAGGTCTGAGCGGCAAAAGGAGGTGGGAGGGAAGTAAGGAAGACAGCCTGGGCAAAGCGGGACAGGATCTCTATTCGCATCTCCCCTTCTACTTTTGTTTCCACAAATCTATCCCATGGGCTCGTATGGCTGTATTTGCTGCAGAGACTATGGCGGGACTATATGGTCTTGGATGACCAGAAACGTCTAAATTACACTTTAGTCCCAATATTACAAAGTGACGAGAAGGGGCGGGACTTATTTTATTGGTACATCTTCTTTCTCTCTCTTTTTCTCTCTCGAACAATTGTCTTGTCTACCACTTTGCTCAAAAAAGGGTATAGACTGAACATGAAAAAGATGGAGCCGCGCTCTAATGCTGAGGACAATGCTGGAGCAGACTGGCGTTATGCACTTTATGCCGCTGTTTGTGCTTTGTGTACCCAACAGGGCAATGGGTGGATGAATGACCAGGAGGGCAAAAGAAAACATAAAAAAACTCATCCTTCGCGGACACATTTTATTTTCCTGCATGATATATTGTACGACTAAAAAAAATGGCATCGAACTGTGCAAATAATTTACATGCCCTGCAATACCATCATGAGACAGTTCAGGTACATGTACTTGACCAAATCTACTCACGCGCTTCCTTGTACTCCCTATTGTCTCGCACGTAGTTCTTCATCCGCGATACGAAATCATCCTCAGGCACATTCTTGAACCATGCCCGACTTTCACCCCCCGGTATCGAGTCGAGACCCACGCTGCTCAAGGACGGCGATGTCATCCAACTCGGAGTTGATTATCAAGGAGGCACCCAGGGTAGGTCACACGAACTATGCCTGTTTCCCTTTAACTAAATACTGTGCTAGGAGAGTATCTTTAGCAGGGCAGGGACCATCCTTCAACACATTACACAAAAAAACATGCGCGTGTCTTCAAAGTTCGAAATTCAAAGGGAAAATGTCGCCTAGAAACCGACCAGGCGAGCTGAATTATCCATCGAATACGACATTTTGGCAGGAGTATCACCCGTAAAGGGACACGTATACCAGGGACAGCATCCATAAAGCAACCGACCAGACAAAGAAATCGACAGGCGTACAAAAATAGTTGGCTTACTTTGAATGGGGCCACAACAGCTTCAGGAAAGCAGCCCGCATCATAGTTCCGCAAAGTCTCGGCTGTAGACCTATCGCGCTGGCTGTTAGGCTATCGCCTTTTAAGACTTGCAGATCACTTTTTCGGGCCTGAAGGGTGCTCAGCATGTATTGGTATGTTGCGCAACTGAAATTTTAACCATTCTGCTGTAATCGACCCGATGGATGTGTAGAAATATACCGATGCGTCAAGATGAGACTGGAGCTCAACCGATCGTGGCAGCAGCAAGCCAATCCCTTTAGGTAAGAAGCGATGCTACCCCTCGTGCCTTGCAAGCATACCGATTCTCCATATTTTTTTGGCGGTCATGAGTTGTAAATGACATAACATGGCATTCAGAAGTTGTTATGGTCGCGTATGGCCTTCCCCCCTTTTTTTTTCTACACACCGCATTGTTTTTTTTCTCTATGCCATGTGTCATGAGTCAGTCGAGTAAACTAACTGTATCAAACTCTGGTCCTTGAACTTTGTAGGGAGAATACACTAAAGGCCATCCGGTCCTTGACGACTGCCAATGCTTCGTGCGCTACGGATTGCTGTATCTGTCTCTTCCGTATTGCATCCTTCCAAGCGCTCTTTGTCGCGCCATGTTCACATGTTTACCACTATAAATGTATCCGGCCGATGTTGGTCTCCAACCACCCAGGCTTTCTATGTCCGCTTTGTCGAACATTCGCTGATCTGGAGGATGTAGTCGAGATTGACGATCCAATTGAAGAAGAGATGCCTTTGCAGAGTAAGTCAGCCTACGCCTCATCTGAGCTCGACGGAGCAACTGTACCGTTAAATGAATTAACTCATCGTTGTTGGTTGTCCGTCTCACTTACTCTATAGGTCCTGTCGCTGCTATCGAAAGCAGACATAATTCGGTTGAGCAGATCAATGAGATCGAGCCGGCGGCGGTTGCGCAGCAGGTTGAGGCAGAACCAGTAATAGCAGCGATAGAAGATGTGTCTGAGCCAACACCTGCTCCAGAGCAAGCACACACGTTCCAACCACCAGAAAATCGACCGCCACCATTACCGCTGGATGGAACAGGAACAGGATCCGACGATGCTGCAGTCTTGGCTGCAACAGAAACCTCTGCACCTAGTTCACCATCGTCGTCCTCGCGACCAGTGTCAACAGCATCCTCATCAGGCCAGCAAGAGCAAAGTTCAGTGTCTGCGACGGTGTGCCCTATGAACATTGTCAACGCCGGATCATCGTCAACATCGGTCGATTCTGCTGTGCAACAGTCACCTTCGGCAGCGTTCCTGATGGCGCCCTCCCCACCAATGTTTGTTACAAGCTTTGGAGTGTCCCCAATCCCATTCGCGGCACCGGCGTCTCCTAGAGAGTCATCAACGTCATCGCCTTCATCAGCACAGGAACTGGAGGACCAACATCATCACTCGCATTCGCACGTACCATCGAGTCCGTCAAGCCATAGTCATATGAGCCACATGATCCAAAACTTTGTGAGGAATATCACGATCCCGCATAGGAACCGGAGCAGGACGAACTCGAGCTCGGCCGCATCCCCCGTGGTGGCGACCCACCACCAAGGAGCTTTGGTCGGTCATACTGGAGTAGCAGCCTTGAGCCAGAATTCAGGAGGAGGAGCGAGTACGGAGGTGTTCGGCAAGACTTTGGTGATGACACCACCGGCGCCGAATGTGCTGCTGACCAGCAACAACCGCGCAAGCTCAGGCCACTCGGGCATTTCAGAACTTGGAGTCGTTTCAGAATCGAATATGGAGCCTGGTTTGGTGGGCGGGGGTGTAGGCAGTAGTCAGCAGAGTAGCAGTCAGAGCTGCGATCGGGCTCATCGTGAGGGATCAGCTCCGCTGCATACTTCGCAAACGGTCGCGGCCGAGGCCTCTGTGTAAAAAGAGCAAAGTGCAACGCAGCACAGCACAGCTGAGGGACCGTATATATAATCATGAGCGCGACGCAATCGAGGACATTGCATACCAAAAAGATGAAAGCGCATTTGTAAGATACACATTGTAGGAGGGGGAAAAAAAGGAAAATTCAATAAAAACAAGTAAAATATCGATGATAATGCTCTATGTTCGTATGTACTTTATTACAAGTTAATGTGCATTTCTTTGCCGTGTGGATGACAGGCGGGGTATCGGGGAAGTGACTCTAGAAGTCGGTGTCGATGTCTTTACAGATGCTGAACCTGCAACGGTGGTGGTAGTATCATCTGTTCCTGGGGCAGCAGGGTTGCTGTTGAAGCTGAAGAGGGTCACGCATCCAATAACAACAATCGCGGAGATGAACTTCCATTCGTTGAAGCACTGGGCGGACGAGACTCCGCAGAACAAATAATGGCTCATGACAAAGACCAGGACGGCACGCAGGGACTGCATGATGCCGACCGCGATATTGTTAATCCTCGAGAGGAGCACGTAATAGTTGAGCGAATGCAGCATCGAGGAGATCGTTACAAGGGGATAGACGAGCGCGATGCCGAGCCAGCTGCCTTGATGCTCCTGAACAACCTCGATGACCTCTGTCTGCCAGTTCGGGATGGTGTGGATGCAGAGATAGACAAAAGTCAAAAGCGAGGCGTAACCTCCAACCATGGAGCAGACCTTCTCGGGGATGGGCTTCGGTCGGAAGGTCGAGAGGACTTTGTCGGAGAGGACGTAGACGCACGCGTAGAGAAATGTCGCACCCAATGTCACCAGCGCCCCGAAGGACTTCTCGAGCCCTAGAAAGAGAAAAGTAAACAGTGTGTCAGCAATTTATTTACATAGCCTTGCTCTTGGTAGTAATGACCATTGCGTATCCAATGAATAGACCAACGTGTCACAGGTACGCGCAGACACAGCCTTGCTAATTTCTACAACAAGGATCAAAATAGAGTGTCCTATGATTAAACTTACAGCTTTGAACAGGGCCGTCAGGCGATGCATCCTGGACGGTGCCGACGGCACTGATGGCCAGGCCAAAAGTGACACCAACGATCGACAACCATTGAATATTATTAAGTTCCCGGGCGAGGAAGATCCGTGTCAGGATCGCACACCAGATCACAATAGAGCTGTAGATCACTTGGTACATCTTCGTAGCGATGAATATAAAAGAAATGAACAAAGAGTGTTAACGAACCTTTTTCTGAGCACCATTCGCATAGACATAAATGCGCGCGTGAGCAAAATGGAATAAAATAAAAGCTTACTCCACTGCCAACATAGAAGAATCCGATAGTGACCAGAGCGTTCGCAATCACATCCATGACCGCGACTTGGATAACGGGCCAATGGAGTCCCAGTTTCGACTTTTTTTCCGCTGTCTTTGACGAGGAGTCTGAAACGTCCATCGAATGATCACCTGTATGGATCTTTCGGAGCCGCTGTTTCTCCATGTCAAGGTTATCGTAGTCGTCATCGTCATCTTCATCTTCGTTCTCATCCTCGTGGCAATGGCCAATGTTATTGCTTACAGAGTCATGGTTTGATTTACTGCCATTGTTATTGTTGTTGTTGTTGTTGTTGCTGTTGTTGTTGCTGGTGCTTCCGGTTTTGTTGACGAGGAGCCCGACATGACTTTTGATGCCCTGATCCTCAACATCACGCTATTTTCACGAGAGCAACATGCAAGGGATAGGGATAGGGATAACAAAAATCGATTAGATTGCGTTTTTTGATAAAGAACCCCAACTGATAAAATATCCTTGTGCCTCCCCTCTCCCAAAAAAAAAAAAAAAAAAAAAAAAAAAAAAACTTACAGGATGGGTCTCTGTCATCTCATGAAAGTCCGTGGTCAAGACATCGTACTCGACATGGGCGTTGCATCCCGCTGCTGTGGCCAATCGACGCTGTTTCCTGTCCGCCCACCATGACTGCAGCGCATAGACCAGCCCGACACTCATCATCCCGATATAGTTGAAGAATACGGTTAACATTGTTGTTCCGGCTATGAGGATACAATAGGACAAAAAAGAATATTCGAAATAGGTATAGAGTTACGAAAAAAAAAAAATGGGACTGTGGTTAGCAAACAAGTTTCTAAAGTCGTTTTGTCTAGACAATGCAGCCGGGAGTCTGAATACGCATAGTGTAGTCCGGTAGAGATCTGTATTGTAGAGGAAAGTTCGCATAAAAGATGGGCCTTACAAGCTGCTCCCTGATAGTAAAGCCATTGAACTGCAATGGTCGAAAAGATTCCAGTGGCTAGGAACGAGGCTTGATGGCCAATGGTGCTCCACTTTGAGTAGCCCCGTTCAGCAGATGACGACGACGACGATGAAGACGACGGATGCTGTTGGGCCGCTACCTGCTGTCGTTGCCGCTCATGCGAGTGCCGTTGTGAAGAAGGATCAGACTCGCCCATGAGGACGGGCGCTGTTAGTACAATGCTCAGCGGTTCAACGGCTGCAGCTGTGAGTGTTGCGACCGATATCTCGTCGTCCAATGATCCTTTTGGATGATGAGAGTAGTCTGGTAGAGAGCCATTGTCGTTGTTCTTGGGGCTGTTGCTCCTGTGCGGCAATAATGTCGAGTCGAGGGCCTTCATATGGTGACCATTGTCGTCCTCGTCCTCATAACCGTCGACGACGGCATTGTTGATCCGTGTGGGATGTTGCTGTCGGTGTTTCCGCTTGGCAACCGGGGTCGAGTAGGACGAGGTCGAGGACGAGAGGAAGGACCTCTGTTCCTCTTCCTGGTCAGAGGTCTCGCGGCTGCTGGTCGAGGGAGAGGATGGATTTGGGCCCCGGAGGGCACGTCGGGACATTTTTTATTCTGTGCGCCGTGGAAGGTGGGAGCAAGAGAGAGAAAGAGTAGAAAGTTGGCGGACTGGAGGAAAGGATGGGATGGAATGAATAGGATGAGAGACACCATCAGGGGAAGCAGCAAAGGGGCAGCCAGCCCTTAAGCACCTTTTGAATTGGTTCTTTGAGTGTTCCGCTGGGCGTTGAGCGTTGGACGTTGGGGGATAAAGTTCAACTGAAAAATAAGGTATCGAAACAAGAGCCCAGGATACCCTGGAGACCGCTGGTATAGATACCGGCGGTGACCTTCCTCTCCCAACGACTATATCTTTTGTGTGTACTGTAGCCTATGTAAATAGAAAGTCGATATACATGTGCATGTATACCTGAAAGTTAGGCCATGGTTACATCCAGGATCAAAAAAAAAAAAAGCTGCAGACTAGTCTGATTGCAATTGGCCAATGGGAAAGAGTTTCCCGTCTCACACCTTCGCCCCCGCCATTGTCTTCCCAACCGACAGGCCATCATCCCATCAACCTCCATCTCCTCCCTCTTTCAGTCCTTCCTTCATCCGCATCCCCCTCCTCCTTTTTTTCCATCCTCGGACCCTGCGATATACTCTACTTGGGACTGGATCTCTTGGTAGGTATCGTCTACTGAACTGGCTGGCACAGCAAAAAAAATCCCGATCAGATCAATGGAACCAACTTCCAACAATTCAATCATCTAGATCAGCAAGCTTTTCTAAACTCATGCGGGAACGAAAGGGAATCGCCACAGGGCTAGCTTGCCTCATCATTGTCTCGCTGGTGCTTCTCCAGCTTTATTCCAGAGAAGTCGCAGAGACCCCTATCCCCGGATTAACCACCAAACCCAATGTATTACCACCACTTAAACCACTCAATTACCGAGGCACAAACAAAGAAGACGACTACAAGAGTCCATTCAATATCGAAAACTTCTGTAACAACATGCCAGAACACCGTCGACACCCCAGAGGCATCCTGATTACAGACAAGCCCAAGGGTGTACCCCTCAAAATGTTCTTCTGGCGCCAGATGATGTTCGGCAGCGAGGTCGACTGGGCGATCGAATCCCGGACCCTGTGCCCCTTCCCGCCGGAGCTTCAGCCCTTCTTCGACCACTACCTCAAAGCACATATCAAGAACGACTCCATTCACTGGGAGACAGGGTACGCACCCTGCTGGTTCTGGACTAACTGGCTGGGTACGGCCGATGATATACACCGAGAGTGCTATACGGAGGCGAACGGGGTGGTGCCGTACATCGTCACCAACAACTATACGTCGTTCCGCGACTTCGACATTATCTACTTTGACTACCCCTTTTACGACAACATCCCAGAGGCGCCTTACTTTGACAGCGGCAGGATGCCACCGCGTGTTGCGCATCAGAAGTGGGTCATGCGATTCCATTCAGAGTCCATCGGATACTACCCAAGCGTAGCGTTGCCTCAATACATCCAACAATTCGACTTTACGTTTGGCAGTCCCGGCCAGTTGATGGATCTTCCCTTGCCACTGCAGTACATCAGTGAGAAAGGTGCGCTTGATATGGCGAATGTAGAGCCCAAGGTCCCATTCGACAAGAAACCCGACCATTATATGGCCTTCGTGGTCTCGAATTGCTGGCCGAAGAACAACCGCAACGAGCTCATGGATGATCTAGTCAAAAAATTCGGTGCCCATTCGTACGGCAATTGCATGAACAACAAGAAAATCCCCAAGGAGATGACGGACGGCATGGACTGGGAAAACGCCAAGACGCAAACGATCGCCGCCTACCCTTTCGCACTCGCGGCTGAGAACTCGAACTGCCTGGGCTATGTGACGGAGAAGATCTATAATGTCTACGCCGCGGGTGCGATTCCTCTCTACTTGGGAGCGCCTGATATTACGGATTATGTACCGGAGGGCAGTTATATTGATGCGAGCGACTTTAGGGACACGGACGAGATCATCAGCTACATGAAGACGGTAGATCGATCACAGTTCTACAAATGGAAGGATGAGGTCAAGAAGGACGTGAAAAAATTCTGTAAAAAATGCTTCGCTCCAGCGTCGACGGATGAGTGTATCATCATGGAGAACATACGCTACGTTTGAAGTAGAGGAACGGCCAACTTGAGAACATCAACCACACAGCATCACCTAGAATCATTCCTCTTATATATTTATAATAATATTGAATCATAAATCCTTGATTTGAAGGTTTGAACGGGACGTACATTGTTTGAGCAGAAGCTGCTTAACTTGTTCGTACAAGGTCCGTGCCCCCAAGGGGACCTGATGTCCATCTGAGCTGCCCTTCGCTCGCAAGGACGGTGTTTTCAGAAATCCTATTCAGAGCTTTTTTTCAATCCTCTCAATAGAGTTTACTTGTAGGTGTGAAAACCTCATTCTACTCTTGTCTGATATGCTATCTTCAATGGTTGTGACAACACGCGGTGGGGAATGACCAGAGAGCACGAGCATTTCGAATCTATCACTCCCGTTCTGGTTGCTTGTTATCGATGGACCACTTGCTGCTGTCGTGACCATTGGTCATACACGAGGTCCTACTTTATTTTGACACCCCATGTCTCCGGCTGCCAATGGTTGGGTGCTGTTGAAGCAAGGATGCTGAGCGGGACCCAAGCATTGGGATCGATAGTAGTACGCAAGCCCATGTATGTTCTTGCATGGAGAATAAAGGAGTTTATCATGCGACTGGCATCACAAGTGAGGTGATATGGATAGTCCGGAAGGAGATTGACGTTGACCCTTGGAGTAGCACTGATGATCTCCCACTGAAAGGTTTGCTCATCACTGCTATTGGTTTCAAGTAGGACGAACCAGTCTGTATAGCTCATAGAAGACCAGGACACATCCTAAGCTCCGTAGTATACACATGCAGCAGCATATATTCGCTCTCTATTTGTGGCCACGCAGAACGGCTGCAGAACACTAATCGTCATTTCACTGTCCAATTCCGACATGCCGCGTCGAGACGGGTGATGATGATATGTTGAATGAGGCGAATCGAAATTGACTACGGCCGTAAAGTGAGATGAGTGCAGGCTGGCGATAGAGCTACGGTCGATATGTGGTGTAACATGCACAGTAATGGTTTGCAGCTTTGAGCATTCAATATTTATTGTTAACAGCGCTTCATTGAGTATAGTGCTGGGAATGTTGGTGTTTTTAATGCGCTGTAATATGATCCGCGCGGGATTGCTCCTCTATCAAGCTGGCGGTTCGTGTTCTCGCTTCTCGGACTCTTGTGCTTCCTGTGGGTGTCGTTACTGGCTCGCCCTGGCTGTCGTTCGCTGCTCGAAAGTAGTTCTGCATCTGCTGCGCTCTGGATGATATTGACTGTTGCTGGCTCTTCTTCTGCTGCTGATACACGATCGTTGTGATGCTGCTGCTGCTGCTAATGCCAGACGACGCTGACTTGGTTAAGAGACTTGATTCCGACTTGCATTCCACAGCCTTGTCTTCAGAGGCCAATATCGCATCGACAGCCTTGGCCGGTTTCCTTCTCCGGAGCCGGATTTGCTGGTTGACCCAGTCAATAAAGAACTTGAAGTTCATGACCGACTTGAAGATAAGGAAAGCCTTGTCCGCTGTATGCATATCAGCTCGGTTCATGACCAGCTCGTGTGTGAGTGCAAAATCCCATAGAACCCTGAAGAGTACAAAGGTCCCTCCAAAGAGGATGTCGTTCCTCAAAGATTTGTAAATGAAGCCCAGGCCCATGATGAGTGTAGGAACTTTGAGTTCATCATGCAGGACAAATGAAGAAAGACGAGAAGGGGTTAGGAATGTAAAAAAAAGGAGTCCGCAGTGCTGATAGAAACTACTATGGCTTCCAGTCGTCCCTCCCAAAACAAAACAAAAAAAAAATGAGAGGCTGGAAAAACACCGACCGCTACTTACTTTCAAGGATCATAAACGAGGCAAAGATGTGGGACTTGCCGGAAACGACAGTGTAGTAGCAAATGCCCGTGTACACGGTATGATGGAACCATCCAGCCAAGAAGGTGACCCTCTCGCGGTAATGAAGCAGACCACATACCATATCCAAGATCAGGTAACAGGCAAAGAAGGTGACGGCCACTTGTGACATCCAACTGTCCGATGGTGTAAAGCACAGATCGAAAAACCACCTTGAGTGACGGAGGGCCGTCCATGATGTCGAGTAAGAAGCGTCGTGTGCCTTGTAAAGTGCGATGATCTTCTCAGCATCCATGGGCAATTGTTCCGCTTTTTTTTGGTCGTGCAATGGCCACTGCTTCGTTGAGAGAGTAGGATCCAAAGCAACCACGATGGTACCCTGCGGATTCAATTTGGGATCTGGTGTGGGCTGGAATGTGATATCGTGTCGATAGAATTGCCCACTGCTAGTAGTGTTATAGTGACCACTGACAAGGCTGTAACTCTCGTATGGAACTGGCTCAGAAAAGACTGTCCGTAAGCTGCTGAAAGTCGCGTACGGCCCTAGCACAGACACAACTGCTGCGGTCATCAGGGTCAGGACCCAAGAGAGACGCTTGCGGTTCTTTCCGATAAAAGGCACAAAGGCCTTGATGAGATAAAAGTAGGTGAGATGGACTCCGAAGCTAGTGAGAACCATATACAGATGCTCTGTGGTGAGAATAACTGGCGCCATGGTTTGGTTGTATGTGTCTGCTTGATGAGTTCTTGTCCCGCACCGTTGCTGTTTCGTAGACAATGCCAATATGATCACGGCAAGGTCGAGGAGTATGTGAAAAGAACAAAAAGATGGATGTGAAGAAGCGATATTGAGTTCGGTTCTGTGCTCCTTTTATATAGTTTTCTTCGCTCAGAAAAAGGGGCCGGCGTACCGTACGTACTCTAGAGAGAAGCAAATCCGAATCGACGAAAAGCACAACAAACGATTTGATCCCTTTCAGGAACGCGCCTGAAATGGCTGCTTCTCATTCGTACGGACGATGGAGAGGTATCAACAAAAGAAGTCTCCAGTGTAAACAATAAAACGAGCACAGGCATCCATTTGTAGAGTACTAACCCTGCTGGACACACGGATCCCTGCCAGGGGGTCTTCCTCTCCCAACATCCTTCGCGATACACGAACACGCATGGAACATGTCCTGCTGCACAAGGACGGGATGATTAGCACAGACATTTTAAGATGTACGATGGATAGCCAGCCAGCCATGAGTAAACGTGGACAGATAATGTTATTCAAGCGAACTGTGGTCCTAGACCGCGCGGAATTCTCAGCAACAACCTCTCTGCGGTTTCTCCTGTGAAGATTAGCCAAAATACAATAATACTTTAGGACTAAAGGGATCCAACTGTGCAGACCCTTAGTAACGCTCTTCTCGATATGATGCTGTGGAAGGGCAGAGCTTTAGGACGATACCTCGTCATTATAAGGGAAGATATAATTTTGCACGCGTTAACCCTCAATAAGACACTGAAAATCTAGGCAGCTATCATAACCCTGATATGCACCTCACAAACTCATATGCACGTAACCCAGCAGCACTACTCTTTTCCTCATAAACGAAACAGACCACACCATCATGGATAAACAGACTCTGGCAACCATGTAAGTAGCTCTCAAGGCCGCATTGACCAATTCACAGCAGCAACCTATCCTACGCTCTTTTCCTCACTGAACACACGGACGTATTCTTCATGGCAGCAATCAGCGAGAATGCAGCAGGGATCGTTAAGAGTTCGTGCGCACACAGCAACTTTGGTGTGCATCTTCACATTCACTGTGGTAATGGGTACATTAGATTCTCCAGCTAACGTATCGCAGTCAACGTAGCAAAGATCGTGAACACAGTAGTTCCGAAGGGAATTCAACAAGTCCGCGCCAACGTTCATCACTTGAAGTAGATCAGTGTCGCTTGAGTGTTCCTGCGATGCAACCAACCCATTGGGCGCGTAGGTTGGGTCTGAGACCGGCTTCCATTGAGGCGGACCAAACTTTCGACTGAAGACGGTCGTCCAATGGAACGTTATTTTTGGTGGCCAATCTTCTTCGCCAACCTTATTTAAAGTGGCTTGCAAAGTTTCCAATTTATGAATATGAATAAATGGTGGTTGGTCCCTGACCTTTTCTTCACACTTAATCCTTTCCCTCGCCCCCCAATATCATCAGCCATGTCCTCCCCTATCGAAGTCGTCAACATGTCCCCCGAGGACTACCGCAAGCGCAAGGTCGCCCTCATCACTGGTATGGATCTTTTTCAGCGTCCTCTCCTTCGAGGCGCCAGGCGAACACTGGTGTGGGAAAGGATGGCGGTCCGTGGTCTTCGGAACCTCGAGTCTGTTCATCTGATCAGCCCTCATCATCTTTCATCATCATCTTTTCATCATCAATCAGATGAGACACTGACTCATTGCTTCTCCAAATAGGTATTACTGGCCAGGATGGTTCATACCTTGCCGAGCTTTTGATCGAGAAGGGTTACCAGGTCCATGGTATCATCCGCCGCTCGTCGTCCTTCAATACCGGACGCATTGAGCACCTCTACAAGGATGCCCATGAGAGTAAGCTACGCAAGCCATTGAGCGTCTGCTCTGTCATGTTCTGGCCACCAATAGAATCTTCATCCTTGTTCAATTGTTCGATTGCATCTGACACGCCTCTAACACGTCTCTTGCTCGTGTGTATAGACCCCAAGATGCGTCTTCACCACGGTGATTTGACCGACTCGACCTGCCTGGTCCACATCATCTCCAAGGTCCTTCCCACAGAGATCTACAACTTGGGTGCTCAGTCCCACGTCAAGGTCTCCTTCGATATGTCCGAGTATACCGCTGATGTCGATGCCGTCGGAACCCTCCGTCTGCTCGATGCCATCCGCACTTGCGGTTTGGCCCACCTTGTCCGCTTCTACCAGGTAAGACTCGTCCGCTGCTCGCTGCATAACACAGCAAAGGGTGGTCCCAGGGTTCATATTCGATATCTAACCTATCCTTTCGTCGTAATAGGCCTCAACGTCCGAGCTTTACGGTCAGGTCCAGGAGATCCCTCAGAGCGAGACCACTCCCTTCTACCCTCGCTCGCCCTATGGTGTTGCCAAGATGTACGCCTACTGGATCACGATCAACTACCGCGAGGCCTACAACATGTACGCTTGCAACGGAATCCTCTTCAACCACGAGTCCCCCCGCCGTGGTCGCACCTTCGTCACCCGCAAGATCACCTGCGCCGTCGCTGCGATCCATTTGAAGAAGCAAGAGTGCCTCTACCTCGGAAACTTGGATTCCAAGCGTGATTGGGGTCACGCCCGCGACTATGTCGAGGGCATGTGGAGAATGCTTCAGCAGGAGACTGCCGAGGACTTTGTCTTGGCCACCGGTGAAATGCACACTGTCCGTGAGTTCGTTGAGAAGTCATTCAAGGCCATTAACAAGACCATCCGTTGGGAGGGCTCTGCTGAGGAGGAGGTCGGTATCGATGAGGAAGGCAAGATCCGCGTTCGTGTCGATCCCGCTTACTACCGCCCCACCGAGGTCGAGTTGCTTTTGGGTAACCCCAAGAAGGCCAACGAGAAGCTGGGCTGGAAGCGCCAGGTCGAGTTCGACGCCCTTGTCGAGGAGATGGTCAAGGCTGATTTGGTCGGTGTTGCTGCCGGCGATGTCTTCAACTAAACACTTATAGACTTAGAGAGTTGTTGTGTATTTATAAATCTGTCTAAACATTTTTAATGTCATCCCAGGCTGTGAAGCGCTGCTATTCATCTTTTGATTTCTAGTGAATGACGCGCAACGGTTTGAATGCACTGGTATTGACTATCCAAAATACTCAACCAATCAAACGAAGGCCAGCCCAGTATCTAGTACCTAGCTCTGTTGAGGTCAAACTTCAGTCAGTACGCGTCCGAGAACACTTTGAATGCAACTCAAAAGTTCAAAGCCAGAGCACTAACGATGAAGACTCCCTCCCTTGACTGAATGGACGAATAGAGTGCGCTATCTTTATGTCCAAAGACATGAGCGAGTCCAATAACACCGCGGATGATCGAGGGAGAATTAAGCGTGACCCTCGGGAGTGCAGAGCTACAGGGTGAATTGCAACGTTGATGGTTGCATGCACCGGTGGCCAAAGCTAGCTAGGTCACACACACGTTACTCAAGAAGGAATCTCCCTGTAGCAACCAACCTCGAGATCAGCTCGAAAAATGAGGGCTTGAACGCTGACGTTTTAACTGAGTGTCTTGTATGTTGCATTTGACGCTGGCGTAACCGGGGAGCAGATAGGTCGATGATGGTTCCGTTATAACGCTGCTGGAAGGTGTCCGGTTGGCGACAGCTGTGACGATCTCGATGGGCAGCAAAAAAAAAAAAAAAAAAAAAAAAAAAGACGCAGGATAGGACTAAGGTCAGAATGGGCGCCCACCAGGGCATATCATCCAAGATGGCGCACATAGCAAGATCTACCGGGGCGACTGAGTCAATACCATCATCTGGGAACTTTGGAATAGACTTGCATGAAGCTGATGTTCAGATTTAAAAGCTGTCGGATCTTAAGAGTCCAAGACAAAATGCTACTGTAATACTCGTAATTGAGAGAGCGAAGAAAACGTCCATCTGCAGAGATCCTGACGCCCCGTACTCAGACTCATCAAAGCAGCCAATGGAGTTCAGGGCAATGGGAGCAGACAATCTCAATTTCGATCTCTGGTCTTTGTCCTCTTATTGGTGAGCGACATTGGGAGGGAGGGGGGGGGGGGGGGGGAGATGACCGATGAAGGGAGGCGATAACAAGCGTCGACAGACCAACAAAGCGACAAACTGGTTTGTCTGAGTGGTCAACCCTAGAAACACGTCGGCAATGAAGGGCTTCTCAATATTGTACCAAATCCTTTTTTTTATTTTATTGTATTTTATTTTTTTGAAAGAGAACGAGGCGGTCGTGGTGTGATCGATATCAATATCAAGAACATTTTGGCAATGATAGAAGAGCTGATTGTTGGAGGCGATGACACTGCCCCAGAATAAACCTAAGAACCGCATGCGGAAGGCGTTGTACGACACGGAGGGATTATCATGATCTAGTTGAGGCAGGAGGCCGATGGTTTGATGCAGGGCATATGCTTCTTGCCATTTGAAAGAAGCAGGGGAAATCTGATGTCGCGGAAAGAAGGCAGTAGCTCGAGTTAAGGAAGAACGAAAGGCTGCAGCAATGTCACAGAGTGAGAACTGAAGCTGCGTTCTCGTGAAGGTAGTGTATGTATGGTGGTGATAACACCAGTAGAGGTCAGCGCCTCTCCCTCCCCCTTATCGGTAAGAGGACAAGGGTGTACTAAAAGAGCTATTATACATAGGATACATAGTATACGTCGCATATATGGGACTTTGGGCGTAAAGAGAGGGACTTTTAATTTGGTCCTTGCCCCGCCTCATTTATCCTAGGACAGCAGCTCGGAAACTTTCTCTGACGCGTTCCTAGTTAATCTACCGTAAGCTCTGACACCCGTAAACATAAACATTGTCTCCAACAGCAACAATAGCCGTTCTAGTCTATCTGAGCACATCGGAACCCACAATAATGTTGTGGCACCATGCGTTCCCAGCGGAGCTCGTTCAAACGCGCTCAGACAAGATGACTGACGGACTCTAAAAAGCTCACTTGTTTATTCCCCGAAGCTGCAACAGCTGACTTTAACCCCCTGTCTTTGTCCCTGCCCTCTACAGAAACAAAACTGCCCCACAAACAAAAAAGAAAAAAATGGAACTCAATACATTTGGATAAATGCGCAAAAACGGTTGTGATGAATATATTACAGATTTTAATGATGATAATAGTAATAATGCTGGGTTGTTTTTTACATGGCTGACATGCATCTATCGTTACTTGGCTGGATGTCATGATACATTAGACAACATTACTACAGCTGCTCGCCGTTGAAGTTGGATAAACCGTGGTAGCAGTGGTCCAGGGCACCGGCGTTGAGGTCCGGGTTGTAGGGGTCGGGATTGCCCCACCAGTAAGGCATCTCCCCACCCCAGCTCTGGAAGGCGAAAAAGATGACCAGGCCACTGATAGCAAGACCAGTATCGAGTGCAGCCGAGGTCAGGTAGTTGTAACGAGACCACCAATTGTACTGGTAGCGTCTCAACAGGAAGGAAAAGATGAAGCCAACAAAAAGGCCGTTCGAGTACATGTAGGGCAGGCCTGGAGGCATGTTGGCTGTGGCAGCGAAGAGCACGGGCCAGTGCACGAACTTGAGCCAAGTGACCTGGCGGAACTGCTTCGACAGGAGCCAGAAGATCAAAGGAAGGACGGCTCCGACGACGAAACCCCACTGAACGGGAGCGTAGAGCGCGCCATCCTGGCTACCAAACATGCGAGCGGGTCCAATGGCCCCCCAGATGACGGAGGCAGAGTAGAACGTCCTCGTGGTACGGCAGGTGAAGGGATATCCCTCTGGAGTGCAGACGTTAGGGCGGGTGTTGATCAGCCATGTGGCAGTGGCGAGGTTGATGACGCAAGAGATGACAGACGAGATGAGCTGGGCCGCGAACATGATGCGAGGGGGGATCTTCATGTAGTGGCCTAGCTTGAGATCACCGACAAAGAAAAGGGCCTGAGCATTGAGGATGTAGCCGTAGGTCTTGAAGGTGACATTGGCGATGGCATGACCAGGAAGCAGGTAGCCGATAACGTACTCCGTGACAATGTTGAGGCCAGGCTGCTGGTTCGTCACAGCCTGGACGATACCGACGGGAAGAACAAAGATGAGGGCGAGACACAAGGCGAGGAAGACCGCCCACCATGGCATGTACCCCCAGACGACACATGTCACGAAGCTGAGACCCACGGTGACCACAAACAAGAGTCCATACCACCAGTCAGGGACCTCGGGGTAGGCACGCATCAGACGGCAGTGAATGTCCTCATTCTCAGCTCGTGCAGACCTCCAGCGCTCGACGATCTCCTGGCCGTTATACAGCATGACATGGACAATGGTGGCAGCGAGACCAGCAAATCCAACTCCATAGGCCAGGGCAAAGAACGAGTCCATGCGAAGGGGTCCATACGCCTTATAGGCTTCCTCATCAAAGAAGCCATTCGCGTCCATAATCGCGCTCTGGTCATAGTATGTACCGTTCTCCAGGTACAGGTAGGGAACGACAATGGGAAAGTTCTTAGAGTGCCAGAGGTTGGAGTAGTAGGCCCATGGGACCATAATATAGGTGACCAAGACAAACCCAACGAGGATGTTGACCTGTGCGAACCAGGGGGTGGTCATGGGCTGCACATAGGCTGAGATCGCGGACCAGTCGAGGGCGATGGTACCGATGCCCAGACCGTTGGAACCCGTCAACTGTGCGAGAATAACGTTGTCAGGGTTGATCCAGCAAATCCAAGAGATCACTCCGATGGTTGGGAAGATAAAGCCAGGGAACCAGTAGTAGATAAAGGAGCCGATGCAGACGATCATGAAGTATTTCATCCTCGACATGCGGCCATTGTCCTCTCGGATGTGTGCGGGGTGGAGGGAGCGGAAAAGCGAGGCTGTCACCAAGTTTGAGGGCCAAACCATATGGGCGGGGCGGACCAAGAAGCGACGGAGCCCTCCAGCAACGGCAAATCCGGTGATCTGGGTGGTCAAAACCAGAAACATACCGGCGATGAAGGGCTTTTCATCTTGATACCAGAGCTTTTGGAGGATAACAATGTCGACAGCGTAAGGCGTACCGCTGTTGCAGGCGACCATAGTGCCGATGAGAACGTGCTCCTTGATGGAAAAGGGACCGGGGTTGAGCGAGAACCTCCAGCCAAAGATGTTGAACTGACGGGAAGGAAGGACGCGCGCCATAAAGTGGCCCATGGGAAGGGAAAGCAAGGCGACAACAGGGTAACTGATGGAGACGGTGGTCTGGCGGAGATAGAAGAACTGATTGACGAAGGAAATGACACAGGTCCAGAAAAGACCCAGGGACCACATGCGGAAGGTGTTACATGGGACGTTGGAGTCATCCGTGTCTGTGATTAAGAGGCACGGGCGATTATAGTAACGAAGGACGCGTGTTAGTTTGAGAATGGCGCTACAGGGCCGTCTAGGCAATGGGGATGAGGGCAGAGGTGGGTCCTATATGACTTACTGGAGATAGTAATGCGGACTTCCTCAATGGGGGAGTCATCTTCGTCGTCTAGGAAATCCTGAGCCTCAGGATCAAGCCCGTACTTCTTGGGCTCATAGTCGTACTTCTCGGGCTCATAGTCGTACTTCTCGGGCTCATAGTCCTGCTTCTCGGGCTCGCAGTCGTACTTTTCGTTGGAGTATTCGAGTTCGTATTTCTCCATGGCAATAGGATGGGACGCGACTGGATAGGCAGAGTTAGGTAGAGATATAAAAGGATAGAGGGGGAAGAGATATTCAAGTGTTCGTTTTTTTTTTGACGAGTGTGACAGGAGAGTGAGAGGGCGTGCGGATATAACAAGCAAAGAGGGAGGGGCAGGTGAGTCAAAGAAGTGGGTAGACAGGAGTTCACGACGAATAAAAAAAAAAAGAAGAAAGAGCCGGAGACACGCGTGTATTTATGCAAACAGGGGAGCGTAAAATATCTCCCTCGGCGAATTAAGTGCACGCGAAGGAGATGGTGGAGCCCTCTGTAGGGCTGCATGCAATAAGCTGACGGGAGCAACATCTGCAACAGAAAAGGGGCGATTGTTTACACTCAGCCGATTGCCACACTCTGCAGACGGTACTACTTAAAACAGCGCCCACCATGCACGCAAACAGTTGCCCTGACCATAAACAAACTCTCAATTGCATTCTTTCCTCGGTGCAAAATCATGCCAATCAGGCTATTGGATCCCTGCAAGTACCGGGGGATGTCAATGGGGGAGGGAAATGCATCGCGCAAGGTATGGTTATAAAAAAATGAAAGGTGGCAAGAGAAAACCTTGCTGCCATCCTATTTGAGAGCACCCACTATCATCAAAGGATATGAAATGCGCACAAACGTTCATACTTTGCGCTCGCAAACTGAAATCGGCCAGCCCCAGTTCTCATCGCCCATGATGCGCAAGTAGATTCCACGTCGTCTGAAATTTTCGGGTTGAATCTACTGCACTCAAATTCCGCGTCTCCTTCGTAACGTATGCGCGACCATTTCAACAGCGCCAGTAAAGACAATCGCGTTTGAGACAAGAGTATATATACACAGTATGTGAACGTAACTAACAGAGTTGAGGGTAGCGAGGAAATGACTTGCCTCGAATCTGATTCACATACAGTGCAGTCGCATCAGCATTCCTCGGAACATTGGAAGGTATAGTGCAACTTAAGCAAAAATGATGTACAGTACTAGTACACGATGTGCACAGAGTCAATGATGACAAAACTGAACCAGGTTCTGAAAAGCGCGGAATGTAGCCGCGCGCTAGTCCGAGCACTCCAGGCACGAGCAACCACCGTTATAACGATCAAAGTTCGATGCACTAGAGGATCCTCGCTGCCCGAAAAACAACAAAACAAACATGCAATATGAACTACACACCTTTTCTTGTTACGTGGGAGGGCTCACTGGCCATCATTCTGCTTGTTTGAAATTTACCCCCAACCCCTGAAATTATTAATTACAGGTTGTTTGAGGTTAACGTGGATAGGGGTTGGGCATCTCGGCTTTGTGCAACCACGAACTTGGCATGCAGATAGACTTCACACATCTCGAAAACATGTTTGTCCAGGCTAGATCGTCATCTCGTGGCCACGTTGCAAAGATGTGTTGCGTCGCCGTAGACTGTGTCCTTGCGCCTACACGCCTGGGGCACCTGACGGATCTGGCCTCAATAAAGAAAAAAAAAAAAAAGATAAACCTTACCCAGTACAGATGGTCTCCCGTACGCTGCCAGTTTAGCAGGCACGCTGGTATTGAGTCGGATCTGCACTACACACCCTGGCATCGGCCGAATGGTATTTACTGTATGAACGTGGAAAATGTGCACACCAAGATCTCTGCAGTAGGGGTTGGTCAAGTGCGCAACCGTTTCAAAGTATGTGAGCTGCAACTCAATCTGGACGACCTTGCAGCACCCCACAGCTTTCTTTTGTCAGCGGGGACGCCTCCGTTGACAGTCTATAGATTGTTTCACTCATTGCCATGCAGAGGATTCGTTGGCAGTAACTGATGATTATTTTTGAATGTTCGCGCGCAGTCTACTATTACATGACTAGACTGTGTTAAGCTATGCTCTGTTTGTCCATCCTGTGTGATGCTATTTCTAGCTTACTTGTTAGGGTTTATGTTGTTGTTGTTGTTGAAGTAGGGGGTATGTATGCACAGGAACAAAACAGAGAAGGAAAAAAATGCTCTCAAGGCATCGTCGCATGCTCGACTTATTGACCATAGAAGTTCGCACCACCCAAGGGGCAGTGGTCAAAGTTGCCGTCTTTGGGATTACCCCACCAGTAAGGCATCTCTCCCTCCCAGGATTGGATAGCAAAGAAAATGATCAAGCCACAAATAGCTACTCCCGAGTCCAGGGCAGCGGAGGTCAAGTAATTGTAGCGAGCCCACCAGTCGTGACGGTAGCGTCTCAACAGGAAAGCAAAGATAAAGCCAATGAAGAGACCGTTGGTGTAGAAGTATGGAAGGGCTGGAGGCATGTTCGATGTTGCGGCGAGCAGCACAGGCCAATGCACGTACTTCAGCCAGGTGATATGAGGGAACTTATTAGCAGCCCACCAGAAAGGAATGGGAAGCAGGGCACCAACAAGGAACCCCCACTGAATTGGAGCGTAGAGAGCACCGTCCTTGTTACCGAACACGCGAGCGGGACCAATGGCACCCCAAATGATCGAAGCAGAGTAGAAGGTGTTGGTGTTACGGCAGGTGAAAGGGTAGCCTTCGTGAGTACATATGTTCGGTCGAGAGTTCACGAGCCAGAGAGCGGTCGCAAGGTTGATGAGACCTGAAATAATTGTGGAGATGAGCTGAGCCATGAACATGATGCGAGGGGGGATCTTCATGTAGTGGCCCAGCTTCAAGTCGGAAGTGAAGGTCAAAGCTTGGACGTTGACGATGTAACCGTAGGTCTTGAAGGTGACATTGGCGATGGCGTGGCCAGGTAGCATATAACCGATAACATACTCTGTGACAATGTTGAGACCAGGCTGCTGGTTGGTCACAGCCTGGACAATACCGACAGGAAGAACGAAGAAGATGGCGATGGCCAGTGCCAAAAGGACGGCCCACCAAGGCATGAAGTCCCAGACAACGCAAGTAACCAATGACAAAGCGAGGGTGATGACAAATAGAATGAGATACCACCAGTCCGGGACCTCAGGATAGACACGCATCAGGCGGGAGTGAATATCCTCATTCTCAGCGCGTGCAGACTTCCAGCGAGCGGCCATCTCCTTGCCGTGATAGAGAATGACGTGGACGACAGTAGCAGTAAGACCGGCGAAACCAACTCCATAGGTGAGGGCAAAGAACGAGTCCATGCGGACGGGACCGTAAGCCAGATACTTGGCCTCATCCAAAACATTGTTGGTCAAAATCTCGGTTTTGTTGTAGGGAGTTCCATCTTCACGGAACAACGCAGCCGACAAGATGGGGTAGTTCTTGGAGTTCCAAAGATCAGTGTAGTAAGCCCAAGGAACCATGATATAGGCGACCATGATGAAGCCAATCAAGATGTTAACCTGGGCGAACCAAGGAGTGACCAAGGGCTGCACGTAGTACGAAGCAGCAGACCAGTCGAGGGCGATGGTACCGATGCCCAGACCGTTGGAACCCGTCAACTGTGCGAGAATAATGTTGTCAGGGTTGATCCAGCAAATCCAAGAGATCATTCCGATGGTTGGGAAGATAAAGCCAGGGAACCAGTAGTAGATAAAGGAGCCGATGCAGACGATCATGAAGTATTTCATCCTCGACATACGACCCTCGTCATCCTCTTCAACCGAAGCGTGCAAGGAACGGAAGAGTGAGGCAGTGACGAGGGTCGAGGGCCAAACCATGTGGGCGGGGCGGACCAAGAACCGGCGGATGGCACCAGCAAGAGCGAATCCTGTAATCTGCGTGGTCCAGACGAGGAGCAGGCCGGCGATGAAAGGCTGCTTGTCGCCGTAAAAGATGTTTTGGAGAATGACAATGTCGACAGCGTAGGCAGTACTGGTGTTACAAGCGACCATGGTGCCGATCAGAATGTGCTCCTTTAGAGAGAATGGACCAGGGTTGAGCGTAAAGCGAAAACCAAGGATGCGGTACTGACGAGTTGGTAGAACCTTGGCCATCAAATGACCGATGGGTAAGGAGATGAGAGCGACCACAGAATAGCCGATCGAGATCTGGGTCTGACGAAGATAGAAGAACTGGTTCACGAAGGAGACAGCGGCGGTGAACAAGAGACCGAGGGACCACATGCGAAAGGTGTTGCATGGCATGGAAGGATCATCATGATCTATTTGAGGAAAGATGGATTGGTTGTCAGAGCCATGTTACACGGTAGATGAACATGAAGTGTGCAGACGAAGCCAGATACATACTGGAGACGGTGACACGAACTTCCTCGATAGGCGAGTTATCCTCCTCCTCGAGTTCAGCGTGGCTCTTGGTATCGTCGACACTGTCGGCATACTTTTCGCCGTATGGCTGGACTTCAGCCTTTTCCATGGCGAGATGTGTCAGAGGGTGTGGTTGCGAATGCCTGCTTTGGAAAGATGGGTAGAGAAGGCCACAAGAGAGAGGCTAAATGGAGACGAGAAACTAAAGATGGGAGAGGGTGGGTGAAACGGTGTGAGATAGGTGAGAAAGGTGAGATAGGTGAGATAGATGAGGGAACGGAGCGACTGTAATTCACGAATAATATCCAAGACAAGAAAAAAAAAAAAAAAGAGCATCATGGCGGGAGGAGCAGGTCTTTATAGATAGGCTGGTCAAAGCCATGTTCCCAAGGTCCATCCCCCATCTACGCCTGTGAACCATGCGTCCTTTTGAGTATTTACAAGCAGGCTAGAGGTCGAGCATAAGGCAGCTTGGTCTGCGTCCAATGACGACGAGCTGCAGAAGCGCCAATCGTCGCCACGCCAGTCGAGCAAATGCGGACTCCGCACGACTCGTTTTAGCCAGATTTGGACCCGACGGATCAGTTCCCATTCGCTGGTGCTTGACCTAACCATGCTGCAAAATGAGACATTTTACTTCCATTCGAACTAGGGTTTGCTAAACGCGCGCTCGGAAACAACCTTTAACGTGCCCGTCGGCGATGTCAATCAATATGGACATGGGGAAGGTCGGAGGTCAAGTGAGGCGTCCTTCTTTAAAGCTTTAAAGCCATGTCGAATAATGCCCTGACAAACCAAACACAGGAAATGAAGACAAATTCCGATATTTCACCACTCGTTATACCAACAATGGTTCCGGCTTTGGTTCGGGCGTGGGAAGCCCATTCCTTGCTCATGGGAAAACGGCATGCCAAGTGCTTCCGCCGGGGCAGTGCCGCAATACGCGGTTTTAACCAATTAAAAAGTATGCTACTTCGGGTCTATAGCCGAGAGGCCGCTGAGCTTTGAGCTGCGGATGCCATACTCCGAAACTGCAATAGCTCCAGCGATCTGTTCGGATGCAATACCTAGGTTCAATCTTCCCTTCAGCAAGTTGCGCACCTGAGTCATTCGAGGTATACATAAGCAGCGGCTAAATGTTTACGTTTCTGTAGATGCGCTGGCAGCTTCAATCCTAAAATGATGCCAGTAGGACATGTCTATGCTGTCATTGTTGTTGCTTCAATAGACAGACTCCACAGCATGGTGGGAGAGAGGCAACAGCGCATTTTTAGCACGATCCAAGAGAATGCATCATGGCCAAGGTATTCTACAAAAGGAGTCCAATTGATCACATGACACCCATCACGGCGAACCACGGCATCACCGAGATCCACTTGTGGGATCTGATTCTCGAGTTCATAGTTCACACTCACACTCCCACACTACTTTTGAAAAGTGCTTTCGGCAATACACGGCACTGCTTCCAGACAAGCATTAAAAGGTTGGTTCATCCCCATTCCCAATCACCGTTGAATTCATGCTATGATGATCATAAAAGCTAGTCTCGATCAAACCAGCCGGAGCCCGGCTTTGCGCAAGGGCTCCAGTCTAGTGTTTGAGGTGAAGACCGCGTTACACTTGACCTGAGCATCACTCCACTCTACCTACAGTTTCCATAAACCTCGCCCTAAATTGCAGTTTTATCATCAGTCGTGGTCATTATGATGCTAACACACACTGCTTTCTAGTGCCCAATGTTCAACATAGTTTACATGGGCTAGGAACGATAGAAGAGGGCAGATGCACCAACGATAGTCAGTTGACACAGCCTTGTGGTACCCTTTTTTTTTTTTTTTTTTTTTTTTTTGCCGCGTATTTTTTACTTAGCTTGCTTTCAGGAACAAAATAGCAATGTAATTTCTGCTGTACCGTGTACCGTTTCACAGAGTAGCTTTGGTAGCTCTGATAGGATGTTGGTAGCCAATAAAACAACTTCTGGAACCAGAAACAGCTCCTATGTGGAGCCAGGGCCTGAGGTCACCCAACTCGCGCGGTTTTATGTATGCGAGCGCAGGGCCTGAAGAAGTGGGAGGGCCAATGGCATTTGAATACAGGGGTGTACGGCGAACAAATGGGCAACTGGGCAAAGAACACCGAGACATCCATCATCATCATGAATCAAAGATAGGGACCACATAACACTCTTTCGCAACTCTCCCTTCCATCACTCAGAAAACCCATTACCCTACATTGAATCCCTTTTTTACTCGCTCGCACATGCATCTTCTCTCTTCTGTCTCGCTTCGCAACTGTTCTTCCATCTCCCTAATTGTCCCTGGGATCCTCGTTCCTTCAACACCGCTCATCAGCTTAGTTCCTTTGCCTAGCAACACCTGCTCAAAAAACATCCTCGTCGTTGTGGTAAGTTGATAAATCTAGCCGACACTGGCCCCTTCTTTTATGGTCCTGCTGTTCCGAAATATCGGTACGACTTGCCTTGTAAGCCATCAATACCCATCATCCGCCCTGTTTTTATTCACTCATTCTATCCTCAGGAAAGGTATCTGTTGGTTACTTTTGGAAATCACATTCGATGTGAGCCCACAAACCCATTCCGTGATATGATCCTGGTCGTCCCTTGGCCAGTACGGGCTTCCCATATCTCTTTGTATTTGACTTCTGTGAGGCAGAGCACCGCTTCCATGTCTGTTCTTTTGAGGCGGTTCATTGCCCCGGAGACTGCATACGGTAGTTGATCTCTCGAAGTGGAGCGCAGTTAGTTTACTTTTGTGTCCACACTGTCGTGAGATTCCACTGTAAACGCTACTCTCGATCCTGTGTATTACAGAAAGAAAGAGGGGATCAAGGCTGGAGGGATTGGGTTGGGCTATCCCTGAGTTTTTTTTAGTTCTTCAGGCACCAGTAGAAGGTTTCCAGAGTTGCGTTGCGTTGTGTTACGTCTTCTCTATGCACGATGCGATTAGTGCGGGTCCAATGCACTATGCGAAAAGTGAACATGTGCGATTAGATATGGTTAGACGGCGCCTCTGGTGTAAACATATTGCAATACCTACCACTTTGTTGTATTTCCCTTCACGAGCGCTTTTGTTGACAGTTGGTAATCTTACAGGCGAGACCTAGACTACGCGCTTTTTTTTTTTTTTTTTTTTTTTTTTTTCCTAGCGGTACGCTAGACTGGAGTGTACATCATCCTCTATATAAAGTCTCAACATGATCCCCACCTCTCTCCCTCAACATTCTTCTTCTTTCGTGCTTGACCGAACAAAGACTGACAACTTCCTTTTACTCACCATTCTGTTTCTGGTACCATTATTGACTATCCTACTATTCTACCACCATCTCCTACACGGTACCCTGTCGTACAAAGAAACATAGCTACGGCCATAAAATTATATACCTATAGTCCCTCTCCCAACACCCTACGTTAGTCCTTTTCAATGGATATCCAGTACCAATATCCGGCTCCGGCCCCTGTCCCTAGCTCTGCTCCGTACTACTCCCAGCAGTCTCAGCAACCACATCAGCAGCCATATGATCACTACTATTATGGTCATGCAGATCATGAAGGATATCCCAGCAGCAACGCACACTACAGCAACACAGAGTATGATATCCACAGCAGTAAGCAAGCAAGCCCATCCCCTTTTAATAACGGCAACAGCAACGAAGGCAACATCAACAATGAATTGGATGCCGCAAATGACGGCCAGACCTCCAAGGCACACAAAGGCAAGATCTTCCAGTGCACTGGCTTTGGCGACTGCCGCATGGTGTTTACTCGGAGTGAACACCTCGCTCGTCATGCTCGGTAAGTTCTCGTTCCTGAAAATTATTTTATTTGAGCGTGCCGACGAAGGGGGCCGTCATCTTGACGACACCGGGATAAGAGGGTCATCAGTAGCTATTGGGGATATATCCTCGACTTGGGGCCGCTCACGATTATGTCATACTCTTTATCCTCGTCTCCTGGCTGGCTGGGGGTATGTTCTACCCGACTCCGCTACATCCAGCATCCAGAGCATTACCACCGCATTTTTTATTGCTGCCGCAATGCACATTCAGTGGATGCGTTCATGCCTTTCTTTGCATTTTATGATTCTGCTGTCATTCTTATTTTTTGTTTCCCGCATCTGCTCTGAACACAGCAAAAGCGAAAAGAAAAAAAAGAAAAAAGGGTTTGCTCTCATAGCACGCAATGACATTATCTACCACATGCTATTGTCCCTGGTTACCGGTATTCTGCGCCTCACCTTCACTCCTTGATGTGGTCACCACTACCTACTCTGATAAGGAGCCCTCCAATCCTTTGTAGAGCATGACGTCCTCTCATCTACGATTATTCTCCTCCCCCTTATTCCTATCATATACTTTGCTTCATTGTCCAATAATGAACTACATCATTCTTCGCAAAGCTACGCGATGCTTACCAGATGCGCTTAATTATTATCATTTACAGAAAGCATACTGGCGAAAAGCCCTTCCAGTGCGTAGTCGAGGGATGCACGCGAATGTTTAGTCGATTTGACAACATGGTGCAGCACACCCAGACCCATACCAAGGGTGCCCATCCAGAGACCACAGAGGAGATCGCGAACAAGATCGCAATAGAGAGCCGTAGAAAGAGCGAAGCCGGTCTTCTTGGTGGATCGACTGTCCGTCGAGCAAGCGTCAAGGGTCCTAGGGCCAAACGAGGCTCTGTCTCGTCCGCTTCCGGCTCAGAGTCACCCCGGAAGAGCCGCCATGAGCGGGTGCACTCTATGCCCATGCTCAATATGACGCCAGCCTCGCAGGACAAGCGATCCTCTACTCCTGTCCTCTCCTCGCCCATTACTCCATTGTCGTCCTCTCCATTGTCTTCAAAGAAGGAGACACGGCAGCGCTCAAAGGTCATTGCTATGGAGGCTAGCAAAAGACATGACGCAGTCAGAAACCGAAGGGGATCCTTGGACACTTCTGTCCACCTCGCACCATCAGAATCTTGGTATGCGTCCAAGCTGCATCATAGACCCAGCCTTGACTTTGGACTCGATCAGCATGCATTTTTTGCCAACAGAGAGGCCCGTAATGATGTCAGTCGCGTGAACAACCACTTGCCGTCCACAAACACTTCTTTCGCCGGTCAGGGCGGCTCGTTCGGTCATCAATCATCGTCATTCTCGCGACTGAGACATCCGTTGTCCCCGGAACACTCCTCCCACTCTGACATGGACTCAGACGACGGCTCCGTTCATGGTCAGTGCCCTTCCACGGAGGACACTGTCAAGCCTGTTCCTCGCGCGAAGACAAACACCGACGCACGCGCTGTTGACCCTTGGGACAACTGCACCCTTCCACCGTTGCGTACCTCATTATTTCTGCCTGAGGTTAAGCCTAGATTGCCATCAATCTCCTTCGGTCGAATTCGCTCCCAGAGCATCACTTCCGGTGCGCTCGGGTATCTCACAGAGCCTTACCCTGTCAGCAAAACACGTCGATTGTCGCTCGTGGATCTGAACGCACCCATTCAGGAGGCGAACGTTGCCGCTCACCATTCGATGCTGCCGCACACTGGACGCACTCCCGGAGGCGTGAACGTGTCAGAGGATGAGGTCAAAGCTCTGGAGGCATTTGGTCAGCTTTGGTCTCAGGGCCGGGATGTGGAGATGCGTGAGCAGCGTCAGTCGACGGTACCACGCATCAAGACAGAGTTTGCACCCTACGAGGCTCCTGTGCCTGGTCCTGACTCTGGACGTCGACCGCGGTCTGGCAATGACGACACATACGAGCATTGCCGCCCCGAGACGTCCATGCACCTTGACTAAAAAGGGCGGCACAATGCGCGCATGCATATCTTTTCTTTCATCTTTTTTGGGTTTTTTTATCTTCTGTTCATTGCATCATATACTTTCTCGCCCTTTTGTAACATTTGTGCTTTTATTGCCGCTGTATTTGTAGGTTGTTGTTATTTTTTTTGGTTGCCATTGATATGCTTGCGCTTGGAAATGTAGATATTTGCACACTAGTGTAAGGTCGCTCGCTTATCTCAGGCACAAGCGGGAAGGGTTTTTTCTTTCTTTCTGTATATATCATCTTTTTTTTTTGGTCCATGTTATTTGTTTAGAGGGACATGCTTCATTACAATAAAGCAAAAAAGAATACATTCAATCTCAGGTTTGAATTTAAGGCGGGGTAGAATGACATGTTTTGTCGCTTTACTTTGTACGGAAAAGGCTTGGTTCTGTCCAGCGCTTTTGTTTGTATACCAAACTTGTTTGCAGTATCCAATCGCATGGTCAGCATAGAAGTGATTGGAGGATGCGGACAAAAATGTGTGCATGTTAAAAAAAAAAAAGGTCTATAGTTTTGACATTATTTCGATCAACGTATTTGGCTTGCAGGACTTCCTATCTTTTTCTCTCCCGCAACCCTTGAGAATAACGTCACACGAAGTAGGAGAAGAGCTTCAGAACAGGTTTTTTTTTTTTTTTGCAAAGACAAGATAGTTAGTTATCCATAGTTTGCTCGAGAGTGATCCCCTGCATGGTAGTCTAGCTCTTCAGTAGATATATCGGGAGAGATGCCCCGATGCTAATTCATAATTTGAGATGTCCTCCTCTGGCATATATCCATGATGATCGTCCCTGGGCAACCTATTATCTATCCTTCTTTGATTTCTTCAGCGCTATGCAGTGTTATTGTGCTGCCGTCAACGAAAAAGAAGCGAGAAACTCACACCACAAGTAGTCTAGATAGTTCTACTTTCTGCCGTCTTGTCTCCTGTGCCCTTGCCCGATCTGCAATGACGCGATATGCCTGTCATGTTATTTTTTGATATTTGCTTGCTCTGTAGTAGCGATTTGGTACATACAGAAATTGTGCCCGTGGACTGTAGGAAAGAACAAAGTTATCTGATGCAACTCCCCTCTTTTTTAAGGGGCATGCTAAAATCCATCTCGTCATCGAAATTTTTTAGCTCATTAAGGCAAACGCGCCGGACGCCTATATGGCCTACCGTAGGTGTTCCCACTAATTCCTAGGCGCACCTGCACGGTTGGCACCGAATGACATAAAAAAAAAAAAAAAAAATACGCAAGATTGCTTATCGTGATCCTCAGGGACAGCTAATTTTTTTGCAAGTATTTTTTCTGGTCATTTTTCCTATGCGGGCCCAGCTATCCGGTTACGTGTGCGAACGATAAGTTGGAAGTAACTCTCTGATGTTTAACAAGTATGTATGTAAACTGCTTCAGCATGGCATCCAATCTTGTGTATATGAGGCAGTAATTGAGGGGCCATGCACATTCAACTGAACCTTGATCCTGATAGAGGAGATGAACAATAAAAGTGACAAAGGCCAATGGAAGCTAAATGAAAACACGAAAAGTATAGAAACGAGGTGAGTTGTGGGGCGCTTTATATACAGCAAGAAGGCAAGTGCTAGAAAACTACAGAGTAAAGCATGGATACAGCCATCTACTTATGTATACAAAATAGATCCGCATTCATGGTGGTCTATAGTTTCGATAAGGAACATCAGAGCAGGATCCACAAAGAGGACCGTAGACACGGAACAATCCACTATTTCTCTAGAAAGGTATATGTTGAGTGTGTCGCTCTCTAGGAGCCTGGTCGCTGGTCGCTCGAACTCGCGACAACCTTAAGGCATGCGCATTCATTTATTGAAGGCAGATACGACTGACTATCAATGAACTTCCTAGTTCAGGTGTTTCTCAAAGCAGGACTTCATCTTATTATCGGTAGGAGTGCTGCTGTCATCCAGCCAGTCCTTGATGGGGGTCTTGAGGATACTCTCCGCGAAGGTCTCTGCATTGGCCACCAAGACGGCTGCGTTGACCTTGAACACGGTTCTGTTGATAGAATAGCTCTGCTCGGTGTAGGTCTTCTTGCCGCTCTTGTCCTTCTTCATGTGGAAAGTGGTGTAGAAAATACTGACATCCACAGCGGTCGAGGCAGAAGTTCTCTTGATAGCCATCTGGTTGAACAGCGATCTCGATTCATCGGCATGAGACTGAGAAAGAACGCTGTTCGCCATGCGTTTAACAGAATCAACGACCTTGGTGACATCCACCTCGACAACGCCCTCGTACGCGCTCTTGATATCCCCAATCATTAAATCGATGTTGACACTGGACTGGAAAGATTGGGATCGTTCGTTGAAGGTAAGAGTGAATCCGGGGAAGGTACTGATCTTGTCGATGTAATTATCGTAGCTTTGGGCAGCTTGGGAGATGTCTTGCGTCGCTGGATGGAAGTTGGCCTTGTTTCCTGCAAAGGTCAGGATGGATGCAGTAGCGTCGACGTGGTTCTTAGGATCGCGGAAGATCTCAAGGGCAGATGCCGCGGGGTCGGAGGTATTCACACCGCTGAAAAATGGCTGCGAAATCGCCTCATCGGCATTAGGGGCCCTAGGAGCCCTAGGAGCCCTAGGAGCCATTGGAGGTGCGATTTTGTCCTCGAGCCATTGAAGAACTTGATCCCTCTCAGACATTTTGTTTGTATCGAACTTTAATAGCTACAAGTTAATTAAGTTAGAGATGTTTGCTCACAAATGAACACAGCAAATTCTCATTCCACGACAATAATAAAAAAAGAGCATTTACCTCAGGGTGCTTCGAAATTTTTAGTGGAGGAGCGCTAGAGATCCTGCGAGGAGGCGTGAGGGAACTTGGAGAGCTGAGAGTAGCAGTTGGGTTGTAGCGTTGGAAGCCTGCAAACACGACCTCTTTATATACGCGGGGTCAGTTATCTTCTCCGACTAGACTAGATCGACCAACTTGAACCATCCTTTTGACCTAAGGCGTGAAGTGTTACTCAGGCTACTGCACCTGCTCCGTCCAATGTTGTCAGCGTTATGAACAGATAAATTGACTATGCGATATGCATTATGCGCATTATGTTGCTTAGGTTGTCGTATCTGCATCTCAACAGATCAAAAAGAGCCAGGGATGGGAGTAAGCATAGAAGAAAGTAGGTGCACCAGATTTTTTAGATTGCTTCTATCATTAGAGGACGTCGATCAGGGGCATGGGAACGATAATCATACTGTGCTATTGATTCGCATAACAGCGCATATTTTTTGAGCTCATGCAACCCCTCTCGATTTGCTGGAGTTGCAAAGGTTTCGTTTACTGTGCTCTCGATTAATATTCTGATAATCTATAATCACTCAATTCGGATGTTGACTACTCATGTTTTGTGCGAGTTTTTTTCTCTCTTACACATGCATACATGCATGCATGAGTAACAAAAACCACATAGAGCTTGGAAACGCGTCTTCACGAGCTACGTAAGGAGACCACGCCGCTTCCTAAACATGCCTAATTGGACTATACCCATTTATGTTTTTTTTTTTTTTTTTTTTTTTTTGCATGCAGCAGCATCTACATCCGAAAGGAAGCCAGAGAGGACAAAAGAAATTATAATGATTTTCCGACATATCAAATCAAGCGAACTTTGGCAATCGCCAACATTGTAATCTATAGATGTCAGCATCATAACCTATCTTAATACAGCTATGAGATGTTCTCACGCACTTAGTTCAGTCCTCCTCCGCGTCGCTCAAGTATCCACTTTCTAGGTGAAGCAAGTCGCGTCTGATACCTGCTATTGTCGCACACATAACTCCTATTATGTATTCCACAGTACATATCGAAAAATGTAGTCTAGATTTCTGTACATCGCTCATTGACGATGAGCGTAGCAGTATTTTGCTCAACGATATATACATGCTTTGGTTCAGCTTTGTAGCGACGTGTACTGAAATCAGTACGCATGACTCGGAACCAAAAGACCTGATACTCCACTCTTCATGTGCGGGCTCGACATATATTAAGACACGCGTATTAATTGAGCACTATGCCCTATGATTACATGGTCTCAATCCACGACACTGCCTTGGCCGTATAGGCTACCCCGCGTGCTCGGATATATCTTTACTCATCTAACCTTACCCACGCATTCCATTGACGCGATACGATCAGATGCCACTTTTGCTGTACCCATAGTACCATAGTGGACAGTATAATGCCGTTGCTAGATCCATGTTACAAGAATTGCAGTAAATGAATTGGTTATCGATCCATGGCGAGATGCTTGCATTCTTAACGAATGTTGGGTTCATTACTATTATCACGGCGGGAGCCGGTCTATAATGTGTCACTTCTTTTCTTTATTTTCTGCACCGAAAATCCAAAGCAAATAGACAAAGGAAATAAAGAAAAATGAAAACAAAACTACTCGGATGCTCTGGATCCACCTCATTTTCTTTGCTTGAGCGGGAGAACGATGGCGACTGGGAGTGGTGAGGAGGGACATTATAGATCGGTTCTCCCGGACAATATGCTCTTCTTTTCATATTATTCGAGATCGTTGTGGTAATACCGCAGAGCACGCAAGGAGGCTCACTATCTCTTTATCAGCTCGCTTTTGACACGACTCATCATGACCTGGAGTAAATGTCTGGTGCTGTTTGACCAGGTGCAATGCTTAGTCTGCCTCTCATTGAAGATGTATTACTTCTCCCCACTTTCTTCAACTTGCGGAACTAAAAAAGAACACGCATTCATTTATGGAATCTCCTTGTTAAAGTACTCCTCAAAGCAAGATCTGATGCTAGCGTTAGTGGGAGAGCTATTGGCATTCAGCCAGTCACGTATAGGGGTCTTGGAGACCATTTGGGCGAGAACCTCTGCATTTTCCACCAAGACAGATCCGTCGACCCTGAAGGCGGCTCTGTTGATGGTATATTCCTGCGAAACATAGGTATCCTTGCCGCTTGTCTCCTTGCGCATGTGGAGTATAGTGTAGAAAATACTAATTCTCACGGTGTCCGAGGACGGGTCCTTCTGCACTGCCATCTGGTTGAACAGCGACTTGGATGCATCAGCGGATGAGCTAGAAAGAACGCTGTTCGCCATCCGTATAATGGAGCTAATAACCTGTTGGACGTCCACATCGATAACACCGCTGTATGCACTCATGATGTCAGAAATCATCCTCATAGGGTCGTAGCTGGAGCGGTACGGCTGGGGTTGGTCGTTGAGTGTGAGGATAAATCCAGGGAAGCTGCCGATCTTGTTGACATAGGCAGAATAGTTTCTGGATGCCGTGGTCATATCCTGCCATGCCGGGTGAAAATTTGTCTGGTTTCCCGCAAAGGTGAGGACCGATGATGTGGCGTCGACATGGTTCTTGGGATTGCGAAAGAGCTCGACGCCATCTGACCCTGGGTTGGATGTGTTGGTGCCTACGAAAAACGGCTGCGAGATCACGCTATCGACACTATTGCCACTGAGATTGAGGAGCTGTAGGTTTCCGAGGAGTAAATCGTTTCCTTGGAGCCAGTGAACAACTTGCTCTCTCTGGGATGTCATACTATGATAATAGAGTTGATGGACACGTAATGTCAGACAGTGATCGACAGAGCATGGTTACAGTCCGTAAATGTAACTGCAGTTACCTTGCAGAGATACAGGGTTCGGTGGAAGGATAGAGGCTAAGTACTTAGTGTCAGGACGTGTGAGGGTTGGTGGAGTCAAATAAGGGACTGTCTGGTTGAGTCGTAGTGAAGCTGAAAGGAGGGCTCTTGCGCCATTTATGTACTTGATACGTAGACCAGCCTCAGCCATGTTTTCTCTGTCCAGACTATCTTTTGCATTATGGTAGAGCGAAAGTGAGATATGCACTATGCGCATCTTGCTAAGAAAAAAAAACCACACGCCAGCACTTTAGCTTAATAAGGAGAGAGGGACGTCATAGCATTAGAAGAAAATTAGAGCTGCCGATCTGCTGTGCACTTCGGCTGCTTGAAATGAACCATCGGTCAGGGGTATGAGAACAAACCACAGAAACAATGCTCCAAGATGTCAGTAATGTTTGCGATGCTTCGATTATCAGTTGTTAGACCTATTCTGATAGGGATCTTTTGTACGCACAAGGAATGCGCACGGGACTAGGTCGGAGCATAATGACGCGCCTTCAGGGGCTGAAGCTATTCCTGCTACTCCCAGACCCCCGAGATCATTAGAAATTCAGCTAGTAGCTATACTCAGGAATCTTAGGAATAAAAGCGTACTCGTTTACCGGACATATTTTTTATACACTCGTGCTGAGATGTCGCTCAAAGTAAAACTTGATCTAGATATCGATAAGAGTGCTGTTATCACCCAGATAGGCACCAATAAGAGTCTTGAAGATCTTCTGCGCGAATGTCTTCGCATGAGTCACCAATGCGAAGGTCCCGACCCTGAACGCACTTCTGTTGATAGCATAGTCTTTCTGGGCGTAGGCCCCCGGTATTCTTGCTGGTCTTATCCCCTTGTACGTGGAACGTAGTGTAGAAAATACGAAGCTTCGTGATGGTCGAGTCAGCAGCCATCTGGCTAAACAGCACGCCGATTTCATCGACATAGTGATGTGAAAGAGCGTTGTCCGCCATGTATATGGCGAAACCACGCTTGCTGGCGCCTACCTCGACAACGCTGTCGTATGCACTCATGTTGTCCCCAAGTATCAAGTCGATGCTGGCAATGGACTGGAAAGCATATGATTGCTCATTATAGGCCGCAGTGAAGCTAGGGAAGTCTGCACTTATTATAGGTTTTGACAGTCGTAATGATATCCTGGAATACGTGTTGGAGGTTCGTCTGGTTTCCTTCAAAGGTCAGGATGAAGTGGCGTTGACTTAGTTCTTGAGAACGCAGAAGACGCCATCAGCTGTTGCAATGAGGTCAGAGGTGTCCATACCGCTGAAAAATGGATGGAAAACCGTTTCATCGGCATTGATACCGGAGTCGCTAGGAGGGTTGGGTGCGAGGCCGGCTCCATATAGTTGTGCATTCCCGTCAAGTCATCGAACAACAAAGGGCTGCAATTAACACAAGTTATGTAAGACTGCACCTTTTTTGTGAAGGAGTGTTGGGGGTCCTGGAAGAATGTATAGTAATACACATAGGATCTACCATCTTCCTCCTTCGCGTGAACCAACCTGGACGATCACCTTTGTTTTGCGGAGCGAACGTATTACGCAGAGCCAACAATAATTACATGTCCATTCAGTGAGAAAAGAGAGAGATGCATTATGCGCATACTATTGGCAAATTCACGCTGTGCAACGAATCAACTGAACCGCCGGGTCAGAGGCGATAGAGTACGACAGATTACAAATAGTACTGGTTACTTTTATGACCATGGGTTTGTGGTCTAGAGCATACGCTTTTGAAAGTGCAACTGTAGTCTAACACGCCCTTTTTTGTTTCCCATGCATCCCACCCGCCAAGCCAATTTGAAGCACAACGACGCACCTTCACGATCTGCAGCCAACTACTAACAACAGCAAGAATAAACACAGTTGCAGGAATGAAGCTAAAGAAACAACAAGGAGAACGGACAACAAATTGAATTGAAGATTAACGACGCGTGTTCACGAGTAGTTTCCTACAAGGCGTGACTCCGCTTACTCGGGTGTAAAGAAAATGGTATTTTCAAATCTACAACACCTCTAAGTTAGTCCAACCTCACCACATTCTTGACATCTTCTTGCGAACTTGGACTCGGCTACCTTGCTAACAGTCTACCAGTGTGCGAGTTTCTGCAGTTCTCTTAGCCTACTTTTCGTTTAAACCTCTGTTTGTCACTTTTGTCGTCAGTATGTCTGGCTACAAAATTCTTGATAATGCCTAGTCATTTCAGGGTTCCGCTTCTGCTGCTACTACAGCTCGTTCACTTTGACTGAGAATTTTCCCTAGTAGTATTTCCTGAATAATTAATCTTCCAATCGGACCTATTTTCGCTGGCAGGAGCTCATTCCTACATTGAAGCTGAGGTCGTCTTTCTGAACGTCTCCGCAGACATCTGCAAACATCTGCAGAAAAAAAAATGGCCGCAACGTGACAGGCTAATGCGCAAGTTCACCAATTTGTTCTCGGGATGCAGTCTGCAGGTGAAATCGCGGTAAACGTTAATGCTGTGAGCAAGACTCTGTCCAAGAGGCGCTTCTGGCCCTCTTGCGTGTCCTTGTTCCGCGGAATTTGTAGCGCTACCTGTATGGAGGTTCTAGCGATCTCCAGGGTTGTCACTCTCGTTTGGGTAGGAAACCTTGCACTTGTCAGGTCATCTGATAATTCGCGAACCTATTGACGGCCCGTATCCCTTGAGGTGAATATTATTGTGTGCGCATGAGCCAAGGCATACTGGGTAATCCAGGATACCACCGATGTCGATGCCATATAATCTGAGGACGCATCGGTTTTTGGCATCAGCCAGCGAGTACCACATCGAGCCACTACACATCACTAAAGTGTCTCCAGCTTCCTTCACACCCTCACCGGGTGATACCACAGAGAGTCCAAGGATATCCGGCCCGCCAACTGCAATCCGCATCCCCTCTCCACTGCTCTCACCTGTCATTCAGTCAACATGACCGATAATCCTGAGATCACTTCAAACACCGATTCAGCAATAAGCATCGTGAAAATGCGACCCCGACTTTAGCGCACCAAACCAAGAAACCACGCATCTGCTACGGACTTTTTTTCAAAGAGTATAGTATAGCGTAACGAGCAAGAGCTACACAAGCTCCTTGCAGACGCGGAGCCGCAAGAACAGCAACTACAACAGCCAATACAACCGTTATCGCAACCCCAGTAGCATCAGAATGAGCGACAATCTCAGCAGCCACCACGGCACCAGCTCTGTCAATTGCAGCAACAGCAACAACTGCAGCAAATGAGATATCGAAACCGGCAGCCGAACCAACACCCTAAGTTAGAGCTACATATGCCATAATAGCAACAGCCGCATTCGATTCGGTTACCGAGACAACCACCGCGCCCTTTATTGTCCCAACAGTTCGTGTACACACAGCAACAGTCGTCGTCGAACCCACCTCCGTCAGTATCGCAGGTAAAGACCCATACAACGCGCTTTTGATGGAGCAGGATGACTGCAGCAAGAAACTAATGATTTCATATTTTTAGTACCACTGTAGCGCGTTGCTGTCAGATAGTCCTTCGCCCGGTTACGGTGCTTTGCATTCATGGAACACTGGACAGTCGCCATACGACTGTTCAACATTAACTCAGGACCTTTTCGAAGCTGGACCGGCGCCAATGGGTGCTGCTACAAGTAGCGGTAGCTTTCCATCGAATTTCCCCATGGCTGCCTTGAATTAGACAGTGCACTCCACCTCGGATCTCGATGTTGCAACTTCCCGGGCCCACCCATATTCGAGTCTCATCTCTTCTGTTCTGTCAGACACGCCTCTGACCATATCGCGCTCCCAGAAACGGAAGTCGCCTGAACCAGAACCTGCTTTAAGGTCGATTCCAGCACTTGCCGACGACAGAAAGCCGCGCAAGCATAGGAAAGATCAGGGGAGTTATCTGGCGGGGCTGGTTTGCACCCCAGAGACTTGGGCACTTCTCGAGGGCACAGCCCCCAGCACGAAGAAAAGCCATTACATCTCCAAAGCCAAGATTCACCGGGAGTTGGCCCAGAAGATGGATGACAAAAAAAAATATCGTCAAGGAAACAGAGCTGGTTGTGGTATTCAATGACGGCTAGATATTGCCAATATGTATCAACAAACTGTCATGTTTGCAGGCAGCACTGGTCAAGGTAGCAAGGACAGTCTTACTTGGACTGATAAGGTCTTGAAGAAATGCCATTTTTATTACATCGTGGACCTTATATGGTCAAATTCCTGGGCGTTGAGTCCGAGAACACTGATGCACTCCATGTCCAAGCAACTCAAGTAGATGATTTGCGACTCAGATACAAACGGCAAAAATGAGAACGATGGGGTGGTGGAGGTTTACAGGGAGGACAGCAGCGACAGCGAGGATAGCGAAGGTACTGCCGCTTCGCAGTGGAACCTTCACCCCAGAGCGGAACAGGGGCATTCCGGCAATTGTCCATCTGCACCAACGCGAGACAAAAAAAAAAAAGCGAGAAGCCAGTCATTTTGAGAGCCTTCTAAAGATATTGGGTACACAGACTTCAGCTCTCGCGAATGGACAGGAATTGCAGCAACGGAGGCTAGAGTTCGAAATGAAGAAAGTCGAAGCGGATAGGGATATCAAAATGGAAGGACTTCGTCCCAAGGAAAGGCAATTATAGTCTCAAGAGGACCAAGAGGACCATCAGTTGCTTCGAATGAAGATTTTTGCGGCATCACAGAAAGCAGCAGAAATTACATGCGTTTGACTCTAATGAGTCTTTTCCAATACACAGCCTTGACGCTCTCTAATAAAACATTCTATGCCGAGCACCATGTCCATGAGTGAAAAACAGGAAGCAAGTACTGAAAACCCACAGAGTAAGACTGCAGATACGGCCTTCTGTTTATTATAAGCGGTATACCAGCTAGAGTCCTCGTCAGAAAGTTCCGTTTAAGGAACTTGGAATTGTACTGAATAGCGAGGTCGTCTGTCTGTTTTGTACGCAGAATCCCTTTGCTTTGCATGATCTGCAACCCTATTGAGCCGGCATCGGTGAGAGGTAGGAGGCAAGGGTGTCATGGTCCTGCATCTATTAAGCTAACATATACAAGCAGACACCATAGAGATGCATGCGTCAACCAGCCTGTTGTGGCATTCGAGTCAGGTTTACCTCTTCTTCCTTGAATGAGAGAACAAAACGGCACATCTACGGTATGAGGGCGGCAATAGATGATCGCCATGTTTTCGACAGCACAGCCATTCTTTCCTATTGTCGGACGACCCTCCAACGATCTTTCTCCTTTCCAGACGCCACCAACTTTAATGGTCTTGGATTCAGTCTTTGGAAAGGGGCTCCTGTTCGCGTCGCGTGTGCCTCTCGTCAGGGACAACGACATCACCAAAGGCCGTGCCGAGCATGGCGACAGCAAAATACAGCAGACCATCGACAGCAGCTTCATCCAGCAACCAATTCGTTCATGGGTACAATATATATGGCATAAGGATGAACTCAATTATCCCATGCTGACACTTTATTCTGCTATCAGTCATATCCTCCCCAATCCACTTTCAACTCCAAACGTAAGATAACGCGAACAAGACACAAACCAAATCCCAGAATCGCACGTGCGGTGTGTCTTCTCTGTGTTCGATTGAGAATTACCACCAGCATCAACTCTTGACCAGGCCATCAACTTGGAATCATCTCGGGCGATTGGACACTTCATTCGGGCACTATGACCATTACAACAGGAGAGGAATATCCGACCTCACAGTCATGGAGGAGCCGTATCCCAGATAATACAACAACAACCTCAACGCCGGGATCTAGCCATTATACCTCCAGGATAGTCGTCGCTGGCATGGACCAACCACACCCTGGTAGAACAAGTGTTGGTGCTCCTTCTACAAAGGCTGTCCCACATAGCGCTCGACCCAACGCATCGCCTCGTTCCACACACCTTGTCGTGGACTCGGAAGCTCTTGTTACCTCACCGACAACCTATCAAGGAGAATCAATGCGACAGTCGTTAATACATCACACTTCCCCGTATCAGGCAAATTCGATGCAGGCAGAGCCACGAGGTGCCGGTAGCACCTATCCGCCAATAGCCTCGAGCGCTGGATCATCATCACCAACATTGCAGTCGCAGATGCAGGGCTCGTCACCATCGGCAAGCACAGGAGGAGGACTATCACGAGCGAAATCAGTGGCAAACTCGAGTGCGGCGGCGAGGCAGGGGCTTTTGCAGCAGCAAAAATATCAGCAGCAGAGACAGGAGGAGTTCATGCGATTAACCCAGAGTTATTCCAGCAATACGATTCCTACGATCACGAGCCAGGCGGAACCGAACGCAGACGCGAGTGCGCATGTATCACCATCTTCTTCTGAAGAAACGATGTCAGCACTGCCAGAGGAGTCAGTAGCGAGACCTGCAACATCAACAGGAGCCACGGAAATACCAGCATCGTCATCACCATCATTACCAAGGGCAGAACCACGGTCAGGATCAATATCCGAACTACAACCAACCCTCACCCCAATTGCTGCGACTTTTCTGCAGCAACGCGTGCCCTTACCAGACAGCATTGGGATGCTTGGTCATGGTGGGCAGGCTCGCGATAACCCTCCAGCGAACTTGAGCTCGGCCCCAGCAGAATCCACTCCCATGACGCGGACTCGAGTATCGACCATCCAGCTCGAAAACACTCAACCACCGTCATCATCGCAGCGTCAAAGGCAGGGACAGCAGCAGCAGCGTAGCGATACCTTCGGATCAGGACTCGCCCGAGCAGGCACGATCTCATCCTCGGGGAGCGCAGCAGCCAATGCTAATTTCATCACACATTTCGTGCCGAAGAAATCTTTAGAGGATGTCCAAAGAGCGAAGGAACTCTCGCATATCGAGGAAGGGCCAGGACCAGTTATGTTAATTGCTATTGGCAAAACTGGCCAAGGCAAGTTACCCACGAGAGCGACACGATCTCTTTTGATACCAAAGTCCTCTGTGCAAGTGGAATATACTCATTGTATTTCCTTTTTTCGCCGTTTGATATCGTATATAGGAAAGTCGTCGCTTCTGAACAGGATCATGGGCACGAATGAGTTGAAAACGAGTGCTTCAGTGCGGGTACGATCTCAGTTTGATGCAATATATCATACCTTTGTTTGTCGTCACCAAGTACTCATTTCGTACCAAAAACTTGAAACGTATAGGCAGTGACCAAGGGCATTGCAGAGCGCACAGGCTGGGCAAAGTTCGAGGACAACAGACGATTCTTGGTGACGCTAGCCGATACCCCAGGTTTGGCAGATACGGAAGGAGATGACGAAAAGAATATACCCATCTTGAAAGACTACATCAATTCTGTCGGCACCCGTCTTGGTGTTACGGCGTTTCTTCTTGTCTTCAAGATCGATTCTAGGTTAATATCGTTTCATGCAGCATCTTGCATCTTTCAAGTCAATTCGACAAAGCTTGACGTTTTTTTTTTTATTGCTTGTCTTTGCTCTTTCTTATAACCGTAGTGTCGATAATATCATGGCGATCCTTAAGACATTCAATGATATCATGCACGATTTCCCCAACGTCTGGGATAATGTAATCCTAGTCTTCACAGGATGTGATTACCGCCGAGAAATCCTAGATACGAAGCAGCTGCTGCACAGGGAGCTCAAGAAGCAGATCCTTGAGAATATCTTGCAGAATCCGCCGCCGCGCCCGTCCGTTCCAACAGAACCTTCGACCTCTTCAACTGCAACATGTTCAAGCATGGAAGGTCCTTCGGGCTCCACCTCCAGCCCATCTGCCTCACGCTCCGCAACAACGTTTGAAAACACCGACAGCGCTGTAGGAGTACCCATGGTGTTCTTGACCACCGCTGAGAACATCTGCCTCATCGCTCTTGGAGGCGCATGGTGCGATTGTGAGGAGCATGCGCAGTACATGAAGACGGCTTTGAAGCGCCTGTGGTACGAAGCTAGGAAGATGAAGCGCTGGGTAATTGATGCGGACGAGGGGGATTATGAGTTCATAGGACACGCTTGACGAAATAAATTTAAATCCAAAATGATATGCGGATGGAATTATGTTTTATGTTGCGATGATATGCCATGAAACTGAATGCTATGACAGGACCGTCAGCTTCGCAAGCCGGGACGCCTTGCTCCGAACGCTTCGCACGAGTACAAGCATCCTGGGGACCTTTAGAGGCGTCCCTACTGCGCTCTTTTGAAGCTCCAGCCGCTGTCTAGTCTCCGCCGCAATGACATGTGCTAGTCCGGTTGCAGAACAACATCCGATACCATAACTCTTTCCCTCGCTGTAGCAGTACTGTCCTGTAGTCACATATCCAAGAAGTGTCTCTGACGGAGGTAGTGCCATCTCCTAGTAGAATTCACAAGGACAGCCAATGTAAGTAAAAATAGTTCAAACGTTGCATCGAAAATACTTTTACTGAAAGATAGCAGTTACTCACAAGATCGTCAAGGTCGGTATCGTCCTCTTCCTTGTCCTCCTCGTCGTCGCTGTCAGAGTCTACCCAAGATTTGACCTTCTTCTCTTTGCGAGGGTGCCCCTCCAGTGTCCTCTTGCCCTTCAGCTGGACGCGTGCAGCCCATTGCTTATAGTGCTTCTCTGGGATAGCATATACCATGCCGTTCATCCCAATAGTCCCCCGATTCAAGAAATCGATGCCAACTCGGATAAGCGCCTCGTCTACACGAAGCGAAGGCCGATCTGTGAGCGATGTTACGGTTGGTCTAAGTAGTCTCTGCAAGCACTCGTTCAAGATACCATTCAGTGACTCCACAGTCAACTCTGAGGCCATTTCCTCCGGGGTCCCACTACCGGCTGCGCGTGCGGCGTCCGTTATGGCTGCGATCAGTTTTGGCGTTTGCAGTAGCCATACCCTATGTTCATCCAAAGCCGCCAACGTGCTCTCGTCCCCGCCTAGCGTCTTGATTCCTGCTTGCAGCGCTTTGATCCATGCTGCCTCAAAAGGATCATGCACCCCCAGCTTTGCATAGTTGATCCTCTTGGGGATAGGCTTGCGGTCGTACTTGGCCTGTGCCTCCTTCTTGTACTCGTCTGCATACGCGAGATACGCCGCAGTGCTAGGAAAGTCGTAAGGGAAACATGACTGACGCGTCTCAAAATGAAAGCTCCGTCGCTCTCTTAGCCCTCCAGGCCGCGCGCCCGCAAAGATCATGCTCTTCCAGAACGGCATTGCCCAGCCCTTGGGTAGAATCAAGCTCCACCCACACTCGTATTCGCTGCTGCTGCCACCAGGTGCGCGTCGGATCTGTGGTTTCCCTTCTCGTTGAAGCAACAGCACTGGGATACAAGAGTCGGCTTCTGTTGGAGAGAGCTTTGTTCCAGGTACCAGATTTTGTGCACGACGCTCATTCAGCTTGGCTTCTGGGGTCATGGAGCTCAGAAGATGCTCGCGTTCCTGAGAATCCCAAATTGATGACCTGGCAACGTTGGTGGGCCAATTTGTGGTGATATCCTGTAGGCTTTTGCCCAGGGCTACGGGTATAGAGGCCGGTCTAGGCTCAGCCTTGTGTGGAAACCTAGTGAGTGTCGTATATGGATGTTAGACCTCCTTCTGGATACCGAAACGAAACTGGAGCACTGAATCACCAACTCTTACGTTAGTCGAGGGTCGTCCACCAGAAGACCAAGGACAATACCTGGAGGGAGTGAGGAGGAAGTTCTCAAACTGGAAAGGGTCTCCCATGCCTAAGTGGAATGATGGCACAGTCTGAAGTAAGCACGCTGACTTAACAAAAAGCAATACGTAAATAGTTCTCGATCATTCAAAACCATACCTTGTGTGCCTCCCCGTACTGTGCCGCAGCGTCTGATTTGGAGGGCTTGAGGACAGCTTGCAGCAGAGCAGTCGAGCGAGGTCCTGTGAAATCAAACATCACCAGTGAATTCTCCAGATCAACAGCATTAACGCTGTTTACCCTGCCTGCTTTCGCGATCGCCTCCTGGACAACCGTCTTTGCATGCTCAAAAGCTGAGGGGTGCACCCACATCCAAAGTTGGCCTTCTTTGGATAGCTCGTCAATATCCATTCCGCTGCTATTAGCATTATCATGCCTCCAGAGAAACATAGCGGGCGCAATCATTCTGTGTGGGAAACTATCGAGGCCATAAAGTTGTAACGTGAACTGCCTTGTTCCTGTGATGTATCTATGTTGGCATCAAATGCTCCCTTTAGTTTCATCTCGTATAAAGAGTATGAGAAGAATAATGCTTAATGCGGCTCGATTTCTTTTAATTACCTTGCACTTCCCACAGTTGGTGCTGACGGATCCAGTAGATGGTCAAAGACTTCTACAATGTGCCTCTTGTTTCCTTTAATTTCCAAGCATCCGTTATATGACGAATCCTGGAGGATACATTGATAGTGGCTCGATTTGTACGCCGACTTGATTCCATGCTCATTCGAATGTTCTGCCTACACGTGGATCCAAGGTAGTCATTAACCGTGTATCCTGCATGTTATGATGAGATACCCTCGAGGAAACGATGCGCGCGCGTATGCCTTACCAGCTTGTATCCCCAGATCTCGACCATCTTCATTCTCTTGGCGTGCCAGATATGTGTTTCTAGCCATCGCTTCGTCCCCTGTCTCCTGAGATACTCCTGTGCGATAGTTCCTGGCCGCCTCTTCTTGTGTCGATTATCCGGTTTCTTTCCTTTCTTTACTGGATCGGACTCAACCTAACGGATCAAACTATTCGTGTCAGGATGATTTGATATTTCGGAAAGATAGATACAGTAAACAAAATCTTCACCAGTTCCTTTTGGCGTTCCTTACCTCTCTCATTGCTCGTTGGCGAAGACGAACTGGCAGCCGCTTAATATTATGACTCGCAGCACGACGCCTTAGGTTGCGGGGCAAACTCTGGAAGGCCCTCTGCACTGCCGAATCCTTTGATCTTTCCATAGCTGTGTGCATCGCATTAATTTCGAAAGCGCGTGCCTACAATGTCGATCAAGTTCCGGGTTAGCCGTCTGCTTGTTTATCCGACTAATTTTGATCCCTGCTACGTATTTCTGCATAGGAATAACAAGGCCAGCGATTGTTCGTCGTTGAAATAATGCTGATCGAGGCGTACCTCTGCGAAGCTGACGACATCCAACGTCCTTACGGCCTTCAACGAGCCTAGCAAACAGAACCGTCAACTGAGAGATCAATACAAAGGATATCGAGGATATAATTGAACAACGTAAACATATAATCAAATAAACACTGACCTGCGCCGCCTGTAGACGCCACTGGACTCTGATGGGATGGTGAGGGCGAACCTTGGGTCGAGATAGAACGCGCTTGCTGCATCCTAGCTAGAAACATTCGCCCACGAGAGGACAAAACAGGTCGTTGAAACAGAGTTCAGTCTGCTGTGAGGAATCCCATGCGACAACTGTTGCGATGACATCATCTCGTTAGGACACACCTCGTTTCTTATCCTTCCCCGAGGCTTCAGACGAGCCTGGCCGCTTGTTGCTATTCCCTTTGTCCATTGTAGTGATGGTATTGATGCCGAGGATGGAGCTTGGAGGTCAAAAGCAAGGTTCTCAGCAACCGTGTTTTCGATTCCTCTGTGGCTTGATAGGATATGTGATAACAGTCCTCAGGTCCACGCTGAATATTGGAGCCGGCCAGTGCGATTTTGTGCTGTGCGCGGCAAAGGATGTCCTCCATCACTACAGTGCCATGATGTGCCTGTATCGCGACAAATACTATCTCTTCGCTCCAACGTACGCTTGATCCTCGCTTAGGGACCATCAGGCGTCGTATCGATCTGTAACTGCTGCAATATCCATAACCGCGAATGCATACAATCTCTTAAGAAGTCGGCTGAATCACCCCCTACCGAGCCATCTTCTCGTGTTGCTCTCGCGAGTTGCATTGGTTGGAAGGAAAGATCTCCAAGTGCTAGTTGCAAAAAAATTATAACCGCGTCGTGGTTTTTCCTGAGTAGAGTCGCTCGAGTCCTGCAATCCTGCAGGATTGGCGCTTTGCAAAAATGCAAGAAATTCATGCACGGGTGTGTGTGCCCGAGACTGACTCTCTCCGCTATCCCAGCTTCGTCAGCCCTCAGCTTCTTATTCTTCTTTCTTTGTTCTTCTTTCTACATACATAAATTAGCAGCCCTTTTCCATCCCTCCCACTCAACAAGACATTATCCTATTTCAAAAGACCAAAAATGGCCACCGCGGAACCCTCTCTCACCCCCGAATTGTCCAAGGAGCAGCAGCCCAGCAGGCACGAGGACGACATCCTTGCTGAACTCGATGTTGGGCCAGGCGCAAAGCCAGTTGTCCCACCCCATCTCCTCGCTAGACTCCAGCAGCATGAGACCCCAGACAAGTAAGTACCATATCGTCAGATGAACAAGTTGAGACAGAATGGACATGATGAAAATAAAATACAAGCACAGACGTTTTCATTGCGGTGATAAGATGTTATGAGAAGGTGTTACTGATAGCTGGAACTTCCTTGAGCATTAGGACTCAACAAGATATTGACAACAAGCTGGCAGAGGCCGAGGAGAGACGCAAGGTACAAGATAATATCATATTACTCATGCAACTGCATCCCTGAATACTAAGCAGGACTTTTGTATGCTAATCCATCTCAATCCCCAAACGATTAGAAATTGGAGGAGGAGCGAGTCCAGAAGGCGCACGAGAGCGTGAAGCACGCCAAGCAAGTCTCGGAAAAGAACAAGCACGATGCTGACTTGAGCCGGGACGAGTCCATGGACCGACTTCGTGAGAAGCAGGAAAGTGCCGAACGAGCTCGTCAAGAGCAGGTAAGATACCCCAACTGTTTCTTCTTTTTACTTGATCGCCATTGTGCTTGCTTGTGAGACAGCACGGAAGAGGTCATCATGCGAACAACACCGCATGACTATGTTGTGCAGGCGTAGTGGCTAAAATGCAGTGCGCATTCGTTTGTCGACACGACAAGGAAATATAAGCCTGAAAAAGACAATGGTGCATGATGACGATGGTGCTGCAGTGATAAAACATTCTTTGTTGCCAACGTTGTCTGGTCATTCACATCTTGCAATGTTTATGTATCTTCTGCTTAGGAGCGTCAACGTCTAACCAAGTTAGAGGAGCATTCCGCAAAAGTCGCTGGCTTCCACAAAGACGAGAGGTAAGCTCACGAGAAGGAATTATGTCCATCTCATAACGACGCGCGTCCACTTATATAATGCCAATCATATTAACGAGCCGTGTTCATCCGGTCTTTTCCTTCTAAAAAGCCAAGCGCGCGACAACGAGATCCGAGAGATCAAAGAAAAGCTGGAGCAGGCCGAGGCCAGACGCAAGGCTCTCGAGGATGAGAAGCGTCAAAAGTTGGAGGAGCGTCTTCAAAAGGTGCAGTCGGTTCGTGATGCCGACACAGAAAAGTCCCAATATGAGCAGCACAAGGCCGAGCTGGACTACAAGATGAAAGCCGTGGAGCAGCGTCGTCAGGAGCTCGAGAACTCGTTGAAAGAGAAGATGCAGGCTAGACAAGCGCTTGCAGATCAAGTCCGTCAGCGTACGTTTCTGTACTTATCGTGTCTAACGCGCCCTTTCGTTGATGTCGACCATTGAATATTCATAAACGATGTACTTTGTTTTACTCGTCTGCTTCTATATAGGCCAGCAGCAGGAACAGGCAGCAGGAAAGAGTGCCGCGGCAGAAGACACCAAATAAGAAAACACCACAACTAAACATATCTGGCTACTGCAATGGGCACAGAAGACTGTTCCATCTGTGATATTATCTGCATGAAGCGAATAAATAGCAGACGCCATTTATCATTTTGATTGGGTTTATTGCGCTTTCACTATCAATGTCCTCGTTTCCGACCCTTGCTCAACAACCTACGATCCGCGGTAGGTAGTGTAGGAGTAAGGGCTGAGAAGCAAAGGAATATGGTAATGCTGCTTCTCTGCACCAGGAGCGATCTCAAAGATGATCTAGGAGTTCAAAAGGCGTGGGAAAAGCACGCATTGTTAGCAAAAACTGATGCATCGATACCTATGGTTGTTTCTTCAGAATCTTCATAAAGGTATACCTGGACATATGGGTGAAAGTAGCCACTGACACCAACCGAGGCCCAATAGTCGGCAGTCTGGAAGGTCATGCGATAGACGCCCGCAACGAGTTGGTGCGATGGGTCCAGCAATGTGCTCACGCGCCCATCCGCATCGGTCAAACTGCCACACGCAATTGAAGGATGATTCCAGAGACGAGTTATAAAATGTGGGGACAAGAGGGGTTTCGAGGTTAGACGTTATTGTTATGACAATAAAGCAAGGCAACGCAGACAGGCAGGTAGACGGCAATGTCCGCTTACCCTTCGGCGAGTCCGCTCCAGGTGTTATTCGCGGCAGTGTTCAGTGCCTCCAACTTGACGGGCACGTTGCGACCAGGTCGACCGTGGGTCGAGTCGAGCACATGGCACGTAATGGGACTACGGGCAGCCATGAGGTGAGGTGGAGTGATGGAAAGAGAAAAGGTCGAAGGATGTGTAATGAGAGAGATCTGCCTTCCTACCTTTTTATACGAGGACTATACATCGATTCCCCGAACTGCCCGCATTTTGCGTGTTTTTATCACTGGGGTCAGTCTCGTTTCACATCCTCCCCGCACTAACTTCTGCTCTTTTGGTCGACCAGGTTTGCGCATAGCCACCACAGCCATTGGCAAGTCGAAGGACCCATTTGACAATACAAGATTCCACATCAAGATCATATTACAGCATCGACAGCAGACAAGGGAAGTCTGAAATGTTTTCTTTTCTTTCGCACGTAATTTAATTGTATAAAGATCGTACAATCAATTTACTTCTTAAGCTTGCGGATGTAGAAAGCCAACTCCTGACCCTCGAGAATGTATCCGTCAGAACGGCCGGACTGACCAGGGCGCGACGAGATGCAGGCATAGAGACGACCGGCAGCGAACTGGTGGTCAAGAGCGGGGTCGACCTTGGCCTCAGCCTTGCGGGACTCGATCTTACGCTGGACGTGGTTCGAGCGGGCCTTGTTAACCTCCTCGGACTCGGTCTATTGTTTGTTCAAAGCAAACATTCAAAGGTTGGTTAACATGTTCCATGTATATTGAGAGCTGGAAATTGACAATGCTCCTTCCTCCATGAAGGAGCCCCTCCATGCCGAGTTGTCCAAGCTGCCCCGCACTGTTGCCGATAACGCGGTCCATTCCAGCGGGTTTCGTTCCTCAACTAAGTGGTACTCCTGCTTCCTGCATTCATGAAATCTGACTGCGTCTACTGCAGTCGAACCGCCTGCAATATCGCTCGACATTCTCACTTCAAACCAGCAATAAGCACAAAAAAAATAAAAATAAAAACGCATTGGTCTTTACCTTGACGGCACCCTTACCCTTGCGGGCACCAATGGGGGTGGCGTAGTGGGACTCGTACCACTGGCGGAAGGGGGTAGCATCGATCTGGATGATGGCGTTCTTGACCAAGGTACCGGTACGGACCAACTCGTTGTTGGAAGCGTTGTAAACGACAGCAACGATACGAGTCTTGCGGGAAATGGCCTCGGAACCCCAGGAGAAGTTGCCGGAATCCAAACGCATGGCACGGAACTTGCGGTTGCCTCCACGGGTGCGAACCTCGTGGATGCGCTTAGCACCGAGCTTGGTGTTGGCAGCCTGACGACCCAACTCGAACTTTCTCTTCTTGCGATATTGGGCGCGCTTGGCTCCAGAAGCGGAGCGCTTGTGGCGGGAGTCTCTGCTGATACCTGAAGTGTGCAATGATCATAGTGAAAAAAAGTGGTAGGTGATCAGTTGACGAGCTCTCCAGAACGAGTTGTTCGCGAGTGATGCGGTCCAGTCGTCTTTAAATCCTGAGCTAGCTGTAAAAAAAAAGGTTCTGAGATCCTTCTTGGATTCTATTGTAGTTGCTGATCAACAAATACATCCAGTTTGCTGATGATGGCTTTACTCTTGCCATGAACACGTATGGAGTTATCGTCCATGTCGCCAATCCATGCCATATCTATAATACTGTGCAAGAAGCTGCTGCTCCATGGCTGAATCTCACGACTGATGCATAAGCCATCTTCTCTAGGATCAGATCCGATTTGAGTAGTGCTGACTAAAGTGAGATATCTTGCTCCTCCCTCCTAGCCCTCAAATGAATTGTTCTGGTCCTATGAGCGATTCAAAAGTCGGTTTGGATCCTGGTGGTCAATGGTGGACTAATTCCTGAGATGAGCGTGAGAGTGAGCTCTAAGGCTCCTCCAAATGGTCTCCATCGACCGTGGATGATATTCCAGATGTATTGCCGAATGGATCAATGGTCGCTTGTTGAGATCGTTAAGGATGTCGAGATGGATGGCTGGGCGGTATCAATGGATGGCTATTTCTCCAGACAGCCTCATCAGCCTCAGCAGCGAGACTCACCCATAGTGTAAAATCAAAAGGAAGGAACGACTCTGGATCCACTGCGTGTGCACAGTTATGCGAGAAAAAAAATTGAGCCGCTTAAGGGTGTACAATATCAGTTTGATGACAATGAGAATGAGAACAAAGATAGTCGATAGACCTTTCGCTTCCGTCTCAAAATCAACCATCGTTTTATGTGTAATGTCGACGAATGTTACTCGATAGTAGCCAAGTCTATTGTTGTAAACATCTTTAAAATCCGATGAAAGTCGGCGCTCTCCGTCGCCATACGCAACTCACATTCGTGTTTTGTTTTCAAACACAAGAGGCGCTCGACCACATGTTAGAGCAGTTCCAAAATCTGGGTTCCATGGTCCTCTGATCGACACAAGAACAACGGCCTCAACTTTATGGGATGAGCTGGGTAGCTGGAGTTTTCTGCACACGCACGCGCTGCTCGAGGTATACTCTTTTTTTTTTGCCAATAGAGCGACCACAAACGGAGGCACAGGTGATATGCTCAATATATATACATGATCATCGGTGCCAGTAGGGATTCAGTAAGAGTTGATCGCCCTAATAGTACCCCTCCACAAAGTCCTGCATATGTTTTCTGTCAGTTTTGCCATGGTCTGGAAGCTGTCAAGTTCAATCAAATACTGGGGACCATGCTAGACCGGGTTCACGACGTAAATCCCGCTCAATGTTCCGACAGTTGAAACGGAGCAAGAACAAAAGAGGCCAATGGCATCAATAGTAATGTTCACTGCGTCAAGTCTTTGTTGCGCACTAAACATGTTTGTTGAGGGATTAATGGATTTTATTATTTTCAAGCGAGACAGATTGGTGCACTCCAGACTAGTAAAGATGTGCCCGCATCGTGAAGAAAGCTGAGAAGTTCGCCTCGCTTGAGGTTTATCCACTCTTGAACAACAGAATCGCAATCTGGTCCAAATAAAAATAGATGAAGTGCTTGGTTTCTATACATCATAAAACAAAAGAGCCATTTCAGTCTTCATATCATATCATTCACACAAAAAGAATGCCAGCTTGTAGAGAAAAAGAAAAAAAAAATGCACGTACCATGGGTGACATAGCTTCCAAAATTGCGTCCGACAATGCAGTGCCATGTGGCGCCGTATTTCTTGTCAAACTCCTTCTTCATGTACGCGGCAATGTCCTTCTCGACCGTATACTTTTCGAATGCACGGACCGCACACTCCACAGCCTCCTGTTGCACGTCCTCGGGCATGTCAGCATTTTTGACCGTAGGTTTGAGATCCACCATGTTGGTTTCGAATTGGTTTGTTGATAGTTATGTGTTGCTATCCCTGAAGTTAAAGCAGGTCGTCCTGAGGTGGCGAGTACAGCGAGAGCCGAGGAATGATGTTCAACCAGGCAAGGATGATCTAGATCAATAAGTAGATCATAGTAAAAAGGAAAACGGCATGTTAGTTACTTGGCACTGCATTTAAACGAAGGCCGTTAGATGCTAAGGCGGTGTCGATGACTGGTGGGGCTGACAAGCCCTGTCGGCTGGTACGATTATGTCGGTTGTTGGGGATATTAATGTTCAAAATCACAATCCAATTGCGACCTTTTGTTGTATGAGGATCTTTTCCATTGCACAATGTCCCCAAAAATGGCTCGCGATAAACGTCTTTAACCATTTTCTACTCAAGAGCCGAGTGCCAAGACCCATTCCGAATCCTATATTACTCCTCTTCCCATCTCCCACGTGTGATCCATAACCTATATATAACATAGCCTTCTGAATAAACTAACATGGGTACTTTCTGGTGGTGCGGTTGATGCGCTCGTGCAAGTAGCATACTTGGCCAGTTTCTCCCTCATCAATGGTTGTTGCCGCCTTTTGCGCCCTTTGCGCTTTTTATCCCCTTTTCATGCCCTTCAGCTCTCCGCGGTCGTATACCTCTGTTGTCCCCAATTGATAGAGTCGCCGACCGTGGATAAGAACCCGCAACATCTTGTTTGCAAAAGAAAATGAAGGCGAAATTGTTGTGCGTGGTTCACTTAAGTATGGCTATGCGCCTCACTGTCTGCAATAAATACTGAGAATATGTTACCTTTTGCGAGGGAGGATTGCACCAAGTAGATGAATCGAAAATGAGAGGATGAGTTTAATGAAGAAAGATGATGATGGTTCAAAAAAAAGCATTCACCTTCGAGATATGCTGCTGGGCAAAGTCAGGGGCAGGCTATTTCCACTTTCAGAGTACAGAACAATTCAGGCTCAAATACGTCACAGAACGCATCCTTGCAAGAAAGTACTGCATCTGAACTGTTGAGTGTGCTTGCTGGCTGACACACATATAGCCTTTAGTCGCTTGGCGCCAAGGGTCACCATCCCTTCCAAGGATGAGGTTGCTCGCTTGCGTCCTCCAGCTCGTCCTTACCCTTGCCCTTGCTCTTGCCCCACCGTGCTACTGCTACTCCAGCTTACATCCAAGTCAGGTCCTGCAATAATCCGTGGACCCCAACTTCTCCAACAAACTGGTCATACTTCGGACACTTCGATATAGCCAACGGACCTAGTCTAGCAACCGTAAAGTGGTGTCAATCGAAACTTTTATCAAAGCATCATGCAAGTAGGGCACTACAAAAAGGCAAGAAAGCGCTTCAAGAGCTTATACAATACAGCACAAACTCGTATATCAATCGACACACAGAGGGGTTTTTTTCTTTTATTTCATGAATTCATTAGTTGACAAAAGACCGAAAGATGCCTTTTTGCTGGAAGTGGTCGATTACTTGGCACCGACGAGGGTCACACGAGCAGACTGGAGAGTGCGGGCAGCAACATCGCTCATGGAAGAGTTGACCTCCTGGACCTTAGAGAGACCGCGGTGGACGTTCTCCTGAATTGAGATCTGGTACTGCAGGAGCGACTCCCTGACGTCCTGAGCAGCGTTCTGGAGGATAGGCAGAGTCTCCTCGGTGGTGAGGTGCAGGATGTTGCGAGCCTTCTGGATCGCAGAGACATCAGTCTTCACCATCTCGCCCTTCATGGTCTCATAACGGTCGTTCACGAAGCCGACAAGGGGCTCCAGGCGAAGCTGGACGTATTCAGGAAGCTTAGGGCTGTGTTCCTTCAGGTACACAGAGAGCGAGTCAATCTCGGATAAGAGGCTGCCGCTGAGCGTCTGGACACGCTGGCTGGCCTCTCCAGGGACCTTTTGTACGTTCTCCTGGAGCTCCTTGGCATGCAGACGCAAGGACTCGACCAAAGCACTCAGACGGAGGTTCAAGGCCTGGAGCGACTCCTTGGACTTGGCCACGGCAGCGTTGTTCTCGGCAGCCTTGCGCAAGTCCTGGGCAGACTGGGTGATGGGAGCAACGCTGGCGCTCATGCGGCGAGAGACACGCAAGGAGGCATTACGGGTAATGTCGACAACACGAGTGGCCTGGTTGCTCTGTCCAGTGGTGCTCTGTTCGGCCTCAACATCGGCAGGCAAGTAGCGGTTGACGATGGTCTCGAAACCGTCTACGAGAGGCGCAGCATGGGTGTTGACCGTGGCGGCAATATTGGTGGCAGTTGTAGTAGCAGCAGTCGTGAGCTGGTCGCGGGTGGTGGCGGCGGTCGTGGCAATGTTGGAGGTCACAGTCTTGACAGGGACCGTGACACGGGCATCGATCGTCGACTGGATTTGGGTATAAGCGTTCTTGGAGGACTCCTCGACATAGACGATGGGCTTCTTGACCTGGGTCACGATTTCAGAGGTGGGCTTTGTGACAATAGGGAAGGTGTTCTCCAGCAGGTCCAAGGACTTGTTGGCGATCTGGTCGACCTTGGAGATGTGGGGCTGGAGTCGGCTCTGATAGCCCTCGGTGTACTTGTTGACGGTCTCGACAGCAGAGCCAGCAGTGTCGAGGGCGTAGCGACTGTACTTGTTGTCCTTGGCGATTGAGTGCAGGGTCGAGACGCTATCGTGGATCAGGGGGAGAGAGCTGACGCGAGCGATAAAGCCGGTCGAGGCGGTTTCCTCCTTCTCTGAACTATCAGAGCTGTCAGAGCTGGAGGAGACTGTGCGGGTGGCGGTGGTGATGGTGGTGGTGGTCTTGCGGACGGTACGGCCGTTGGGAGCCTTGATGACATCCTCCTCGACAGACGAGGTGGAGGTGCGAGAGTGGTTGCGGTCCTCGATCTCGGAGCTGTCGGATTCGGACGAGCTGTAGCGAGTGGTCATTATGGATATGTGTGGGTTGAGACTAGAGGCGAAGAGGGACAGAAGATAAGAATAGATGTCAGAAAGAATGAGCTGAGAAAGACACAGACTTGGACAGGCAAACACCAGACAAACACCAGACACCACAGGTGTGGCGAATTGCTACTGAGAGGGCATGGCGGATGGTGGATGGTAAACCACAGCATGGGCGGGATAAACATCCACAACACCCACAACAACAACAACAACAACAACAACAAAAAGTCAGGGGAGGCATGTTCTTGCGCATCCTTTAGTGGGACTGAGGACAGAGCGCGCAAGTGACCAAGAGAAGAGGCACACTAGAAGGAGTTGTTGATGTGGGTGCTCATGTGGGTGTGAATGGTACAGGGTACAGGCGCAATACTGCGCTGCGGCAGTATGAAGGAGGAGAGAGTCTTCAGGGATTGTCTAAGGCGCGAGTTGGATGAGTGCAGGAAATGAAGGGTATAGTAAAGTGGCATAGGGTGGAGGGCAGAGATGGACAGTGTCGAGGGATAATGAAGTGTGGGAGAAAACAGACGGAGGATGGGAAGATCGCATACTGGATAAGGACAGGACAGACGCGTCTGAGGGAGACCCAACAAGGCGGGACAGAGGATGGAGACTCTGTTTGATGCGTTCTGGCACAGTCCACGCCCTTATCTGTGCATGCATCCTCGCATGGAGATCTGTTGGGGAGAAAATCAATTTCTGATATTGTTTCTTACCAATTTAAAAAAGAGAAAAAATGCGGAAAGGAAAATGCGTTCACAGTAGAGAGAGTGAAGGGGGGTATAGGCTGCAGTTGCTTGTCGAATGCAATTCAGAATGAGGAGGCGAATGAATGTGAAAAGCGAAGGGAGGAGTTCAAGGTCCAAGGGCAGAAGGGAGGAAAGAAGGAAAGAAGGAGAAGACCGCAGGTATATATAGTATATATAGTATATATATAATGTCTGTGGTAGTGTGATATCGCAGAGAGTGAGTGAGTGAGTGAGTGAGTGAGTGAGTGAGTGAGAGCTCCGGCGAGGAGGAGAGTAACACTCTATTTATCCAGAAACATCCCGACAGCAGAGTAGCATGACAGCGCGGTCTTTTTACACTACACTTCACGCTCAAAAGGAGCGTGATAATGGTGCGGCTGACGACACCGCCAGCACAACCAGGTCAGCAAGCATGCGAGACAACCACACAACCAACACAGGCATGGGTTTGAGTAATAAATGAATGTGAGAGAATAGATAAAAGGATCGGTAATTCAATCGCCGACTTTACTTTTAGGATTGCCATGTGCGATCGATATATAGACTACGATCGATGGCAGCCCGTCAAAGTAAGGAACGATCAACAGCTGGAAACAAAACGGCAGATAAGACGCGTTGCTGTATTTTTGTCCTATGTCTTGTTCTGAGAAGCTGTTTACAGCTGGCTTTCCTCTCTCTCTTTCTCGTCGATGGCGTAGCTCGTACAACGAACGAGCTCCGTTCCTGAATTTGTACCTGTTCAATGTACTGGTGATCCGTGTGTCGTTCCTTAGTCCACGGCAGACTATGCAATATCGAGGACATATATTTCTGGTCACCCATCATGTCCTCTTGATCTCTTCTTTGTTCCTTCAAAAGACAGTGGGTGTGGGAAGGGATTGCAAGTGGATCGAGCTGAGAATGGGTACCTATGCTCGTGATAACCCAACAACGCTTTGACAAAGAGGCGCTTGGATAATCAGCATGCGAAGAGCTGGCCATCATATGAACAAGTATCTCTACATTTGGCATAAGCAGACGCTTAAGCAGGAAAAGAAATCTTGTCCTTAGGGTACTTTTTTCACATTCATGCGAGTGTAATGTGTAGTCTGAAAAGGTGTCTTCAAGGATAGAAAGTGGCCGCCAAAAAATGCAGGTGGTGCATTTTAAATCTCGACATTCACGCTCAGATCATCGTGAGCAAGGTTAGCCTTGCGCGCGATTAAGCTGTAAGAGCCTTCCATTGGCGATTTTCACATGTAAACATTTCCAAAATGAAAAGGACTGCAGGCGATCGATTCCCCCCTCCCCCCACTCTCTTTGTTTGTCACTCTTCGCGGCAGTCCTGCATGAAGACACCGTTTTCTCATGAAGGAGAACCGGGCCAAGGGACCTGATAGGCTAATGCAGTAGCCAATGCCCAGCCTCCTTTTATCCGCAGACATTATTTATTCTCCCCTCGATCCTCATGGATAGCATTGAGTGGGCATCCTTGTCTCGACACCACTCCATAATAGACAGCGAGCCATCCTAGAGCCTTCAAGATACCTGACTCGTGTCTAACTACACGTGTCAGGTAAACGAATATGGAAGGCTTCCTCGGAGAATAAAAGCGACGAAAAGATGTCGGATCCAACTTCACGATTCATCGTTCTAACACGAGTATAGTACGCACTCGAACAAGGCTATGATGTGCTATCAACATCTTGACGCTGGAGAAGCCTGTTAATAGCATGCGGGCAGAACTTTCGACCACTTTAGCGTTCTCAGTATTCTGAGTAGCAAACCTACAAAAGGCAGCGTGCATTCGGAGGCTAATTACGAACTGCAGGCAACCGTCGGTTCCCCAGCTTGAGCCTGTGGACCGTTGCCGTGCAGCCTTGTGGTATCGATTAGAATACACGTGCATAGAGTTTTCTTGTGTGTTCTGATAGGAAGCGACCCCCGCATGGAGAGTATGCTGCACCGCAGTTCTCATGAGAGTGCCCATTGGGTTGCTATTATCTACGTGATAGACCCTGTTCATGAGTATTCATATGGAATATCCTCAAGCGCGCATGTGGGCCCTCGCTGCCAGCATGTGCAATTAGATCATGCTCTCTTTAAAGCGTAGTTTCACCATGGCTGCATCCTGTGGGGCCCCACTTTGTACTCTGTGGAGGGCTCCTGCATTTGTTACAGTAGTCTACATAGATACCAACTGTGACCGTTAAGCTCTGCTTTTGAGCTTTGCTGATGTCCCCCAATGATCGTCTTGTTAAAAGATACAGATACAGAGATGGGGCACATGCATGCTTTGAATGCTGCACCAACAATGATGGTGACACTTTATGTTCCTACATATACTCACGTTTACAATGACACTCTAATATAAAAACATCTCAGCCCTTCTTTGCATTCACACGAGCAGATTGTTCACTGCCATAAAAAAAGAAAAAAAATGCGGCGGTGGCTATCTAACAAGAGTGGACAATGCTGCATTCGCACCAGAGAAAAGACAATGTCATTGGCCTCATTGTCCTGGCCACCGACCACAGCACCTTGTTTTTTCCCCTGAACGTGTTTTGGTGACAACTAATCAATCAATCTTATAGTTGGGCGCACGGATGTTTTCCCCTCTCTCGTTCCAAAAGGATGTCTTACAGATAGCGACATGGCATCAGGTCTGCAGCCTTGATTCCAATCGTGAGAACATTTGCCACATGAACAGTCCCAGCACTGCGAGGCTCATGCTGGGAAGTAGCGTCAATGCATAGGGTACACGACAAAAAGTACCAGCGCAAATAATTTTACAATAAAAAATGCCAATTCATTCAGCTTCGTTCTCCACGTGAGGGATTGTTTTCACGTACACTAGGAACAGAGCCAGAGCACTCACCCATGCACATGCAATGCCAATCAGAATGGCCATGGGAGTCATCATGATGAGGAGACCGACGAAGAGGACGAGGAGGACGAAGATGAGGACGGCAACAATTCGTCTAGCGAGGTGGACGCGTCCAAGAGGCAGAGAATGAGAAAAAAGGTCGTGTACCTAACAATCTCTTCGTACGTAAAATTATTATTAGTTCCAAAAAAGAAAGTTATTTAATTTCAATTCATTCTCCAAAAAATTATTTGCGCTGGCACTTTTTGTCGCGGACTCTAACCAGCAGTAGATGCGACTCACTTCGATCAGTATTCATGGGCGCTATCTTTTGGCCAGGATCGATGTTGCACTCCGCATATCCGGACTATTATCAGTTGGCACAGCTCGCTATATCGCTAGCTATCTCTATTCAGCATTCCCAATCCCTTCATTGACCTTACCAACAATCTGTCTCAAGGCGGTCCCACCTTATGAGCTTTCATGTTCTCGATAGCAGACAGCCGGCTATATCGGCTGTAGCAGCCAAGTTCATTTGGGAAGGAACATGCACCGGCGTCTCAGCACACAGTGAGTCCATAGACAACATTGATGACAACAAGAGCAACATTGGCTCCGTGTATGTTTTGCCATATCTTCGACAAGTAGTCCATGGACAGCACATGCTAACGACAATGGTGATGACCTAGTGCTACCTTTTTTTTTTTTTTTCAACACGTGTCCCTCTGCAAGTTGTTACGATAATTGATGGCATGCCAAAGGAACGTGGTCCGAATATGAGCGCGCATTGGACCGAGAACACCATGTTGAGAGTGGACCCGAAGCATTCATTATATTGAAACTCCATATGCTTTATTTGCATGAGAAACAAATTCCAATGAAGGAGCAACATCAGAACGGCTTACCCTACAGGGCGACCAGACCAGATATAGGTATATAGGTACCGTTCCTTTGGCATGTTTTTCTTATTCCGTGCCCCGGTTTAATTTACATCTCGTCAACAAAGCAAAACAACCATTTTGTTTTATTATGCCCTCTGTGTTATTGTCTCTAGATGTTCAAATTTAGAAAAAAACGTCCAGCGTGCGTTCTGTCTTTGGTAGAGATAGGTCGGTTGGGTCTAATTGATTTCGGTCCGCTAGTCGGTCAATCCGTTGGTCAGAGTACTCAAGTAACGAAAGCCAGTCGTCTTGCTTCTGTCCCAGTCCAGTCTCAAATCCTCCTTGTTCCTCCACCTCGACCTACTTTTTCCTTACAAAGCGTTGAGGACAGCGGGGACGATGACCAAGACTACAAAGAAGACTGACAGCTTCTTCTGGAGATTCGTTGCGCCCGAGGGCTTGGTCGTCGTCGTCGGCACAGGGACGATGGTCGTGTGGGAGGGCGCCAAAGTTGTTGTGCTCCAGACGGTCGTCGTGTTCAAGGTCGGGACAGATGGCGCCGTCGTCGACACGGTCGCGGTCTCGGTCGCGGTCACGTTCGGGCTAGCGGGAATTGGGGAGATCGACATGGTGGGGTCGGACGAGGGAAGGACTGTAGGGGTGGGGGAAACGTCGGCCATGGTTATGAAGAATTAGCTATGCTGGTGAAGTGTTGAATAGGGTATTCTGGGGGTGTAAGGGGTTTGGGTTGTGGAGCTGGGTGGGAGGAGACGAGGAGAGGCTGTATTTATACGTGTGAAAGGAGAGGACGGCAGTTGGAAAGCCGGCGTGAGAGGAATGTATACTTTAGCACTGCCCAGGGGACAACAGGGCGACAGACGTTTCATTTGTATTTTGTACGATAGCACGGCGTTCTTTGATAGGACCTCGCATGACCCGGGGCATCGAGTAGCCCCCAAGGACATATAAAAGAACGCGCTATAAAAAGAAAGTGCAATACATATTCATGCGGGACATACTGGAACGAACAAATGGCGAAGCCGATAAGGAAGAAAGACGGAGGAGGCTTTAAGGACATAACATCAACCAAGGCCGTCGGTAGGGCTCTGCACAGCCTCAGCAGCCTCAGGAAGTGTTTTATCCATCTTTTGTAGCACCGCGGAAGGAGCGCCTAGACTCCCAATGGAGAAGGCTCAATGCCCCATTTCTCACGCCTAGCACGCTTCTTTTTGGGCTTTTGTTGACGATGGGTGAACCCTTCATCGCGCAGACGACCCAGTTATTAGACTACGCAAGTACACAAACGTACAATATGCTTTCGCGAAATAGTCCACATTTCATAGGAAAAGTGTGCTATTTCCACTGAATTAAAAATATAAGGGGTGTTATTCAGTTTTGTGACGGCGGTGACCCTACCTTATATCCTCACACTTTTTCCCTCTCTCACTTTTCCTCGAAAAGCAGCACGATTGGTGGTCCGCAAATCCAAGCAGAAATAAAATCTCGATTGAATAACATCCCTTATATATTTCAATTCAGTTGACAAAAGTCGATAAAATGCATTTTTGCTATGAAAAGTGCATTTTATGGCAAAAGGGAGTGTAGGTTATCAATAAACATAATACACTAAGACGAAAGGGTCCTTTCATGTTCCGCTAACCCTGCATGGAAACAGCCCCCACTGAGAAAAAATTACACAGGATGGCTCCATTACACCCCTTAACCCTCGCTTCAGGTCTGTAACGATCTCAACATCGGTAGAACTGAGGGAGGTTAGTAATTGTTGTGTGTTCCGACGAGGACTTCTGTTCACTACTTGAGCTGTCTCTGCCACGCGTCACCATCCAGCAAGAGTTCCATCGCTTCATCAACCTGCCTCAGTTGGTGGCATGCGGGGTCAGAGCCGTATGGAATATGCATTATGCTTTTGTGTTGAATGACAGCCCTATCAATAGTGCTGGGGTGGCGCGATCTATGCGCACCAACGCACTCCGGATAGTTGCACAGCACCAATTCACATAAAAAAAAATAATATATTCCTAACATAGACTCCAGTTACATGTCATACGTGGCTTTTCAGATTATTCACCTGGGTTTAAAACAAAAAAAAATTGTTGTGTGTGCTTGTGCTTGCGCATGGCTGGACTGCCTGGGAAAGAAGGCGATGGGAAACCCATTGAACCTTAACGACAGGCGAAAACCTTAATAAACGTGCAATAGACCATTGGACCATTGTCATATATCATTATTGGTTTGCTTTATTTCAATTCGTAGCCTGCGCCATTACAACTTCATGACAGGCTCTATACAGCTCAGACCTGGCCTGCTTGCTTAGCCAGCGAGTAAAAGATCGACGATGGATTCCCAAGCAACTTGGCTGGTGTGTCAAACTCGGCCACCCGACCCTGGTCTAGTACCATGATCCGGTCACTGTCCATCACTGTGTTGATCCTATGTGCGATCGTCAAAATCGTGCAGTCGCTAAACTTTCTACGGATAATGGCCTGCACTAACGCGTCCGTCTCCAGATCGATCGCTGCCGTAGCCTCATCCAAAATAAGCAGGTTGGTCTTGCGGAGAAGCGCACGGGCCAAGCAAATCAGCTGGCGCTGACCCACGGAAAAGTTGTCACCACCCTCTAACACCATTGCGTTCAGCCCACCTTCCATCTGAGAGACATAATCCTTGAGGTAAGAATCCTCAAGCGCCTGCCACAGCTCCAAATCCGATTTCGTTCCAAGCGGATCCAAGTTGAACCGGATGGTGCCTGCAAACAGGACTGGGTCCTGTGGGATTATCGAAAACCGTGATCGGACATCATACAGGCCTAGAGTTGAGATATCGATCCCATCGACAAAGATCTGTCCATGCACTGCCTCAATAATGCGGAACAAAGACAGAGTAAGGCTTGATTTTCCTGCACCGGTTCGGCCACAGATTCCAATCTTTTCGTGCGCCTGGATCGAACAATTGACTCCTCGGAGGACCAGCTCCAATCCTGGACGGTAGCGCGTCTCGTAGTTCACAAAGTCGACACGACCCTCAGAAGGCCACTCTTGTGGAGGACGATGGTCTGGGATGATCTCGGATGCCTCGGGCTTTAATTCGACGTACTCTTGCAAGCGTTCCACCGACACAATGTTGGACTCAATCTCGGTGTACTGTCTGACCATCCAGTTCAGGGTCTGTGTAATGCTGAGTGCATATGTCAACGACAATCCGACCAGACCAGGGTCGACGGCAATTCCTCTTGATAAAGACACCACCGCCAAGAATGCGGATCCAAAGATGACGATCGAGCTCAAGGTCTCAAGTCGGAAGGCCAACCAACGGTTGCCGGCGATGCTGGGGTAGTACGCACGCAGGTTCTGATCCAGACGATACTCGTTACCCTGGACGAAGCGGTCCTGCTGACGATAAGCCCGAATAGTGCTGATGCCTCCAAGGGTCTCCTGAAAGTGTGCAAATACGGGCGATCGAGAGACAGAATCCAGGCGACGGATTTCACGAGATGTCGCAAGGTAGTATCGCTGCAACCACAAATAGATAAAGCTAAAGGGAATGATGACGACAATAAAGCTGGGTGTTGAAAATGTAACGACGACCAGGACAGACGCGACCTGGAACAGCGTGCGAGAGTAGCCCGAAAAGGAGCGCGGCAAGACCTCGTCAATAGTCGATTGATCCTTGCTGAAACGGTTGAGAATGCGTCCCATGGGCGTGGTATCGAAGAACATCATGGGCGAGCGCAAAACGCTGAGTAGCATCTCCTGGTGCAGTACGCGTGCTGACCTGATACCACAGTGGACTTGAAGGATGATCGACTGGAAGACGGTCAAAAGCGAGTACGACATGCCCAATGCAGCGTAGATACCGATGTAGTACATGGTGCTATGCTCACGCTTTCCTGCATCGTTGTCGCTGCTCCAGTGTGTCAGCCAGAGAGAAGTCGAAATTGAGGCGCCCTGAGAAAATACCATTGAGAAAATATACAAGAAGACGGAGGAATATGAACACGCCTTGGCATACGCAAGGTAGACGCTTCTATGCACGCTTCCCTGCTTCATCTGCTCCTCGGTGATAATGTTATTGTTGGGTTGATCAGCCTTGGCGATCTTGCTGTTGCGTTGCTGAACTGAAGCCACGGAAGGACGACGGAGGGTGCGGACACTGTTACTGCTACGAATACTGTCTCGACGAGCAGAGCGAGGAGTGGTCGACAACAACGATGTTTCTTCCGCGGGGAAGTCATCTGTACTCACTACATCCTCCTCAAGATGGATGATTTGTTCGACCATCAACTCGGTTTCCTGCTGATCCTCCGCGTACCCTTCCTCGTTCGAATCATTTCCGTACTCAGAAACCAGCTGATAGACATCCGACTTCTTTCTCATCAGTTCCTGATAAGTACCCTGCTCAACAACCTGTCCTTCGCGAAGCATCATGATACTGGTCGACTGCGCCAAGTACTGGATCTGATGTGTAACCAAGATACGGGCCTTCCCTGCCAGCAAACCCTTAGGACCAATGACCTTTTCAAAAATGGTACGACCGACATGAGCATCCACAGCAGAGAGAGGATCGTCAAAGAGGTAGATATCTGCGCGGGCATAGACGGCACGGGCCAACGAGATTCTGGCCTTTTGACCTCCGGACAAGTTAATGCCGCGCTCGCCGATCTCGGTTTGATCGCCACCCAGCAACATGTCGAAGTCCTGTTGCAGACAGCACGCCTCGATTGTCTTCTGATAAAAGACAGGGTCGTACGAGTTACCGAAGAGGACGTTGTCGCGCAAAGTGCCGTTCATGATCCATGCCTGTTGTGGGACATATGCCACAGAGCCACGGATGCGGATCTCGCCCGACACGCGCTCCAGATCACCGCAGAGAGCTGAGATGAGCGAGCTCTTTCCGGAACCAACACGGCCGATAATGCTCAGCAGACAGTCCGTCTTCAGGGCGAGGTTGATGTCCGAAATGACCGGCGTAGAGTTCTTGTACCAGCCATAGGAGGCATCCTTCATCAAGACGGCGTACTTATCCGAAGCACTGCGTCCAGACAACTTGCGAGAGTCTTCGATGATGATAGAATGAGGATCTACTTCTGCACTGGTCAAGAACTTGCGTACACGACCCAAAGCGACGTAGGCCTCAACACAGGAGCTATTAAGTGATATTGAAAATCCACTGTTGGTCCACATTTCTCATAAACAGATCGCTCAAAGTCTAGGAGAGGGAGAAGGCGTGCTTACCTGATGACGCTGGGGAACATGGAGAGAGGGAATTGAAGTAAGTTAAACAATGAGATCGAAGGGAAGACGATGTCCGTGGTCATGGGCTTCTTCATGACCAACGCATAGACCGAAAATGTTGCAAGCGAGACCAAGAATGGCGTGCAAGCCCAAGTGAAGCTCTGAACTGCGGAGAGATATCCGATCTTCTTCATGGTGGCCAATTCATGATCGTTCCTGACGGTCAAGACCTTTTGCAGGAATGTGTTTTCCCAAGCATATAGCTTGATAACACGGATGCCGTTCAGCAACTCGTTCATCAGCTTAATACGCGTGTCCTTGTTCTTCATTTGCTGCTGCTGGAAGTTCTTCATAAACACGGACAATCTTGCGTTAAGGGGGATCATCAGGATCATGATCGTTACCCCTGCGAAAATAGCCCAGCTCATAGTATCGAAGAGTAGATACAGCGCGATTCCGATCTGGAACAGTCCGCTCCAGACGACGTGGAGATAGGTGACCAGGTCCTGCAACCGCTGAGCATCGATTGACATGTGGTTGACAATCTCGCCTACAGTGAATGTCTGGCGGGCCGAGTTGGATAGCCTGAGAGATTTTTGGTAGATGGCGGTGACAAGTCCAGCGCGAATGTGCATTCCAGTCCGGAAGCAGAGGTGGAAGTATTGGTGCAGGACCGTCGTCTGTGACACACTGCACGCAAACATGAGACAAGCAATGATGTATCCACGGTAGATTGGCTGAGGGCTGTCGGTCTTGTAGCTCATGACGAAGCGTAGCATCTCACGCAAAAGCACAGGTTGCATAAATCCAAGAATGTCGTTTACAGCCTTCCAGATACCGGCAATATAGAATGGCTTTCCAAAGGCTGCAGAGATGGCGTGGATGAGGCTCGGACTATAATAATGGTGTAAGACGTGAGACATTGACACGAGATTGGTGAAGAAAGCCCTTTAACTTTGTTTCAGGTGCTTATAGTGTACCTTTTCTTCTTGAGCTCCCTCTCCCATGCCTCCTCAAAGGTGATCGACACATTCTTGGATTGATCCTCCTTTCGTAGCACCCAGAGATCATCAAACGTCAGCGGATTTGCATAGCCCTTGCGCATTAATCCCGTCACCCAATGGAAGGAGGCAATGGAAAAGATGTTGGCCTCGTCCTCAGGGCACTTTTGCTATTGCGAATCCGAGGTGTACATAGCATACAATGAGTACGAGAGCAGACGGCATATTGTTCTAGAAGGTGTCTATCGTTCCCTTCTTGTCGTTCAAACTTACATAATCATCACCATCGAGGCGAATTCCAGCATCCTTGCGAACACATTCCAGTGCAAAAACCACGATAGCTAGGATCAACTTTCCAGCAGTCAAATAGGTCGTGGTCAAATCGCTAGGAGGACATCCCAAGGCCAATGTGCGAAGTTTGATTCCTGTGCTGCCGATCAAGAATAGCCAAAAAACCAGGAGCACGTCAGATGAGAAAGGGCTCTTTCGGTTCTCGATAACTGTGTGCAGAAACGCAATGGCCAAAGCTCCGAGTTCAACAATGGCGGACAGGAATTCGATGCTGAGATGCGCACTGCTATCCCTGCGCCATCCTTGGACAATGATAAGGGCAGTGACAATGCTCAAAACGATGATCCCGATCTGTGTCAATAGCGGATGGTTATGGACAGTTAGTACAGATAAGTCTGCATATAAAAAAAACTATTTCTCAAGTAGATAAAAGACATTTGATAGCACACTCACTAGCTTAAGGACCTGGCGCCAATTTTTTGAGGGATGGGTCAAGGATGATTGCTTCGACAGCTTAACCAAGCGAGGGATGCCTGCGACCAGCAGAAAGACAACCGGAATCAGTCTGAGAACAGTGTCTTCGAAGCACGGAGTAAAATCTGCCGGGCAATTGGGGTTGAAAGGGCCCTATTCGATCAGAATAAAAAAAAATGAATTCGACGAATGAGCTCATGACTGAATCAAGATCGGGGATGGAGTCATTTCTTGGGTTCTGAACTGAACATACCCAAGAGCCTTCTTCTTGGCACTGCCATATAGACATAGTAGGGGGATCAGTCTTTATCCTGTTGACGCTGTTGCTCTGTGTGATATGTTCCTTTTTCCAATACGGTTGCCGTCCTTTCCTGATGCGATGTCCACTGTATGAAGATATCCGGAGAGCTCGACTTGGTTTCCAAGCGTGCTTGATCAACGATGAGGAAGAGTGGGGAGTAAACGAGAAAAGGAGGTGGGAGAGAAAGGAGCGGCGTCGGACAGGCGAAGGTAGCGAAATCGTGTCAAGAGAATCAAGGGTTAATATTTATATGTTTTTTAAGGTTTTAAGGTGGATAAGGTGGATTATTCAGCGGCCACAATGGTCAATCGATCTGAGCTCAGATAAACGCGAGAAACAGAGCCGTATTGAAGATCACGATAGACCACTCACGGGCCTGAAACCACACGCCGCACCGACAGAAAATGGCGTTTGGAATGCTCATGCCAGGAACACAAAGCAGACAAACAGACAGAGCGAGGGGCTATGTAGACATATGGTTATCCACGCCCATCCTATCATCTCGCGTCAGTATTGACACTATGCATATCTATGAAAGCAACGGATTTGTCAGGAAAATCCATATTTCAGCGCAGACGTTGCTGCGGCGCATGTCCATGGCTAGACTGTCTATTAAATGACTTCACTTGGAGCTAATTTACTATGCAAAGAATGGGGTTCAATGCTCGAGGGATGGACACCGTTGCGCAGTGGCACTCGCAGCATAAAATCTGAAATTGAACATTTAAGGTTTGGATCAGCACTGACAATCAATTAGAAAAGGCACACAATTCACATCTCATCAACTGCGTTCCTGAGTTCGCTCGCTCCATCTACTCATCCTAACCGAATCACTTTAGAGGGGGGAAGACCATGGACGAGCTCAACAGAGAACTCTTTGGATCCTCATGCAGCGATTCCGAGTCTGAGACTGCACCGGAAGATACAGCGATAAAGACAGCACACACTACTTCACAAGCGATGCAGGAACGCACACCAACAGAAGAACACTACCAGGTCAAAGATAACGACCACGGTGATTTGATCATGGGTGCATATCCAGTATTCCGAAGCATCATGGAAAGTCGCGATTATGATAACCACGGTGATCTGGCCATGGATACAGATCCAATATTCCAAAGCATCATGGAAAGCTGCGATAATGACGCGGAAACCCATTCGAGAGATAACCTCCAATCCCTTGTTTCCCCGCCTCCACGTCATGATCCGCATCCTCACATACCTGGACTTTGTCTTCACACAAACATACTTTCCAATGCGGATCAAGCCATGCTAATGGCCCAGATCACCGAGAAGAACTTCTTCAAGGGTGGTCAACAGAACCAGGCCATGTGCTTTGGAAGGCACGATCTTGCCTGGCTTGCATGGTTGGAGGAACGGATGATAGAAAGAGGTGTGCTCTCAGAACCCCACTGTCGCACGGACTGGACGCGTCGTACACCGATCTTTGATCAAAGTATCATGAATCTGTACTATCCAGGTATTAGCGATATTCCACATTAAATATTGGCATGCAATATAATTAACTGGCAATGGCTAACTTTGCTCGTTGATGACGACCTGCAGGTGACGGTATCAAGGCCCATGTCGATCTTGCACGGTATGGTTCTATTCCCTGCTAAAAAGGTGAAGGATGGAAGGAAGGGACGCAGTTAATTGCTAATACCAGGTCCCTAACGACAAATCCCTAGATTCGAAGATGGTATTATCATCGTCTCGCTCTTGTCCGCGATCAACATGAATTTTTCCCCTGCATTGATACCCATGTCTCCCGATGACCCTCCCGAAGGTACCTCTCCTGCTGCTGCCTCAAATACGTACGCCTCGAAGCCTTCCAATCCTCGTGTCAAGGAACGGCAGCCCAATTTCACTATTCGTCTCGAACCTGGATCGGTTATCAGCATACAAGGCCCTGCTCGCTATGAGTGGGAGCATGGCATCCAAGAGACGAAACAGGATCTGGTGAACGGCGAGTGGGTGCAGAGAAGGATCAGAGTGAGTGTGACACTGCGAAAGATGCGGTCGTCTTCATGGGAAGTCGGGCCAACTGCGCTCGAGAATGGAGTTGCGGATAGAAAATAAAAAAGTATGGTACAATTGCAGCGCTCCTGAATACTTGCTTACATGCAAGAATGTAAGATATGACGCAACTGCATGGATGATATCCGATGAAGTATGGTTCTGCAGAGCAACACGATCAGTGTATTGGGATAGAGCCATCGCCTAGATCGAACCAGGATGATCCATGACACCAAGCTGACTGTCTGTCTTAATGCACTTCTAAATCCTACACGATGGAATAATGCAGTATCCATCCGTGTAACCATAAGAGTGTTTGATATTGGATCCCCAGCCAGCGTCCTGCTATCGATACCTGACAGCTTTATCACTCTAAAAGATCAAATGGAAAGAGCAAGGGGACGAGCACAGAGGCACTCGCTTAAACACTGTCATCTCATCCGTCGACTGAACGTATCGAAAGCTCAGGGCACCAGAATAACTATTTCGTGGTGTCTGGCTAGCGCAGCCCGTTCCGCTCTCTACGCCGTGTTTCCTGCTAAATGTCTCATAGGCCCAGCACCGCAAGATGCTGTCGAGCGCGTATGCTTCTGACCTGAAAAGAATATAAGTTTCCGCTGCTGCTAACATCATTATTCTTCTTCTTTCCGTATCCTTGACTATTCAAATACGCACCTTACCTTTTGACCATCATACTACACCGACCATCCAGGCATGACCCAGGTACAGCCCACTTGGCCGGTTTCATTCCAGCTGAAGGAAAACTATGGTCGCCTTGCTAACACGCTCCATACTTTTTACACGACTTGGAGGTTGTCCAGCAAGGACCACATCATTCTTCTGAAATCGATGGCCATGCAGAAACTACGACGCCATATGAGGATCAGATACATACTTATAGAGATAACGCGCAACCGGGACCTAAAACAGTTAAAGGATCGGAGTACGCGGAGGTAGAAGTGGTCCTTCCTTATGTAAACCCAGAAGATCGATATTCAGACCTCCAGCCGATTCCAGAGGAGGAAGAAGAGGAGGGAGCTGTTGCAGAATCGCCCATCGATGGTCTAAGCAAGCCCATGGAGTTCTTACTTCAAGTCGACCTCGGGAATGAACTCGAGAAAATCAAGGAATGGCTATCTGTTCTTTCAAGGTGCGTTTCTATATTACTTTCGCGATGATCATCATGATCATCAATACTCTACTGAACTATACTCTGTAATATATAACCGTTTTTTTTTTTCCAGCGGCGGTAGAAAACTTGAGTATGTGAATGAAATAGCCAATCTGCGGGAGGTTAGGACGCAAAATACGCTCTGCTTTGTATATTCGAATGGAAAAGACGTAAAAAAAGGTCTCTAAGCAAGCATTTTATCCATCTTGCTACTACTAGCTTGAAAATTTTACCCAGGCGTTAATCGAGTTGCACAGGATGGTGAATGAGAAGTATCGTCAACTTACTTTGCTCCATATCAACGACAGCCGGAGGTAGGCGCAAATCATTTCGGAGTTTCCCCTATACTTGGGGACGGATTGACCTCTACTCTTACGCTTTTCTCTTCTACCATGGCATCTAGACCAAGCCTGCAGGCAGAGCTAGGCCAGCTGAGCGATGATACAAAGTCCATGGAGTACCAATGGAGCACATTCATGGCGGCCTACCATCGAGACTTTGTTGTTATTGCCGCCGCTGCTGCAGCAAAGGCCAAAGCCTTGGCTGATGCTGAGCTCAAAGGTAAGGCGTCTTGGACTCAAAATATGTGCAGTACGATTGTTTTTGGCCTTCAGCTAATCATCTTCAATTGTTACTACCAGCTCAACTGGAGCACGATATCAAAATCCTCAAGGACCAGATCACGGACCTACAGCGACAGATGGATGCAGTTGCAGCCCGCAGGAAGCAAATGCTTGCAGATGCAGAGGAGCAAAGCAAGATTGCGCGACGAACCACTGTGCTAGAGTAAAACGCAGCAAAAACTTTATCTGGGACAAGCAGACATCACCAATGGGTTCGGGGCGATCGCTTTGTGCTTCGCCCATCCCAATTTTGAATAAATGAATGCCTGAAGCAATACATGAATTGGGCGCCTCTTTGTGCACGATTTTCCGATATACACAGTATTGTGTTTATTGCCCCTTCTGCCCAGTGCAGGAAGCGTAGGTATACTCAAGAACGACGCTATATCGTGCAAATAACGTAGGAAGTACCATATTTAGCGACAGCGGTTCTCGGTACCCAAAGGTGGTGGAGGCGGCATTCTTCCTGCTGATAACCCTGCAAAAGATGTCAGATCTAGAGGAATGGCTGATCGCATACAGAGAATGAAAGATTGTGCTCACAATTAGCGCTGTATCCTTATGACCCTTAACCATTCCGCCGAAAAGTTCCAATGCGTACAAGTTCCTGTGGAGTTTCCACTCGGATATGATCTTGGTGCGTTGCTGAGTCCGAGTGGAGGCGTAGGAAAGTCACCAACAGATCTAAATGCCCAACGACCCTCTATCGCCGGCGGCTCGATTGGTTTGAGTCCTGGGCTTAATGGTGACAATGGTCGGACATCGACTCTTGAAGAGATGCCACTGAGTAGTGGTCCAGGAGCACCAGGTGCTGGGCGTATACCTGTGACTATTGGTGGTGGTGAGGCTGGGCCTCTTCGGTTTGGAAAACCAGGTGCTGGTTTTGATGTCAGAGTTGGTGACAGTGCTCCGCTACCTCTTGCAGGTGGCGGTGGCGGCGGTGGCGGTGGTGCTGTTTTTCGCAAGTGGGAGCGCTCCGCCGAACTTTGACCTGGTGCACATGTAGTTGTGGGTGCTGCTCCTGTGGTGGAGTTGACGCCTGAACCGTGGCCAGCTATCGGTCAACGAAGGAATATGCAGGGTTAAGACGAGAGGTCATGGTCCTGCTGTCCATGCAGGGGGAGCGAAAGTCATCCAGATATAAAATAAGGAGTCAAGGGAGCAGAAGACGACTCGTGATGAGCTGCCTCTCCCACTCCTCGATCTCATTGCAATCTACTTTCTGGGAGGAATGAGAGTCGGTGACCAGGTCGTAGATCGCTTTCGGTCCAGCTGTCAGTTTCACGCTTATTGCTGGGGCTCTGTCCTTTACAGTTGCCTGTAAAATATAACCCTGGTAGCTTTGGTACCATTTGTGTTGGCATCACCCTCCAGAATAGGATCTCTGAATCCACTGCCACTAAGCATCCCTCCTGTTGGGCCTGTACCTGATTTTTGGGCGCCTGTAAAATTCAATGCCACAGCCAAAAAGTCGACCCTGTTTCTGACTTTTAAATAACTTGCCTGTAAAAGGCGCAGAGCGATCGTCGGTAATTGCTGGCCTAAGTCGTGTCCCGCTCAATATTTGAGAAAGAAGTGCGCCTCGGTCCTTTAGTGCCTCTGAGGTGGGTTGTGCATTACCTGCGGAAGGAGGGGGTGGAGGCGGGGGAACTGGTGACATGTTTCGTTTGCGGTTGACGGAAGTGAGGAAGGAGCTGATAACGAAGGTGAACAAAATGCAACTTAGGCTGAAGAGCTGGCCTTTTATCCCAAACCGTTTTCCATCACGTGTACCATCGTGGCCTTCAGATGATGCCGATACCACCCCCTGAACCATAACCCACGACGCCTGGGCGTCCTGAAACGAGCTGCTTATGATAGGAGGGGGGGTAGCAGCCAGCATCGGGATGAGGGTGGTTCCAAGGCACCGGGGAAATGCGAATGAATAGTCGTATCGTGCGCATGGGCCATGTCTTACTCGAGAACGTCAACGACGCGTCGGGGTTGAAACCCCGATCTTTGTTATTCGTTGGAGTAGACCGTGTGTGATGGCAATAATTGCATTTGGCTTGTTTTATTTCTGTCGTTATAAAGATAATAGTAATAACAATAATACAAATACAAGAGGTGGTAGACTGATAGGTAGTAATAAAAGTGCCGTTCTCTCAAAGCCAGGGCGTCCACCCTTCATACATGTTCGCAAGGTTATCGACACTGGTTGCCTCCTGGATAACACGGTCGACTTGCTCCGTCACCTTGCACTTCTTCACCGCCTCAAAGTCACGACCTTCCAGCTTGTGCCGAACGCGTCGCAAGATATGCACTGCATATGCGTTTCGCTGGTGCGGTTGTATTTGTTGGCCTTGATGCTGTTGTTGTTGCGCCTGGTTGACACTTGTTCCATTCGCAAGATTCATTGCGGCCAATGACGGTGTCAGCTCTGCCTGGTCCCCTCCTGTGGTGCTCCACCGCTTCGACGAAGAGTCGACTGTTGCTGTAGACTTGATGCTTATGCTGCTTATCGACGCAAGACTTTCATTCGACATGCGGCGTCGACTACTACGTGAACGTGTCGAGATGCTATTATCAAAGGACGACCTCGAATCCTGCTGATTGACTCCAGATATATTGCTGCTCTCGCTCTCGCTTTCAGCGGCAAGTCCATGATGGCCCTCGCGCGGGTGTCCTTGTCCTACGTCAACTCCAGCACCGCCGGCACCGCCTTGCGGAGCTGTTGCCTCTATTTGCCAGTCAACCAACGGATCGTAGACAAATGCCTCCAGCAACGTAACCAAGATCTCCTTATTTTTCCGCATCACCTTCATGGTCTGCTCGCAGCCAATCCTAAAGTTGCCCTCGACTCCTGTCACTCCCAGACTCGTCAACATGTTTCGACTCAGTCGGAAGGGGACAATCTCCGGGATTCGCAGCCGCTTGCCTTTTTCAAAGCAAACATTGTAGTCGATGTGAACTAAATCGCCAGTCGTGAAGTCGATCAAGATATTGTCCAAGTGCCGGTCCCCCAATCCAATCACGTAGCCGATCATGGACATCACAGCGGTCGATCTTGCGAAACGGACCGATTTCCGCCACCATTCCTCCGCAGTAGGGCTTGAGGTCCAGATCTCGCGCTCCAGCAAGTCCGCAGGTGTCTCGTTTGCCATCTCATGATACAGATCCAGTAGCATCGACTTTGGCCATTGTCGCCTGGGGAGATTGGACGGCTGACCAGCCCTCTTTAGCGCAGCAGCCGCCTTTTCATGGTAAATCTCTGTAGCACGCTGAGGTGCCTGATGGGTTCCTGCCGGAGTGTCATCGTTCATCCATCGTGCCCACATTAGCTCCCGATGTTGCCACTTGGCGATAATGGTGAAGATCGAGACAGTATTCTCCACCCATTGAATCATGCCCGAGTTGTCGCTGAGAGGCACCACTGCATAATGACGCGCGCTCAGTTGCCTCGAGTTCGATTCTTTGTCCCGCTGCAGCATTCCATTTGTGATGCGAAGAAGCTGCATCACACGCTCGTCCAAATGAAGATCCTCAAGACCCTTGAACAGATAGGTGTAGCGCTTGCCATCTGATCCGACGAGAGTCAACTTCTTGGGCTTGGTCTTTGTCGGGATGACGACCACTTGTTGCTCAAAGGACTGGATGGTGACTCCAGACTCATGGCTAGGACTTGGGATATCGATGAGCGACGACTGGATGGAGGCCAGCTCCGGGCTCAGATTAGACAGTTGCAGGACTCTGGTTCCAGAGAGCTCCTTTCCGAGGTCTATGTAGATCTCCTTGAGCATGCCCAAGCCTTCAAAGAGGTTGCTCCAAGCCTTAGGTGATCGCAAGCACTCCAACGCCTCTTGTATTCTGCTCCTGAACATCGAGATAAACCAGCGCTCATGGTTCGATTCCGGGGTTGCGTTCGAGTCCTGCAGGCTCTCAAATGTTGCTAGCAGAGGGATCACAGACTGCTGGTAATTGTCCGACATAACCGCATCCTTATCTTCTACGCTCAACCCTGAAATCGCATCCAGTCCCTGATACTGCTCTGTCAGCTCCTGTAGCGTATTCTTCAGCTCCGGTAGGCCAGCCATCATCTTTTTGTACCAGACTTCCTCCCACAGGACTGTGATTCTCTCCAACTCCCGAATCAAGTGTTGGACTTGCAAGACCAGTTCCGGATGCGACTTATTCAAGAAGTCACCGATGGAGCACAATAGTCGTCGCTGACAGGCACTGTTGTGAGCCGAATTGGCGCCGACGACACAATGGAAGACGATGAGCTGTGGATACTGTTCTCCAATCTTGCACAAAAGATCCGCGATCAAAGTCTGGACCGGTTTCTCGGGGTGGTCGAGGCGGGCAAATAGCTGAGGGATGATGTTGGCCCATGGACTGACATTGATGCCAACCAGGTTCTCATGGAATGCGTCGTAGAGCTGTCCACCATGTTTGGCAAGGAGTCGTAATAATCGCAGTGTCGCCGTAATTTCGTCTGACACGGCTAAATGTGATAATTCAATCTCTGCCTCCTCCTCCCCGGACGTGGTCTATGGCGCCATCAAAAAAGGTGATGACGAATTACAAAGATGGACATTGGTAGGGGGCGTAATTTTTAACAGATGTTATCTCGTTACCTTTGTCTTTGGCTTATGGCACTCGAACTCCAACGCTGCAAACTGAAGGAACCGAAAGTAGCCGTGGATCGCAAGACGATACGCCTCAAGGATCTGCTGAAGTAGCGTCTGGAACAATTTAACAATCTCGACCATTGCGTTCTCTGACGCTGCTATCTCATCGATCTTCAATAAATGAACGCGGATGCTCTCATACACCGTTGGTTCGTCGAAAGGCTGGCCTGAAGCACAGTGCTTGACAAAGACACAGAAAATGTCCTGGTAATAACGTCAAATAAAAAATGGAAGGTCGTCAGCATTTTGATCGTTTTTAGCTGTATATCGGCCGTTCCTCCGTTTGGGAACGTGCGCATACCTTGGAGTGCTCCTCTAATTTTTCCACCCCAGATCTTTCCAAAATGCTTTTAAGTGTGTCATTCGCGACCATGGCCACTGGATGATGGAACCGAAACGACCCAAGCTCATCCAAGATACCCCACCCTTGTTTGTAGTGGTGTGTGCCATATGCGAACCAAGATTTCCTGTAGTTGGTTCCAACTTCGATAGCCTTCTGCAGACAGGTGGCTGTGATGGATTCAACCCTTGCCTGCACGGAATGCGTTGTCTCGTGCTCCAGGCTCAAGATATCCTCAAACGCCATGATGTTGCCCTCTGAAAGTTGGGGTTTTGTTGAGCGTGACCATTTCGCCATCTTGAGATAGATCTTGCTCTGAAACACAGCCATCGTCTGGTCGCCCCCTGCCGTCTGCGTAGAAGACTGGATTCTGCCCAAGATTCGGTTTGAAGCGCTGAGCGCTGCTGAATAGTCGTGCTTAGCCACTGCAGCTTTTGCCTCTTCAAATTGAATCTCTGGTGAGAGCGCTCCTTCCCAGGTCCGAGTGATGCTGCTGGCGAAGTCGTGGCATTCAGACCGACGGGCGATCTTGGATAGCAAGAATTTGAACTCATTCGATTGCTTACGAACCAACGAATCCTCATCTAGCACTTGCCTCTTGGCCAAGTTAACCAGAGCATCCAGGCGTACCCAGTACCGAAGATCCTTGTGAAACATATTCATTCTCAGCTCGTCCGGAACTAGAGCCAGCTGGTCCATGAACTCCTTGAGCGCCAGAGGAGTCGCAGACGTCGCAGTTTTGAGCATCATGGCATCAAGCAAGGTCGCGCTAGCGTGCTCCAGCCCATTGTACATCAGAAACTCTGCTGATGGCTCTAGGATATGCAGTGCTTGCTGCCGAATACGATCCAGCTCTATTGGCTGCAGTCCGGATTGCTGATGCACCTTGGTCGCAAAGAGATAGTTCCGCCCCACCAGTCCACTTCGATCAAACGCAAACATGTCCGGCGTTGTCCGTTCCTTACCAAACGTTCCATAAAACCCCTCTAGATATTTCCATGCCTTAGTTCCTTCATTGCTGCAATACTCCTTCAAACTCAGGGTTAGCGTATCATCGCTCCACAGCATTGTCTGCTTTGCGAATGTCTCGATGGAAATGGAGTCCATAAATTTCTGCAGTTGTTGGTAACTGTAAAGATCGCTCAGGCTATTTGATATCCCCTGGCAAAGAAAATTTGCAGGTGCGCTCTCATTGTCGGCAAAAGATCCCATCAAAGACATGGCTTCCTTTGCAGATTGCTCGTACCGGTTCTATGTATATCATGCCCAAATTACAGGAGTATGTTGGTAAGAGAACATGCTCAGAATGCAACACCAAGAAAATAAAATAGTCTATAATACCTGAGCATGCAGAACAGCAACGTTGATCCAATCCAGCGATACTTGTGAGAGAGCGAGGGCCTGGCCATCGTTAAGGCAAGCATTTCTGTATCTTGGATCTGTTGTTGAAACAGTTATTAGATTACGATTGATGCCATGCCTTATGCAACCATGGGCGATAAAGACATAGGCTTACATTGGGTAGAACGCTCCGAACGTGAAGTTTTAGATCTGCTGGAGTTCGACTGCCTAGTCATATCTTTGATGGCCCGTCGACACCATACGTATAGCCCTGAGATGGCATCCGAACTATTCGTTGCGACCAGTGCCTCGACTAAATGCAGAAAACCAAAGCAATCAGCGATATGCACCAAATGCTCTCAAGGACGCGAGCATATAATATGCAGTTCAGATTACCAAGATAAACCAACACGCGCTCGAATTCATCAAGCCATGGCAGAATGTCATTCACAGCCCCTCGACAAAGCGAATTAAATTGTTCTACCAGCAGCTAGCGCCAAGATCTTAGTTAGTCCAAGCAACTAAATAAAACACCATCTGTATTGCATACATATAAAAAAAAAAAAAAAAAAAAAAGGTAGCAAGACCCTTACCATGTATCCATTTCGAATGATAATTTCATGTTCGCCAATCGCTCTAGCTCCTGCAACAACACGACTCCTTATGCGTGATAACCAGTCATCCAACATTTTCTTGTTGGATCTGACGAACATAATACTGGGTTTCGGTGCCAGAGGGATCACACCAAGCGCTGTTCCTTGTTGTGCATTGTAGAACTGCAGCTCTATTCGATCCAACAACGAAAGGAAATCACGCAATTTGTTCTGTCTGCTTCTCGCAGCAACAATTATGCTATGCGAAAATGTGAAATTGTGAGATTGTGAGATTGTGAAATTGTGAGATTGTGAAATTGTGAGATTGCGAGATAATAATCTCAAGCGCGGAAGGACCATTCAAAAAAAAAACTTGATTATTACCCTGAAGCGTCTCCCATATACTTCTGGTCAGACTGCATGAGAGCGTTGAGTTGTTTTTCCAGAGCGTCCAGCGTCTGTTGCGGACCTCCGAATGGAGTTCGCAGCCTCGAAAGCACGCAGTATCTCGCGGTTTCCCACAGCGACCAATACCTCAAGAGGTTGAACGAGTGCTGGAATATCTCCAATTGTTCCGTAGCAATTGTTTCTAGAGTAGAAGCATCAGGCACATATGAACATGCGGCAGTGCGATTATAAGAGCACCAGCAGAAGCAAGAACTAACCTGTTCCATACTCCGAATTGACTTTGGCGAGAATGTCTTGTCCTTGGCATGAATGAAAGAGCCGCTGTAACATGTCTCCATCTTGCGGGAATCCAGTGCTCTCATTATCAGCGACATCTATGAGTTCCAAGTTCTCCTCGGCAGCCGCTAATGCGGAAAACACGGTGGAGAAATGTGGGTATCTAAATACTCCAGAGTTGGGACTCCTCAGGACCAAGGTCTATCATCACAGCGGTTAGGATGCTGCTCAATGTTTCGCATTCCTAATAAAGGATAAAAATGATGCATAACTCACCTTCAATGCCCTGATGATGTCTGTCTCCGGAATGTCATAGCACTGGAACGCAAACGAAAATGGATTCGCCTGAAAGGCGACCCTCTTCCATACTGCGCCTGCAATGGGCGAAATATCAAGCGACCTACACAAGCACGACGAATAACGTTAACGATAATGTACTTGAATATTGATGAGATGATGGACACAAACATAGATACACAAATGCACTCATTCTACGTACCTGTCTGTCATGGTAGCCAGGAACTGGGGCCCGAGGCTGAAGGAGCCGAAAGTACCAATAAAGCTCTCAAAGATAATCGCTATTGAGCCGCGCACCAGCTCATCCTCGTCGGCACCTAAAATTTTTTAGCTGAGGATGAGGAACGATTCGGGAGCAGACATATCGTATATGTATCAGAATGAATTATTCAAATACCTGCGATTGTTATCAACTGATGGAGGTTGGATGATATAGCCCTCTTCAGAATGACCCACGATCTCGAAGCAGATGATGCATCCCGGTAAGGTCGCATGGCTTGCAAGATACCCGAGCCCCAAATAACTATACATAGCTTTATAGACAGCGGAAAAAGCTTCCAGTGGGCTACAAGGGTCTGGACAGCCTTGAGCGAGATCCCCGCAGTAGTGACATCCAGACTGTTCGTGTCAATTGAGGTCGCTGGAGCGACATTGAGCCAGTCAGGTATAAAATGCTCCTGACTAAGATTGATAGAGCTAGAATGTTAGGAACCCAACCAAATGCTTACATGGTAAATTTCCAGAGCCTATTCTCAAGCCAAGTCGTACCTGGCAGAAATCTCTCTAAGCGCTTGAATAACTATTGCCAGGCGGGATTCGGGTACAATATCCAACGTTCCCAGCAAGCGTATGAAGATCAAATCAGCTTCACTTGGCCATAACTTGGCCATCTCCACGAGCAGCAGAATATCGAACGTCATATTTGAGATCGACGTGTTGGTCGATGCCCCAGTACGGCGGCAATCCGCTCGCTGAGTTCCGTGGTATTTTGTGCCTATAAGCCTTGAATTTTCCAGTTCATTCTTGCGGGCGGCTTCCGCGGCCTCTATGACGGAGCCCAGACTCTCTGTTTCCGACAAGCAGTTACCCAAAGCCAAGGATTGCAAGATGGCATCGACCTCATACATGACGCTGCTCCAAGTTTGCAAAGGTGTGTCTGCATACTCATGAGACGCCAAGGAAGCGCCCACCGCCGGTCCAGGGACGCATAAGAGAATAATATCGAGTAAATCCTGAGCGCAAGTAGATTTCATCGGCAGAAGCCAGCGCAGACGCATCAAATCGCCCTTTGGATGCACTGCCTCTAGCGTAACATTAGGGTGCATTCTAGGTTTCCAAGCTGCTAGAATCTAGAGACTATATATTAGGAAATATGCTGTTTGCAGTCAGATGAGCGAAGGGGCTGTGCTGCCATGCGTTTAATGTACCTTTCTCAGGATAGTTATCTTCTGTGTCCACGTTGCATTATCGATCTGTGTATTCTCGAACTGGGAGGCGAGGTAATGTATAGCCACCGGTTGTTGATTATAGAATGTCGACGGCTCGGCAAGGCTCAGCGCGAGGATAATTTCATTCCCTGTACAATGGGAACTGCCATATATCAGCCAGCTGACATTAATAATGCTTAAACTAGCATTAGTCATGTAAGTTCTCCTCACCTGCCGCGTCCAATGAGCTGGACAGCTTTCTGATGCTGGTAAGCGTGCTCACAGCGCGCTGTTGAATATGTACTATTCGATCCAGTTCTTGCGAAGCGTGTGCAATTAGAGCCTTGGCAATAATATCAAATGAGCTGTGGTTGAAAGGAGAGGCAGCACGAATAAGATACAGCGAACGCATGGCATTCAGAATTGGTCGTCATTCAAGTGATCATTTACCTAAGCAGCAAGCGTATGATATCAATTGACGACAATAGATCGCTTGGAGTCGAGTCCATGATAACTGTGTCAATATCCTTGATGAAGTACTCCAGAAGATCCTGGCCAAACCCTGCCACTTCGCGCCATTGTGCTGAAAAAGATGAGAGAGCATCTACAGCAGCCAGAAAGTATAAATGTATAAATTCACTATGCCAGTCAGACACATCGTCCCCACTCTGCACCTGTATATAATACGATCTGCATTTCTTACCTGCAATGTGCCGCCTTACAGTCTCGTTCGTCCCCCGATCTGTGTGCCATCCCACCAACAAGTCTAGAATCGACTTCATAAGAACAGAAGAGAGTTGAAAATATAGATTAGTTCGGTTAAATGTAGCGGATCGAATTATTACAGTCGACCGCCGTGGCAAGCCAATTATGGATAACATTCATTACTTTGAAATGCGGTTTCCATGCGTTAGGATGTTGTCCTGATAGAACAACAAGCTGATCTAGTGCGGGTGAAATTTCCTTGCAGTCCTTTGCATTGTCGAGAATATGTTGAATGTCCTCCAACATGACCTGTGTCGATTCAAAGTCGTATGTCGTTTTGACTCCTACAACAGTATAGCATTTAAGACGTGCATCAATAACCACTTTGTATCACACATTCCTGCCAGTTTTTAAGTTTGTCATGACCATTTTTGGTTACCATGACTGGGCCGCAGTCTGTCTGGGTCGCGCGGGTGGGAGGGTGCTGCTGTATGTGAAGACACCTGAGCAAGATGCTTTTGCTGTGGGCGACGACGCACGTTCTTCTATGAGAGGACAAGTGGCCATGAGGTGTAAGCCAAGTTGTCGAGTTGTGCCTTGAAAGGCCAGTCTCGCGTAACGAGGCGCCTACCATTGGCTTGGAAGATCAAACGAGGATCTGGCGGCCGTACGCTGGCTTGTGAGGGCGGTGTTGTCGCTTATTAAGAGCGCGAGGGAGTTAAGGTAGCTGAGTGGCAATATATGTGGTGATCAAGTTTAGGCAAGGGCAGGTTCGATTAAAAGTAGATGCAACATCGTTGAACTGGGATTAGAGAAATATTACTAGCCCAGGTGACGCAGTCGGTATTTCTTCCCTTGACTCTACTTTCCTCCACCCAGCTTGCACACACGAATCTTTCACCGTAACCTCTCTACATCTGTCAAAGTGGCTGCCAGACAGGAACTACGACAGGCCAACCTAGGGGCATGGCTACAGAAGCCTGGTATGCCAACATGATCATGCTTCGTTGAGGTGGTGCCTGACTTGGATGCGGATCGTGCTAACAGCGTGCTCCGGAATCATAGATACCTCGGCCCTCAAGAATCTGGACTCGAACATCAAAAAGAACACAGCGTTCATCAAGAAATGTAAAACAGGACTCACTGCCGATGTTTCACCTCAGTTGCTGAATGACATCAGGAAGCTCAGTCTCGAAAAATACATCTCAGAGATCGTTGCCGCCATCCTAGAGGGACTCTTGCGCTGCAAACTCAGTGCCGATGTCGCCGCCGCAGTGGAGGTACGGCTAAACAGAACAACATAACATATATTCAGACTAACTGTAGAAAATGCATGGATCTGATGCGTATATCATACTTTGCCAGGTTATTTCGGCCCTACATCAGAGATTTCCAGACACTTTTACGCCATTGTTCACATATCATTTGGCAAAGGCACTCGCCCCATCGCCAAAGCTGACACATCAGCAACTAGCACAGGCAGGATCGACACCAGAGCAACGTGAAAAAGAGGAAGTCGCGAGAGTTTCAAGGCAGCGTATTCTATGCCGTGTTGCTACGGATCTGTGGCTGGTTGGAATCTTGCGCAACGTTGAAGATGGTGTAGCGACTCTGAACGCAGAGGGCACAGCAGGTGTATCCAGTAAGGCGGGACAGGTAACCAAGGACAACGTCGTTGGCCTATTGATCAATCCGAGCAAGGATTCCAGAGGAACCGCTGCCGATAGTTCAAAAATGTTCCCCAACTTTATCTTCACCATTCTGCATGACCTGGTACGGAATATTGTTGTTAGGGCAATGCCATGTACACTAGGATGGGGCCACTTGTAGAATGGACCATTGACGCTTCTATTTTTGTTTCACTCAGCTTGCTGGAGACAAGGACCATGTCAACCTTCCCATTTTGTTGACAGTGCTGAAAATTCATGGCAAGGATTTGACTGGGACCCTTCCTCGAAAATCAAAGACGTCTGGCGACGGAAAGGATACCGAGATAAAGACTCAGGCGCCAGAGGAAGGAAGCGTAGCCCAGCCTGACAACTTTGTACCTGGGGCTCAGCAATCAATGTTCAAGAACATGTGCCTAGAGTATTACAGGAATCTGGAGAACCATCTCGTTCGCGACCATAAGGTAAGACGAAACTTTTGCATAGAGCGATCTCTGACAGGTCCTTGAGATATCAAAGGCATAAAAAGAAGATAAACCAACTAGTCATTGATCATCGCTCCCTGTATTAGGACTTGATAAAACTCGAGCGAAAGAATGAGGCGTCCCTGTTTTCGCGTGGAGAGCTATCAGAGGAGCGTCAGCAGCAATACGAAAAACAATACAAGGCGTTTGAGAAACTGACAGCATCGACCCAAACAGTCGCCGATGCATTAGACGTGGATATGCCTGTGCTAGAGGACGAGAAGGAGGACCTGATTGGCATTGTCGAGTCATCCGGTGGAGCGGAAGAGAAGGGATCCAGTAGCAGCGTTTTTGAAGATGAAGATAACATTGTGTTTTACGAGCAGATTCTGGATCTTCGTACGCTTGTCCCGAAGATTTTTTTGGAATCATCAAAGTCGAAAAAGGACAAGAAGGACGAGGGCAACGACGGCGATAAAGATAACGATAAGACTGTAAGCAAGGATGAACACTCTCCAGCAGAAGTGGACAGTGGAGCAAAGAACAACGCTCATCAGCTGGACGATCTCGACGAATCTGCTGACCTCATAATGGAGAGCATCGATGCAGAGCTGGAGGATTTGAATCTGGATGACCATACTGGGACGGAGTCGTTTCTTGCGGAGGAGACCGTATCGACCATTCAGGAGAGCTCGACAACTGCCTCCAAAACTACGGCGACGCAGCTGGATGCATTCCTGGCGAAGCTGCCTTCGATGTGCAACAGGGATATGATTGACCAGGCTGCGGTTGACTTCTGCTATTTGAATTCGAAGCTGAGCCGCAATCGGCTCATTAAGGTTGGTGTCTGCTTGCATACTAATTTGGTCCGCAGTTGCGGATCTGAATTTGAAAGATGAACTCGACTTTTTTTTTACAATATATGCCTCTATCTCGTGGTTTCTAGACGCTCGTCCAAGTCCCTCGTGACAGACATGACCTTCTTCCGTACTACTCGCGTTTGATTGCTACATTCAAACCATTCTATCCGGATGTGGCTGAAGAAGTCCTAGCCGCTCTGGAGCGCGAGTTTCGCGGACTGTTGCGCAAGAAGCATCTAGACCTCTCCGAGTCCCGCGTCAAAAATATCAAGTTCCTCTCTGAGCTCGTCAAGTTTAGCATTACGCCTCTGCCAATCATCTTCCATTGTCTGAAAGTCTTGCTTGAGGACTTTGTACCTCAAAACATCACTGTTGCCTGTTCACTGCTGGAGACGTGTGGTCGTTTTCTCAAGCGCAAAAGTACGGCTACATCCACTCGGTTAGATGCGATGCTGGATATTCTGAAACGCAAAAAGGCTGCACTCCATCTTGAGCCCAGGTTTTTGCTCATGATCGATAATGCCTACTACCAGGTAAGCCAAAAAAGGACAAGAAGCCCATTAGTACACGTAGCTGCGCTTGCTCGACTTATGACTGTAAGGAAGCTAACCACTATGCCTATTCGCCTCAGTGCAATCCCCCTGAGCAAAAGACAAGGCAAAAACGTGAAATCCCGCCTATCGAGCAATTCATCCGCAAGCTGCTTTACCTGGATCTCTGCAAGAAGAATGTGGAGACGACTCACAAACTGTTGCGCAAGTTGAACTGGGACAACAAGGAGGTGAGGACCAGCATTGTATACATTTCGCTCGTATTTTGCCAGGAAGGAATATTGCTAACTAACACGGATGTGTTTGCTATGTTGTCAGGTATACAATGCTGTCTTACGCTTGTTCAGCAAAGTCTGGAAGATCAAGTTCAGCAATATTCATCTCGTGGCCATCCTTGTTAATGGTCTCAGTCGTTACCACTCGGACTTCTCGATCGCCGTTGTTGATTCCGTGATCGAAACGATCAAGGTTGGACTGGAGCAGAACAATTTTCGACATAACCAAAAACGCATTGCCGTTGTCAAGTTCTTGGGGGAACTATATAACTACCGTGTGGTCGATTCTCCGCTCATCTTTAGCACGCTGGATACCCTTATCTCAACAGGCCATGGTATGTTCATCCCTGATTTCTCTATGCGGAGGAAAGGAGGCGCATCATGGAGTCATTATGTTCACTCACGGTTCACTGTCTCTATATCTCAATAGAGCAAGGCAGAGCTTCCCCAGATAGGCCTTCTCCAATCGATGCGCCAAACGACTGTTTCAGGATCCGTCTGGTCTGCACGCTGCTGGACACCTGTGGAATGTGCTTCGACCATGGAAGTTCCAAAATTAAACTTGACGCGTTCTTCGTGCTGTTTCAAATGTATATTCTCTCCAAGGAGGCAGTTCCTTTGGAGATTGAGTACATGATCGAAGACACCTTCACGGAACTTCGCCCTAAACTGAGACGCTTCCAGTCCTATGAGGAGGCGTTCGCAGCTGTCGAGGCTCTTCATGGCCCGCTTGGCAGCGCAGACCATTCTTCCATGGCACAGAATGATGATTCGGAATCTGAGGAGTCGGAAGGGGATGATGATGGTGATGACGATAACCAGGACGAGGATGAAGACGAGGACAGTGACGAGGAAGACGATGGCCTTGATGACGAGGAGGAGACACATGCTATGAGACAACCTGACGATGAAGAACAGGCTGTTGTCCTTACAAACCAGCACAAGCCTGTCGAGGCCGTGGACGAGGATTTTGAGCGCGAATATCTTAAGATGATGACAGAGAGTCTTGAGTCAAGAAAGTTCGAGAGAAAGCATCTTGCGCTTGATGTTGCCATCCCAGTTCTGAGATCTGCAGGTGCGTTTGTATCAGCGGGAACGGACTCTTATTGCGTCCAGATGACGCAGTGTAATTAACCCTCGCTATATTTTTCTTGCATCCTAGATCGTCGTGAAGAACCGACTTTCAGCAATCCGGATCATGTTGCGTTCACACTTCTTACCAAGAAAGGCAATAAGCAGCAACTGAAGACTGTTGGATTGCCAAGCGACAGCGCCCTTGTCATCAATACACGGAACCAGCGCGAAGCCGAGCGCGAGGAACAGCAACAGCTGAAGCAGCTGGTTTTGGAGTACGAAGTACGAGAAGAGGCGAATCAACGTGCAGGTAAGGATTTGCTCTTGATTTGCCTTTAGGCTACAAGATGCGCAGCATTGTTTTCTCTATTCAACAGCTAAAATCATGTCATTGTCATGCTACACTAGCCCTAGAGCAGTCGCTGCGGAATCAAGGAATTCGACTCAACTTTACAGAAGATAACAGGCGTGGCGGAGGTACGATTAATCGAGATCAAAATAATGCGCGCAACGATCGAGTTGATCGCGTGGGCTTTGGACCAGACCCCATCAAGAATAACTCGCGATGGGCACGCAACCAGGCAGTCGGCGTGGGTGCTGGTTTCGGAACCGAGAGCGCACTCACGAATCTGGGTGTCGATGGTTATGAGAGACGACCCACTGGAGGACAGACGAATCGAGGGCGAGGCTCAGGAGCGTACGGAAGGTAGGTTTAATGGCGATCGACATTGTGCGTTATGTTATTGTTGTACGAGCTGGCGGACCAATTCTAAAATGCTCTTTTCATGTTTTCTTATAGACGCTGATACACCTTTGAGGTTCGACTATTCGCCTCAAATGAGATGAGTGTCTGAAATGGTTTCCTCTCTCTCTATTCAAAGTGGCCTCCTTTTATTTGCATCGATCCTTGGAAGAAACCTTGGACAATGCTCTGCGAAACTCTACTAAGGGAGCAAGAGTGCCAGAATTGTTCGCTCTGCACTAGTTCGTGTCGATTGATATGGTGCAATCGAATGGTTGTCCTTGCAGCCTACAGCACCTTTTACGTCTCCTGCACATGTCTTCAGCGCATTTCCCATGCACACATATTGCGTCTCTGCAATCCTCATAAAAAATAATAAACACGGAGAAAATGTGTTTTGTAAAGCGTATGGTAATTCGTGTTTCACAGAAATAAACAATGGATTTCCTCATGTGGGATCGTGCTTTCTTTGAGGCCATGGTTCTCATCAGCAGCTGACGGAGCGTAGCGGCTCGTCCTCAAGCAAACAATTTTCTCCGCATACATCAAGCACATCTACCGGACTGAGAACGTATATTGGGTTGCGGGCTCGCCAAGAGGGTGCCGAGGAAGAAGGTTGCAGAGGCATGAATCGGGACGTAGAGCAAAACTACTAGCTGCATAGCTGTCCACACCAGTTTTTGGTCCCATTCTTCGCTTCTATAGACGGATTCATCCGGCAACCCGATCCTCAAGCAGATGCTGTGTCGCAGCACGCGCTATGGTAGGAATAACTATTGTTATGCCATACACCACACAGAGTGCAGCTGAATGCGGCGTGTCGATTGTAATCAGAATGATACATATTTTGTTTGCTCAACGTGCCTCACATCAAAGACACAAAAGGCCACTAGCCCCTCGTCCTCCACGTCGTGAGGTGAGCAGTATTTTTTCATCCATTCCATTTCAGTTCCAGCCATATACTTTGTGGAAAGAGTGTTGCGTCTTTTTTCAGAACTTGAATGTTAGTTCTCGCCACAGGTATTTGGACTAAGCAAGGCGGGCCAATTAGAGAAAATGAGCGAGAGCTAAAGCAACGGTGTTGCTCGTTGTAACGCGTGCTTGGCCATGAGAACTAGACATACAAATCCCTAGTCCGAGGAATAAACGTACCACTCTCATACTGTTTTATATGCCCTCGTTTTCAGATATATAGGCGAAATGAACTGAGGGAGCCGTTGGGGCTGATTTCGTATAAATAAAATACCACTCACCACACACCCATCTACGCCTCAAGTGCCAAGACGCCCGAGCCACCACGATGAAGTCTATTCTGGTTGCCTCCGTCACTGCTACCCTCTTGATGAATGCCTCCTTCGCTTTTACTGATTCTTTTGGGCGCAGAAACAACACTAAGTTTTTCCTCTCCAACTTCATGACCTTTATGAGGGTTACTCAGAATTGACGGAACACCCTGTAGTGGTGAGCAGCGCGACTGTCCGCGCTCTTTCTATGGACTTTACTTGCTTCTCAACTGTTGACACTTCACCGGTCAAGCTTCTAGACTGCAGAGATGATTTGAAGACGCTTAATACCAACATCAACGCGGCTTGCAGTCCTTTCGTGAACAGCAAGGGCCAGATTCCTTCGGGTTGCTTTGCTGCCAATAATTTAGCGAATGTCACCTTCGCCCGCCCTTTTAATCTCTAGTCTTGTTCGGACTATCCAAAAAATATGATTATTATTCAGAAAAATAGCATTATAGATGTACAAGTGTGTGAATGGGAACTATTTGGCGACCAATAGCTTCTCTGCGACCCAGGCATCGTATCTACAAAAAAATGGAAAGAACAACAGTCAACTACTGCATGCAACACACTCTCACGGCTCAATCCTATTGTGCAACAAGAACGAATAACTTACCTTGACGCGTATCCCTTGTAGTGAACCTTGTACTCATATGCACCCTGCTGAGTTTTGCTGTCTCGAATCGCGGTGATCTGGGCTTCAAACGGTATATCATACTCCGCTGGCGCCACCACTTCGTCTCCAGTCTTGAACTTTGGAGTCGTGATGCTCGCGCGCTTACCCCGTTGTGGCCGCCTGCTACGGTGCATTAGAAGTTCAATAGCGTCGTTGACGACTGCATTGGCTGCGTCCCACCTTGGTCGACCTTTTTCCCGTGCATTGATTTTTGATACATCTTGAGGAGCATCGGAAACGTCCTCTCTGTAGTTGTCCTGAACCTGACTGTCGTTGTCTTGAATCTGACTGTCGTTGATATCGTTTTCCTCAATCGTTTTCTCAACTTCCTTCTCTGGAAACTCTAACACAACCTCTGAGAGATCACACAGCGACTCACTGCGGCTGATGGTGGAGACGCAAGAAGATAATGATGACCCGAGGCTGTCAAATTCAGATACAGTGTCGTCCCAAGGATCTGGATTGGATGCGTCCTCATCAGAAAGAACCGGATCAGGTTCAGGCGTCATTGCGATCGTCGCGGAAGGAGCTTTCTCTACAGCTGCAGCATCACTCCCTGTAATATTGGTTCCGCGCTCTTTTGTGTTTGGTTCGCTAGCCTTCTTGGCGATAACCAGAGACGCAACCATCTTAGAGGCTACCAAAGACGTGCCATCATCCATCGAGGATGTTCTTGGAGCTTCGTGCGCCTCTGACACAGGCTCTGGCGGTGATTCTTGGACGACTGAATTGGTCAGGGAGGCTGTAGTTGGTCCTTTGTTGGAGTTCTCGGCAATGATAAAGTCTGCGGATGATCCAGAGGCATGTGTTAGTAGCGGAGGCGTTGAGTCGGTGGCAGTCCTCAAAGTGGGATCAGCGATAGGATAGATCGGCAGCGACAATTCACGGTCCACAGCACTTAGTGGCTTGACCTCCTGATCATCCGTCGATTGATTGGTCGATATCACGTCTGCTGTATTGCCTTTCGTCCTGCAATCAGACGCCTGCGACGAGTGAGGAACGGATACAATTTCATGAGCTACAGAATCCACTGTCTTCCTGCGCTTGGATGGCTTGTTAGCCTTGGCATCAGCAGGGCGAGGGTCAGTATCTGGCACTGACTGACAAGTGGATTTTGAATCTTGACGTGAAAATGCCACAACATGCGAAGGATCTGGTGTCAGGGCCGCGGCTCTACTCCCATCTCCATTCACAGAAACTGGCGCCTTGGCACGAGAGCGGACTGAGCGCACGTTTGATCCCAGATCAAGCATAATGGAACTATCCTTGATGGTCCACTGCAAAAGACCCTGAAGCTCTTTGCTTCGTATCAATGTCAAAGCCGCTTCGCTATTTGAGGCCGCCATCACCGCCGCGGAAGTACTTGATTCGGCGCCAATCAATACGGGAGACTTGGCAGCGTTCTTCCTGCTCGATCTAGCCGACTCTGGTATTTCTTCTGAAGCCTTGGCGATGGGACTCTCGACATCGACATTGACAATGACATCTTCGTCGTCATCGACATCGACGTCGACGTCGACCTCGATGGTAGGGGCTGGAGAAGAATTATGGGCTTCTGAGGAGGTCGATATAGTGTCGACAGAGGAATGCTGTTCAGTTTTGATGCGTTTTGGTGCGGGGGGTGACGCTTCGGCTCTGTGTTCTCGTTTCCTAAGTCTCTTCCTCTTTGGCCCAGCAAGATATCCCTGTTCGATCGCCTCATCTTCATCAGCACCAGCTTCGTCCTCAGGAAGACTGTTCATAATAGTCCATTCCTTCAGCCGATCCAGCTCAGATTTTGATTTTTTGACAGGCAGGTGCGCTTGCGGTGAATGCAGTTTTGGCTGCAGCGTTGATTTTAGCGTTGGCTGTAGCAATGGCTGTAACACCGGCTGTAGCGGCGGTTCATACGGTGGCTGTCGTGACAGATCCTGTTGCTGCTGTACTCGATGCTCTGGGCGAGGGCTTCGAGTTGGTGTGCTGGAGCGATTCCTGACTGAACCAGGTCCATCTCTCGGCAAACTGTCCTTGATGGTCCACACCTGTAGTCTTTCAAGCTCCGTTCGATAATGTTTCGATTTGGTACGACTCTTGTTAACGCCTGTGTCCGTCTTCCCCCTAAATGAGCGTTTAGCGGCAGTTTTGGTACCGGCACCTTTCTTTCTTCTGGAGGAAGTCGAGCTAGAAAATGGTTTTGGTGGCGTAGTTGAAACACATGTCTCCGATTCTGCCGAGACAGCAGAAAAATCGCAAGGTGAGGAAGGTCCTGTAATGTCAATATAATCGCCATCATAGACCTCTTCAGCAGGAGAATTGGATGGATTTGGTGTCCCGCTCCTACGCCTCCAGTGGACTGTCTCAGTCGATGCGGTTGAGACAGGCGTGCCGGAACAACTTTCGTCACTCACTTGGTTGCTCGAGGTGGCGGTAGGCAGGATACAGGCCCAGGGATCAGCCTGACTTACGTTAACGAAGTCGCCATTGCTTTCGAGCGTTGCCCCGAGGACTGTGAATTCTAAAAGGCGATATGCTAACTCAAACTCATCTTCTGCTGTCGCTGACGATTCTGGCGGTTGCTTTGCGGATAAAAGAGTGGAGAGGGACTTGAAACGCGGAGGAGCCTTATTGACGACCACGCGGCACAGCTGGACATTCGTATTATCGCTCCGTGGCTTGAGACTACCATACGGGCGCGTTTTTCGAGACAACTCCAATGGCCACCAAATGACGGATCCTGGTTTCGCCCTGCTCTTGCTTTTCTTTGACGCCTTGAGTTTTAATTCTAAGCCAGTGGGATCCTGTGCTGTGATAGTGCCTGCTGATTTTTCCAGTATCGGTGCTGTGGCGGTGCTATTTTTTCCAGCACGTGCTGACATTGGTTTATATATAAGTGAGGATGCTGAAGTAAACGTCGTCGTAACCTGCAGGGCAGTAGCCCCGAAAGATGGCATGGAAACGCTCAAAGCTGTAGCGTCCTCGTTGTCCATGGCCTTGAATCGAGGTCGCGATATAGTCGTCTTCCCTGTAAGCGCTGCCTTCAACTCCGCTATTCTTGCCGCAGCTAAGACAGCCGACGCTGAATTGCCATGTTCCTGCTGTCGTGTGATCTCCTCGATCTTTTTGAGTATAGTTTTCTTGCCCACTCCACGGGGCACCTTATTCTTCGAAGTTCGCTGCTGTATACGTTGCTGCCCTGATGGTGCAAGATCTTCCCATTGCTCTTGGTCCTCCAGCCCATGTTGCTGTTGTTGTCGCTGGCCATAACTATAGCTGTGCTGCAACTCCTGTTCATACGGCCGATCTTGATAAAGCCCAGCTTGGTGCTGTTCAGGCGTCATAGGCAAGAGATGCTGTTGAGGACGCGCGTGTTGTGTATACGAGTCATTCCAGTACTGTTGTTCTTGGTATTGAAGGTCATAGGGCACGACTTGCCCCGACGAAAAGTGAAGAGGTTGCTGCAATGACTGGCGATGGAATTGGTGGTTTTGCAACTGCTGGACGAGGTATATGTGTTCTTGAATGCGCAATTCGGTATTCCTTGTCGCCATCGCGACTTCTGGTAATGATAATTGATTATGGCATGACATCAATCGCCAGGGTAATCCTGAAGGAACATCGCCGCTCAAATACGCCAATGCACGTTTTACACCTCGATTCTTCATGAACTCCCTGCCATAGAAACTCACATAGCCTCGATAGGGCTCTTGTTCGGGGTGAAACAGCTTCAGACCTGAAATGTTACATATGGAGTACTTGAAGTCCTCAAGGAACCGCACGACTATCAGGTCTGGGTCCTTTGAACCGTCTTCACGAGGCATGATCTGCGGCATTGTGGGATCCATCTGGCTCCTAGGGACTGTCACCGCGAGCCACCAGAATTTAGCCGCTCCTCCATCCTGCGGGTCGACGAAAACGATATAGGGCGCATGATGAAAGGGATGATCCACACTGACGATTGAGCTGATGTCGAGTGGTATTGGTGTCGGCATAGGCCAACTGTATTCGGCTGCGCATGTTGTTTGTGCAGGATGAGGCGAGGCAGCACGGGGCATGAGCGGCCTAAATGTGGGATAACGGAATCCTGAGGGAAGTAGATCGAACGTTGAACCCATCAAAGGATATGAGCTATGTGCCGTGTCTGCTGATCTCGAGGTCTTCTTGTTGGATAGTTGTCTTCGTCCTGGCTTGTCTCCCTCCTTCTCCCTCGCAACGCCCATCTTCAACTCTGCCCTGATCTGCTTCTGCCTTGCCTTGGCTTCCGACTTTGCCGTTAGCTTTTGTTGCTTGAGCCTCTCCGCTTCTAAAGCACTTTGGGCTGCCTTCAGCTCCATTGCCGCCTAAGTCACCAGATATGCAATAAGAGTATGATGATTAGCCGACCTATGATGAGCCAAGACTGCTTTGAGACTCCAACCTTGGCTTACCTCTCGCTCAGCCTTGCGTATCCGCGCGACGATAGCATCACTGCTCCTAGATGGCCATGTGACGCCGTAGATGGAAAAATGTCGATGACAGCGCCTGCATTCCATCGATGGACCCATCTCATGCTTCGGTACAGTATTTTTGCAGGACTTACACCGGATGGGGCCGAGGCTGACCGTGGTTCCGTCCCCTGTGCTTTTGTCATTAGCGGACTCCTCGCTTTCGCTAGTCCTCCTCACGCTATGTTCTGATGCTGACGTATATGTCGCATCGTCGCTTCCCTGTGTAGTAGTCCGCTCCACAGACTTCTCAAGTATTGCTCGAGCTGAGCTGTGGCAGAGAAAGTCGATGGACATGCGGAAGTTTTTCGATGAGCTGTGTGAAGTTTCCGTTTCCTCATATGCCCCAATTGGTCCTGAGTCGTCCTGTTCATCGCAAGTCGATCTCCGCGTATGATTGTTCGAACGATGTTCGTCTTCCTGCTGCTCAATGATTTCAGATATGTGCATCGGCTCAAAATATGAGACTAGTCCTTCTAATGCCACCTCAAAGTCTTTATCCACGGCTTCATCATTCTCCAGAATTATTGAAAATGTTGAGCTTGGAGAGTCATTGCCAATATCACATGAAGCTTTTTGGTCTGGAATACTACACGAATTCTCCATGAGTAATGGTGTAGGTTCTGCCGATGCCGCTGAAGAGTCGCCCTCCTGCTCAATGATTTCATGGGCATTGAAAAAGGTTCCCTTGTCGCTGCTGGCAGCGATGTGAGTTTCCGACGTCGTAGATGTAGCGGGGTCATCTGCAGAGATCTCGGACCCGATCTGCGAAACTGGCGTGAGTGGCCCGGCTGTGCTCGGTATAGTGTCAAACTCGACAGGGGGCGAGGTCGTCTTTGGCGGTGTCCGTGTTTGCTTCGGTGTCGCCTTTGCTATCATTGTCGGGTAATAATTCACTAGTAATTGAAAGGCAATATGAGCCTGTTAATACTACGGTATTGCTCCGTCAAAACGACCAGCGCTCGTCAACGCACCATTTTTGCCTCGAGTTCTAAGTCTCCTGCTTAAAAAGCCATGACTTTCCGGCTTCAAAGTAGGACTGGCCGGGCTCACTGTCGTTGTGACCCTGGACTTGTTGTATCCGCCTTGACCACGGCTAATAGCGACATAACGCAAATAAGCGACTGAAATTAACGAGAGAAGCGCCAATGGCAAAGATATCAAATGCCAGGACACGGACGTACTCCCGAATGCTGCCTACCTTTCACACGTCGCACATAGACATTCCTGATTGTTGACCCCGAAGTAGTTGTCGCCGTAATGCGTGGTGATCTCATCGTTGACATTAATGCGTCTCAAGACTTTGAAGTAAATAACGTTACTGCCAGCAGACATGAAGCTGCAGTTAGGGTCGCAATCGTGCTATGCGCATAAAAATAGAAAAAACTGCTTTAGCACGCTTGGTGATTAAAAAAGGTACAGTGTGATTAATCAAACGACAATAAAGTACTGTACATTGACAAAGCGGGCAGGCCCAAGAAAGAGACATGTTCCACGTCGACTCGTTTTGATGACGCTGAAGTCGCTGGTTCTGTTCTCAAGGTCCTTCTCCTCCTGCTCGTTCAATATGGCGATAGTTCCGGCGCAATAACGCAGCTCGAAACCCGCTTCGAACGAACGGTTTGCAATCACACATGCCTCGGACTTGTTCGTCACTGCCGAATATCGATCCGTCTGCGAGATTTCGAACCCTGCCATTGGTAGATAAATGTTGAGATAGCGGCGAGCATGCCTATGGAAGCCATTGTAGACACGTCGTCGAATATCCAATAGTTAAGGTAGATGTCCTTTGTCCATTAGTATCCATCTGCGATTCAGCCGTAACAAAACGTACGTTGTAAAGTCCTGAATTTCTTTATCCGTCTTGAACAGCTTTTTGACGGACTCGATCCTAATCGTACGGACAGAAGAGTCAGGCGAGGGTGTTGGTTAGTCCTGTGCCTTATTACTAGCTACACCGGAAACAGTAGCTTCTTTGTTACAAGCACCATTGCATTCGCCCCTTACTCCAACAAATCCTTGACTGCCTCGTGGACTTTGCGATCCATAACGACCCTGCATTGGATGATGTCGAGGATTTTTTCTGGGGCAAGGCACATGGGGCGGTAGTCCTTGTTCATCTTGTGGGTCTGGAACCAGAGGTTGATTCCGTCGAGCAGGATGTCCGACAGGAGGTCGTCCAGCATGGAGAGTGTTTGGAGATCCATGTTTTTCGATCACCGAGCCGCTCTGCTCACCCGCACGACGTACGCGACACTCACGCTCCTGTTCACGCGCACGCACTGGTGACCGAATTGATGTTGAGTCGTAGATGTGATGAGCGCCAGCGAGGTAGCAAAGGCGGCTGAATGAAGCGGAAATCTAAGGACAAGAAGAGGGAGTGAGCAGAAGCAGGGTGGGTGGAGATATGGATTGAATTAAAAAGGCAGACGTGCAAAAATAATAACAAAGTGTATTGATAGAAAAGACACGACGTCGTAGAATGGAAGTGATTCCGTCGTGCTTCGCAAGGAAGGCACCTTCTCGCGTCTATCGCAGTGTTGCTTCGATGAGATCCGCTGGTGGGCAGAGTTCGACCTGCAATCATAAGAAGGAGCAAGGCGAGTGCCATCGAGTCAAGTGGGTGCCAATATCACTGGTGACTGTCTCTCCCTTTCTGATGGTGCTGCTTTTTTGGTGACTTGCGCTTCTTGCTCCTCTTGTCACTCAGCACCACACACTCTCCCACCCCTTCATTCTTGCTGCGATGCATCGGCACCACCAATACCAGAAACTAACGGGTGTAAGGGATACTCCGCTGGACAACAACGACGACACCATACACTCTCATGTCCTACCAGCCGATTCAGCCGTGCCTGCAGCGTCGTCGTTTCTGCGCCAGTCCAGAGGCAGCCTTGCTTCAAGTGCCCATTCAACGTCAGCAAACCAGGACCCGCCACTGATGCCCCTCTTCACACCTGTCCTGCAGGACTTTCAGAACCGCTTTGGTTCTGCCATCCTGCAGCATGACACCGACGAGCACGAGCACGAACATGAACAGGGCGAGAGCGACCATGAAGTGATGTACGACCATGGTGCAACACGGACACGGCTGAGACCGAACCTTGACGTTGGCACGGACCACGAAGCACCTGCGTCGCTCATGATCGAAATGAACCACCGCCAGCAGGATGACGACGAGGCAGCTGGGTACTGGAACTTTGGTGACAGGGCCCGGAGGCGGTTTCAATATAAGCGACCAGGCATGGATGCAGCCGAGCTGGCTATGTGGAAATGGGTTAATGTTGAGAACTTGGACAACTTCTTGACAAGAGTATGTCCACACATTTTTTACAAGAAAATTCAGCTTAGTCGAAAGCGATGGATCTGATTTTTTTTTTTTTTTTTTGGTTCCGTGCTTTGATCTCAATTGATAGGTCTATAACTATTACGTTGGGAAGGGCATGTATACCATCCTGCTCGAGAGATGTCTAAATCTGCTGTATGTGCCACATCGTTGCCATCGAAAGTTGAAATCTTATTCATGTTGTCTAATAAGTAGCTATCACTCTTTGGTGTGGCGAATCCGCTGTTATTTATTAGGACATTTGCGTTTGTCATTGGATTCGCCACATTCTTGGTCGGCTGTGTGGATTATCCAAGGCTACGGCATTCTAGACACCTTGATGAAGTCCTGATATCGCAGTGTGTCCATAAGTAAGCATTGATTTGCTTGCCAACGTTGTGCTTGGGGTCAACGGCGCCATGGAGACGTGGAGGGACTACGCATAAAGAAAAGATTGAGACTCCTCTCCCATTAATGACTAACGATGACCTGAGCATTTCCACTACATTGACGCTTGCTGTCTAGGCTTTCCACAGGAACGTTCGTGGTTTTATTACTGTTTGCCACATTTTGGGTCGGCCAGCTGACTCGCCTAATATACGATATCCCTGAGATGGTGGACATGTGTAACTTCTACACGTATCTCCTGCAGATCCCGGATGTATGAGTTCAACTTGTTTTCTTGTGGACTTAATTAGCGTACTCAGTTATGGAAAGTGCGTGTATTAATACGAAGGTCTTTCTGCCGCAACCAAACAGGAGGATATTCAGACTGTATCGTGGCACGAGGTCATCACAAGGATTATTAAAATCCGCGACAACAACCCGAACACGACGACTGCTGCAACCATTCAAACAACGGACATGCAGCGCCTGAATGCTCATGATATTGCCAACAGGATTATGCGTAAGGAGAATTTTATGATCGCTATTTTCAACAAAGACCTCATCGATCTGTCTCCACCAGTGCCGTTCTTGCGCAACAGGACCATCCTCACTCGAATACTGGAGTGGAGTCTGAGCTTTTGTATCTTGGGCTATGCCTTTGATGAACGTGGGCAAGTTCGGAAACGGTTCCTCAAAGATACGCGGCGAGGAGAATTGGTTGAAGGGTACGTACTCAGGACACTTTTTATTGCTATACTCTATTGAACATGGCTGCGGTTTGGTGTTGACCGTCATACCACGAATCCTGTGTTACCTCTAGGCTTAGGCGACGCTTCCAGTTTATGGGTATCGCTACAATTATATTTTCACCATTTATCTCCATCTATCTGATGCTCTACTTTTTCTTCCGATACTTCGAGGTAAGTGTTTCATCCATGTTTATATGTCTATCATCTATTCGTGTAAATCGAATTCGCCCTCGGTCTGAGACTCACTTTTTAAATTGCCGCACAGGAATACCACAAGAACCCAAGCTCAATCGGCACAAGACAATACACGCCGCTGGCGAAATGGAAGTTCAAGGAGTTCAATGAACTGCCTCATCTGTTTGAGAACAGAATTAATGCGAGTTATCCGTTGGCAATGAAGTACATCAACCAGTTTCCGAAAGAAAAAACAATCCTGGTTTGCAGGTAAGTCAATGGCCCATCTTCTTTTCTTTTCGTCTAGGTCGTCCACAAACCGTGGCATTCTCATAAGCTGACGCCTTGCAACTGGTATATAGGTTTGTCGCGTTCATCTCAGGCTCATTTGCAGCTGTTCTCGCCCTGATCACGCTTTTCGACCAAGAGCTGCTGTTGGGCCTCGAGATCACATCCGAAAAGACAGTGTTTTTCTACCTTGGACTATTTGGCACAATCATGGCGGTCAGCCGAGGTATGATTCCGGACCAGACGGAGAGCTTTGATCCCGAACTACTGCTTCGAGGAGTCGTCGAGCAGACGCACTACATGCCTAACGAGTGGCGAGACAAGCTGCACACGGACGAGGTACATAATCCCTTGAGACTTTCTGTAGTGCGATTAATGATTTTCATTGAACGGTACGCTAATGCTTAGAATTTATGATACTATCGGAGGAATAGGTCCGAAAGCAGTTTGCGCTGTTGTTCGAGTACAATGCTGTGCTATTTCTACTGGAGTTCATGAGTCTGTTTTTGACTCCCTTGATCCTCTGCTTCAGCTTACCGAGCAGTAGCGAAAGATTGATAGACTTTTTCCGCGAGTTCACGGTGCATGTCGATGGGGTTGGATATGTCTGCAGCTTTGCCGTATTCGATTTCAAGAGGCACGGCAACGTCAAGGTAATTATGGTTAAATCGGAGAAGGGCAAATGCATATGGTATCATCCTACTAAACATTCTTATCTTCGCTCCACTGTATTAACCCAGTATGGAGCGCCAGCGGATGCTATGACGGACCGGCGCTTTGTTTCGAATCAAGGGAAAATGGAGAAGTCATTCCTTAATTTTAAGGTGCGTTATGGAGTAACTTTGCATAGCTACGTGTCACAAATGCAATCGGCTGGTTGCCATTTGTTGCTAACACTTGCCTCTATCTCTTGCTCTTTTTCTCTTGCTTATATCTGCTAGCAAAACAATCCCGACTGGGAGCCCAACAATCCTGAGGGTTCCATGTATCTGTCTAGGTTACTGGAGGCGGACTCTGTGCCTGCTCATGGGCGTCATCCTCATTATGCTGGAGATCGCTTACAGCCACCACTTCCTTGGGGCCAAAGTTCGGCGTTTTTGCGGCCAAGGGGTTTAGCCACTAGCACCTATTATAATCAGGATCGACCCCTGTACAACGGGAGGAGTCGTCTCGGTGCTGAAGTTCGCTCAAGGAACATCGATGCAAGTGATGATGAACAGGAGGAACTGGACGAGGAACATGTACATGAAAGAGATGAGCAGAGCCCTGGAATCAAGTTCTATCTATCCACTAATCAGCGGAGTCGGGCGCAAAATGCGACCCAGATAGAGACAGATTCAGCATCAAGCACATATGATGAACCGAATAGCCTTGGTGCCAAAGGATTTACTACAAGCCTTGGCGACTCGTTCGTCTCGGAGATTGGACAGTCATCAAATCGTGCACGTGAAGGATCTGATAGAGGGAGAGGAGGGAAGGATAAAGAGGGCAAGCATCGGAGGGACGTGGATGAGATGTCGGATGCGGAGGACGAGCGCGAGGTTCAGAAGAAGGGTGTCTTTGGGCTCTTGAACCAAATTTATGAGATGAATAATGTCACTCGATGAACGCTACTAGCTTCCTCTGCAATAAAGTGCCCACCTCCTTTCAATGCTTCTTTGTTTCTTTTTGATCGAGGGATTACACTGGACTTCGAAGCCGCGGAATACGCGGCACTATTGCAACACCGACCAATCGACACGTTGCTTGAGGCACCAAATAAAAGAATACAGAGACATATTGCTTAACGATAACCAGTATGGATGTATTTTTTATTTCTAACAGACTCTCTACAGCTTGCTCTTGTTCTTCTTCTTGTACTTGTCCAAGAGATCGTTGACCTTCTGAGGCGCATCTACATGCTTCAGGTTATGTACGTTATCCTTACCCTCGGGCCATCCGATATATGCGGGCATGAGACTGCCCTCAGGATTGAACGCTAGCTCGTTGCCCTCAGGGAATCCCTTGCTCAAAGAGCTACCTCCATCAACCGCCAGGTTGACACCGCTTATGTACGAGGCGGCTGGGGAAAGGAGGAACACAACGCTTGCTGCGATCTCGGACTCGGTACCATAACGACCGCTGGGACTCTACATTTTTGAATATAAAAGCGATTAGGGAAAGAAACATAGGGTCGTGGGGTAGATCGAGCAGTGTTGTCCATTTGTCGATGCTGCGTGCTTACCATCCAATCCGTAGTGGCGATCATGTCAACAACGTTTTCAGGGTAGTTCTTCATGCCAGAGCTGACAATGGTTCCAGGAGCAACGCAATTGACACGAATGCCGTTATAGGGGCCCCACTCAACGGCTAAGGTCTTGGTCATGTTGATAATTCCCGATCGAGCAGCACCCTATATGTCCAAAGGCAAACATGTTAATACCGTTGCCGTCAAAAGATGGTGCGTGGGTTCGATCAACTGTCTTTCTCTCTTCCGCAGCAGACGAGATAACAACTGATACGTACAGTGTGAACCATTCTGGGGAAGCCATTGCGGCACTCGGCGACAATGTTTACGATATTTCCTCCATGCTCGCCCATGTACCCATCAAAGGCAGCCTTGCACATATTGAATGTGCCGTTAAGGTTCAGATCCACGACTGTAGCAAAGCCCTTGGGGGACAGACTGCTCGCGGGCGACATAAACTGTCCTCCGGCATTATTCTAGGGATGAGTTGAGGTAAGAAAAGAGACACGCGGATTAAATACGACAAACATGGTCGATCTTTTTTTTTTTTTGCACATGAACTAAAAAGAAAACACGGTACTTACGACGAGACAGGTCAACTTGCCATGCTTGGCGACGATGGCCTCGATCAGCTCTAGACACTTTGCAGCGTCGCGAATGTTGATCTGCATAGTGTCACATTTGCCACCGAGCTTGTGGATCTCTTCCGCGGTCGCCGTCAATTGCTCCAGCTTTCTGGCAGCAATCACGACCGTTGCTCCGAGGCTAAGTCGTTGCACAGGAAAATTAAAGTGATCGATCAGAAAATATCCAACGCGGAAAATGTGTGGAGCAATAAGAACAGAGAGTCGTCCCGGGAAGGTCAAGAAAGAAAGTAAGAAGATGAGATCGGGCATGATCCTTACCTAGCCATCTCGTGGGCTATGCATCGACCGATACCTATCATTTTTTTTTTTTTTTTGGTTCAGATCAAAAGCAGCCTTTTAGTCCTAATTGCTCTGAACCGAACAAAGCAATGCCTCCACATAAAAAGTATATTTCTCCAGAAAAAACATGAATATAGCGGAGATGAATGAACGCCATACCGGTGCCTCCTCCTGTCACAAGGACGACTTCGTCCTTGAAGAGATCCTTCTTGAAAATGGAGTTGTAGGCTAGGTAGCAAGAAGAGGATTTATAGAACGTTGGGATGAGTGAGCGATAGATTCGAATGGTATAAGACCATGTCTCATTGCCGAATCGGTACCTGACATCTGCGGCGTTGTGGAGTCTTTGTGACACAGGGGGCTCAGAGTCGGTGTCGAAGTGAAAAAAAGTAAGAGGAGAAAGGCACGATGAACAAAGGAAGGATGACAAATGAGGCAGACGTTGAAGATGCAAAAAAAGAAGACCGAGAGTTGCTCGCTCGTGCAAAAAGCAGAAGGGGTCCTCCTTCACCCCTCGGTGCATTCTATTTTATGGTTTTCGGCTGGAAACACAAAGCAACTGAGCAAAGTGACAATTCGGCAGGCACGAATAGTAGAAAACATCCGGATCCTTTGGGATTTTACGCGCGCCAGTCTGCTCTTGCTGTCTGCCTCCGTCCCCTCAGCACATTTATGGTATACACATGCACCATACTACGTACGTACAACCAGCGCCTTTCGCATACAGTACATGCCTATGTTGCTTAACGGTTCTTCTTCTTCTCCTCCTCGATCGGCCCAGAATTTTCTGGCGTACCAGGCCATAGGTAGTGGAGTTATTTACATTATTTGGGATCCTTGATCCGGCCCATTGCTCTGAGCCACGCAGCCAACAGCGAAGCGCGCTCCTCGGCGCGAGCGGATTTCGCGACTGAAAGGATTCCACTAGACTGGGGAGATCACACTATGTGCATTTTCGACCTGTTGGTATTCATCGCCCAACAACGTATTGGGGAGGGTGTTCTTTTTAAAGGTAAATCATCCACCGTGAATTTCGTGTGGGGAAGTTATCGCACACCAAACGCGAACAATTGCCCCTGAACAAAAGTACTTTTCATGCTTCAAGAGATTGATCTTACACAAGAATGCGTTACTTATATGCTCGTTCTAATCATGGTGTCCTTGAAAATAACAGATGAACGGTCTTCTTGACGTTTGGGAACAAACTCTGGTGGACCTGTCTGCACCCTCCTGCAGACTGTATGCAACAAATCACTTCTTCATGGACAATATGATCTTCTTTGATCCTTTCGGCTCGGTCTGCATCATAATGAGCACTGCGAATATGTCATTTGAGGCGACTGGCATCTCCTCACTTCTCTTTGCTTCTCTTTGTCCCGATTCACAATATTCACAGCAACGGCTGACTATTCTCACCGGCTGATCAGATAATACTCGTGGCAGGTTAGGTAGCTCGAAGGTCGTTCTGGCGGCTGATAGAACGGTTGAAGTGCATTACAGAGCATTCTGCTATTGAAGCACTGGTCGTCGTCCTTCTATCTTAAGAGCGCAACTCACTTCCCCAGCTACCTCCTACTTTTTCTGTCCTTTTTTTTTTTTTTTTTTTTTTTTTTTTTTTTGATGCCACAACTCATCAAAGGTGGTTGAGGCGGTAATTGCTTTGTAATGTAGGCAAGGATTGATATTTTACTTCTTCAGCACGCAAACCAAAAGACCATATTATTGCAACGGAACTTCATACGAACGCATCTAAACTACGTTCTTTGAATGAGCAAAATGTTATCTGCTTCAATATTCGTCCTTATTTTAGGTGCTATCCGCGGCCTTGGCTGTTGCAGCATGAGATCGGATTGGAGGGCTGCAGGAATGCAATGAACAGGAGGATATGACGAGCAACTTGGGCACGATATAGTTCATAGATCAATAGAAAAATAACAGCACATTTTTATCATTCTAATCAGCCGAACTCATCCATTATGGGAATCAGAGAAAGACGTTCTGGCAGCGTCAAGACTACATTCTTCTTTTTCTGGTGCCGAAAAGGCCAAAAATGGTATTCAGATATCATCTTCATGGAATGTAAAGAGCTGGACCAGAGGCGACGCTGCTTCTCTGGTCAGACGAAGAATGAATAAAAAAGAGGCAAAATATGTCTTTTTCCAAGATTGTGTTGTCATGCATTAATTTGGTCCGCCAGAAAGCAGTTCACGTAAATAAAAGTGGGCCAAATGGGTCATTTGCGAGGTCAAGAGAGTGGTCGAAAGCAAGCGGAAGGTCGAATATGTATCGTAGAACTATATGCACTCGGTTGTCTTTTGCAGATCATTTTCATTTTCAAAAGGCATTAAAATAATATTTTTCGCTATATTTGCCATTAACTCTTGCGCCTTCCGACATAAAAAAACTAAAAAGCAGAAGAGCATTCGCTGTTACCTCAGAATATTCACAACATAGGCCTTTTTTCGCTATCGCTGCTCTAAGGTCTTGCTTGGCTGTATCCATCGTCAATCTTCGTCGTGGCTAATTTTCACTTGCTAAAAATGCTTTAACATGAAAGTAGTACCTCCTATCTTTTCCTTCATCCTTTGTAACCGACAACTCCTTATCGAAATATGGCGCGAGGTATTTTTGATTGCGCAAGAGTGCTACTGAGTTGGAGAATCGTATTACCAATGAGTCGTACTCAAATTTCAAGGGACCTGCTCTTATGGTGGTCACTAAAGTGGGGTTCAGATCCAGAGTGGACATATCGCCGCTGTGGGCCTATCGAGATCAGCACAGAAGGTACGAAGTTATAAAGGTGCACTATGCAGACGATAATAAAGAATAAAGAAAGAGAAGAGGCAGCTTACCGCCTTCCACTCACGCTCGCGCATGGTTATTCATAGCTCTTCAAGCTGAGGATACTCAGTATTAAGAACCAGGAGCCCGATGGCTGTAGAGTTGCCTAACACTACGCGTAACATGTACACATAAAATTCATGTCCTTCAATCGCAAAGAGCGACAGTACACATACAAGCATAGAATCCTGCATGGGACTTATCATACATCCATCACTTTAGAAATGAATTTCAATACGAATGAGCGACGCGTCTTGATTGAGGGCTACCATACGTTCTGAAATTGAGCGGTCAACTCCCTGATTCTAAACTTGCCCGCATTACGAATCCACGCCGCCGAAAGTAGGTCTACTGTTACTGAAGAAATCGATTGAACTGATTGTGTCAGGTGTTGCGCCATACAAACAGTCTGCTACACCCTCTCAAGACACTGAGGCTCTTGAAGAGAGAAGTCTGGGAGTTGAAAAAAAAAAAAAAAAAAAAAAAAAAAGCGTATTCAGTAAGGTGAGTTTGCTAACCCACGTACATATACTCAGAAATGAAAAAAGAGGCGAAAAGTGCACTTTGCAATTTATAATAGCATTATGCGATATCAAATGCAATGCCATGTCCCTTCACTAGTCGTCCAAGTCTTGCGCGATCCAGAGTAGAATGGGTAACGAAGAATCGGTATGGGATGAAAAGAAAGCGTACGGGAGAAAGATAGGACATTATGGATGATCAAAATATGGTTATCATCATCACTTGTGCTATATCGGCGGTTCAAGTGCCTCCCTCCTCACACACATCGTGACTTCAGCTTGCCGGTGGATCAAAAAAAAGCGGCTGCGTAATGTATTTGAGAAGATAGGACCCCTGCCCCCCCCCCTTTTTTTTGTCAGCTGAAAAGGACGGGATAGGTTGAATGAAAGTTTCTCCAATCCAATGAACCTGCTATGGTTTGTCGTCAATCGTGGCGCAAAGAGAGGTCTTTATTCTACAAGCGCATGAAATCTAGGATAATGCTGCCTACATACGATTAAGGTATGGTATGAGGGAGGGTATGCGCGTGCACATTAGTACAAGGGTACAAGACTACAAAACTACATACAAAAATGTGGAAATAATGAATAGGACGAGAACAAAAAAAAAAACAGTGGCAAAATGCGACAACAAAGAAAAAGATGAAAAGATGTGGAGTAAGGCGAAGGAGCGAGGGAAATCATGAGAGCGATTTGATCCAAAAAAAAAAAAATAGAGCGGAATAGCCCAAGTGAATCATTGCGGAATCTCGAGTTCTTTCGAGTTGCGGAGGGCTTCTACCCAGGCGAGCGTCTGGAGCTGTCTACGCTGATGTGTCTGCGCCTCGTCCATGGCCTGGGCCTCTCTTGTGCGCTGCAGCAGGCAAAAGGCCTGGAAGATGCGATAGCGATGAGTGTGGTCCTGGATCATGTGCTGCTGCAACGCCATGCTATGACGAAGCTGTCGCTTATACCGCAGATCGGCCGCGGTGCGAGGCACAACTGTCGTTGTCGAGCTAGTCCAGACCGTCGTTTGGATTTGCTTCGCAAGCTGGGCTGCTTGGTCTGCGTCAGGGGACAAGGGAACTATGGTGGTGGTGGTGCTGTTTGAGCGCGTCATCTGAGATGCACCCTCCGCTGCGTTCATGGTCGCACAGGGCTGATGCGTGTGGAGGGCCTTTGTTGTTTTTGTTGCAGCTACTGCTTGCCGCAGACGCGCTTGGTATTTGAGCCTCAGATGGCGTAGTTTTCTGATCTGAGCAGGACAGGGCAGCGTGATTCTAGCAAGCTCTTGGATGCGACTTCGCCCTCTAGTGGCACTTGACTGGTTCATATTTCCAGCTGCGCCAAAAATCTCTTGAAGATCGAGACGAGGTTGGCTTGTGCCTCTAACAGGAATGTGGATTGTATTGGGGTCGATTTCCAGTTTGGCAATGTCCTCTTCGCTGACTGGGTCGATGCCCTGTGCTGGTCGCTGTTCGGATTCGGCGGTACTGACGGGCTGCAATTGGAGGCGATTGATCTTTTGCAGGTACTGAATATTTTGAATCTGCTGAGCATGGTAGAGCTGCTGCATCTGTACCATTCGCTGAGCCAACTGAAATCGCTTGATGACATGAAGAGGCTGCGGCTGCTGCTGCTGTTGTTGCTGTTGCTGTTGTTGCAAATGCAGAAGTTCGATGTCTCGCACGCGCTGGCAATGCATGATTTGCAGCTGTCGGTAGTACTCGAGTTGTGCGACCAAGTACTGGTGATGAAGCTGGGCAGATTCAGGGCTCGGGAGGTGAAGGGGATGATCTGCTTGCGAAAGCCGCTTACGCATTTGCTGTTGGTACTCCTGGTGTTGTGCAAAACTCGCGCGCAATCGCTGTTCTGCTAAGCATTGAGGGTCGGATCGCCGCTGCATGCTATATGCTGCTGTTGGTGTGGGCTGGGAATCGCTCTTGAACTTTGGCAGCTCGGGTGAGGGAGGCGGGGAGGAAAGGACGGTCGAGACTTGGGGCGACATTGCATTCGAGTCCGTAAATGGAGAGGATGGGGGAGAAGGCGCGGGCTGTTCCTGGGAGGGGAAGGTCAAGAATGGTGAGGGCGAGACAGGGGAAGTGTTCGCATCCAGACTCAGGGATAGAGAGATGTTCATCGATCGATCGAGTGAGAGAGTAAAGACAGGAAGAAGACTGCAATGGAAGAGAGAGAGGGAACGAACGGTAAGTAACAATGGTCAAGAAAAGACGGTCTGAGATGTGAGGAGGGGGGAGACAGTAGGAGATATGGGCTGGGGTATTTAAATGGTCTGTGGAGATTAAGACCTGGCCATAAAAAAGCCAAGGCTGAGAAGAGAAGAGAGGCTGTGCGTGCATGGGAGGGGTGTGAAGACTTCATATAATGCCCTGAAAAGAGAGTAGCGTCTTGGCAGTGCAACACAAGGACGGGATTTTCTTTTCTCGGCATTACATCTGAAGAAAAATAGCCTGCAGGCGAAAAAAGAGAAGAAAATCATTGCTGATGCCCAGATCCGGCTGTTGGCGCGGCAACCCCCCGCCCCCAAAAAAGAGGAGGCCGTGTGTATAGACGTATTCATGTACGTATGAAGCGTACATGAACATGTAGAGTAATGGACGTGTCGATAGATGAGGAAGATGTACGGGTACCTGTTGATGAGCCCTGAAAAAAGATGCGCGAATACAGTACTTGGATCGGGCGAAGGAATGGAGTGGAGCTGAGTTGAGTCGAGGGAGAGGGTGGAGCCACAGACAAATAGAGAGATAGGAGTAGACAGACAGATAGGACGATAGAAAATGGGGGGAAACACCGGGTATTTGTATAGCGATAGACTATGCAGATGCTACACTAGAGTAATCACAGCATGTGGAGACATGGACATGGACATGGTATGCCATGCCATAGGACCAAGTGTTGCAGCCCTGGTGTGTACGAACTGTAGTCCACTGGACTAAACTCAGTCAGGCAGGCAGACAGGGAGACCCTTGCATGGGAAGCAGACTGCGAAGAGAGGTAATGAATAAAGAAAGTCGTTTGTACAACGACGAGTGCGATGCGATGATGTATTTTGGTTACAGTAATCCTATTCTAAAAAAAAAAAAAAAAAAAAGGGCACATGCAGGTCCTTTTCTTTGGACCGACTGAAAAATATAAATTCTTTTTTGGCTCTCAGTCAAAGTCCGAAGAGACCATTGAACAGCACACCACCAATAGACCCTACACTCGCAGAACGATCTTCCTCTACACTCTACGGGAGAAAGAGTACAGTACTCCATCCATCCAATCCAATGCAGTCCAAGCTAATGGAGTACGGCGGCGTCATGATGCTACGGTGGTCCGTCCACTGGTGAGCAAAACACTCAACACACACGGCAATCAAGTCCACATCCATGCATGTAGTTATGTATCTAGCCTACCCATCTGATGAGGTTGCTGCCTGTTGTGTTGCCTGTCGCGCTGTCTGTACTTGAATGCGCAACGCGCTATGTTTTGTATGGAGTGTGTGAAAAAAAAAAGAGAAAACACGAAGTGGCTGTCTGCTCCAAAGGGCTTTGTCGAAATGGTGCCTAGTCCATCTTGCATTGATCTACATCGGTTTCATAGGGACACAGAAGGTCGGGTAGGGCAGAACATAAGCAAAGAAGAGCGAAGAACGCGCTGATTTAATCTACTCCTCCACCTCTTCCTCCCCACTTCCTCTTCGCCAGTGATGTTTTCTGTGGTGGTTTACATAATATGAGAACAGGCAACGGATAATGCGACGTCTCTGGAATATGTACGACATATTCGATTAAATGTATTCACGTAAATCGAGGTATATCGCGTTTAAGTCGAATCGGGATAGGAGGAGAAGGATAGAGTGAGAAAAGAGGCAATTGAGCCGATCGGTGATCTGGCAGTTTCATTCTTTAGTTTGATTGCCGTTTTTAGCAAAATATTCGATCCGCGGACATTCTTTGACACTGGCAGGCAGTTTGATCCCCTCGTTTGCGTTTATGTCTGCAGCTGCGTCTTTTGCAATCACTGTGTCCACTCAGAACAACAGCTCCACCATACATTGTAATCCATCCGGTGGTCCCTGTTCTGTTGTTCGTTGCGATGACATATGTCCGCCCTATCCTGTTCTCCGAATTGATTGCGTTCGTGACCAGCTACACCGACGCGTCCAAGGCGAGGAGTATCGAGCCTGAACCAGTGTGGAGAAGCTACGGGCGGACGATTGGCGTGCTGACGTCGAGTGTGCTTGGCGATCTGTTCAGTGTCCAGTACCAAAACATTTGTTTTCAGTACTCGATTCGCGCTCGTGGTGTTCTCAACAGCCTCATCTACCGCAAAGCCCTATCACAAACATAGGCGGACCACCCTCATTGGCTCGTGAATCACAGTCGCATTGGACCATCATCCCACTTCCCCTTGGACCGCCATATATATCCCTATTGAGCCGCTGTAGCAATCTCGTTGACTCGCTTCAGCTCTCGAGCATCTGTTCCTGGTATGTTTTACTGAAAGTGCTAGTAACTTACAGGTTATGCTGCTGTGCGAGGCATTTTGGGAAGAAGGAAAGGGAATGGTTGACCCATCCTAGGCAATCTTGGGCCGTCACGGTCCCCAGGGCTGTCTTAACGCGGCTCTCGACTGTCCCACCGGACGCGATCGCTCGGCTCCCAAAGTGGGACTTGACCTTGGACCAGCAGGCGCTCTCTGTGTGTGCATGTGAAGAAAGCCGCCTCGGAGATAAAAAGCGATTTCGACGAAGAAACAGAACGTGCCTTGACACCGGTTGACCAGTCATTCATCTGCCAACATGGATACTAGCCACGTAAGTGTGGTTGTAACAAGAGCTCCAGCTCGTGAAGGAGCAAGCTGCGCAGAAGAACAAATCTGACGTCAAACAAAGAGAGCAGGCAGGTCTCCCACGCCGCTCCACTACGGACTTCTCCACAACCTCGACTCAAAACACACGGGCGTTGTTCCTGCTCCCTCGCCTTATTTTCTGCTTTCCCGCACATCCCCTTTTTTTCTCGAGTTTGCGGCAATAAGAGTTGTTGGCTCTTTATTGATCCCATGGCTTTCTGCCGAACACTCGAACATTTTTGTTGACAGTGAACACGTATTGGCGTCAACAATGTGCAAAGGTGCCGAACAAGATATGCCTTCGAGGGATCCTGGTGAGCAATGGCCGCGAACGACTAAAACATATTGTTTCGAGTAGTGGGTGTGACCTTTGATGGGGGACCAGTATCAAACATTTCCTCCTCATCATCGTCGTATTCAATGCGGGGAGGCGTGTTAAGCAAGACCTCAGTGTCAATGCCATCCAAGAAATTCTGGGAATAAAAGAGACGCGACTTAGTGTACTGCGCTTCATGATTCATTACTTTGCCTCGCCATCTCTCTCTTGTTCACCGTAAAAAACTTGCCACGAGAGACGCCAGCAGGCGCAAACACGAAGGAATACGACCGGTATCGTTTTGATCGCAGGGCAAGTAGGCGAAGCATGACTGACACCAGTGGTAGACACCATTCCTGTAAATCATCGTGTGAAGCGTCACTTTGTGTCCTATAACGATGACAAAAATGGTCAGAAAAGCTCGAGCTCAAAAAAAAAAAAAAAACGCACCAGCTCTGTGACCTCCACTTACCAAAAACTTGGACAGCGGCCACCTTGCGAATATCAAATCCTTGGCCAAAGTGTGAGTTGATCGAGTCCTTGCAGAAGTTTGCAAGTTTTCAATGGTCCTCTAGGAACATGCGCGCGTGGTGCCCTTCCTTGAGAGGCTTGACCTCAACAAAAGCAATCTCCCTGCAACCTCGGCTGATGATCGCGTCTGGCTTGTACCCATTCTTTCGACGTTCCTTGGGGCCTTCTGTCTCTTTGTTGGCCCAATCAAGTACGTACTTGCCCTTCTTCGGGAAGTAGAGTGAGAAAAGAGTGTCCAAGGCGGCGTGACAAAAGGTATCCTCTAAATCTTTCTCGAAGCAATGGTACTCCAGGGAAAGCTTCAGAGCCCTAATATACATGAAAGACAAGAAAGGAAACGTAAACGATACCGCTATCATAGTCATATTATATCCCGCACCTAGGAGTGACAAGATGTACTTACAGCATCTCGTACAGCAGCTTGACGAACTTGAGTTCCTTGGTGTTAACGTCCACGTCAAAATTTACTCCATCGGACAACTGCTGATCAAGAGTGGCGCAAAGCTGGATGACATTAGAGCTCAGCGTCGCGCGTGGCCATGCGTACAATTGTCGGAGCTTCTCGTGCACGGTTGGCTGGACTCCAGGCAAGCTCTTCGACATGTCCCAAATATAATTGAGGGATCTAAAGAGAAAAAACATGAAACAAGATAATCAAGACGCTCTGTTCTACCACAATATTTATATTGTCTTTGAACAATCCAACCAAATCAAGCACTTACAAAAAGTTGTGGATATTCTCCAGCGTAGTTCTTTTGTCAAAGTCGCTCACAATGTCGATCGCGATCAGTTGAAGGTTATGGAACGATCGCCCAACATTGATGGATTCGACCAGGTACTTGTATGTGCTCAGAGAAGCAGAATTGACGTAAAGCGCGGATACATCAGCTGGATCCACAGGGGAGAGTGATGACCTGCGTCCATGGTCGTGTCGCGGACGAGGCGATGATGGAGACACAGCGGAGTTGTTGCGTGAGGCAGCGGATGGCAACTGCTGGACTGTGCTGCTGATAGATCTATTGACCATCAGATCTGCAAGGTAGATAACAATGAAAACAAGAGTCAGTACAGCTAACGTTAGGCTTCCCAGAAGCATGAGTACTGCCTATCGTACATAGACATACCCTCCGAAATTTTCTTGATACGTGCCCGTACACATGCCCGAGGTCATTCCAAACCACCAGGTTGCTTCCCCTTGGAGCCTAAGTAGGAAGATTGTAGTCTTAGGATGAATTACAATCCGAAGCATGGATATTTGGATGTGAAAATTGCGGATGAGTCTTACCAGGGGAAGGGCTGCCAATGGCTGGTTCTTTCGACTTCGCAGCAGGCTCCTTGGATGAGGCCAACAATGGCACACTTGATGACTTGTGCTCGAGGCGGGTCAATTTCACGGCTATTCGGAAGCGGATCGAGTCGTTCTGGTTATAATAATAACGACAGCTTTCCGGCCAAAGAATGAAGCATGTAGCTTACCAACTTCCACGAAGACATGTGCTGTGCTAAGCTTTGACAACTCTTGTTCTTACTGTCGGACATTACGCATCATCTCGGTAATGTGCTCGCGCTATATGCCACAAAGGAATAAAGGAATTGTTACATAACCTGTAGAGTCCTCGTCAGAAAGTCGCTGGCCCACATATTTATGAGCCCTTTCAATTGAATTGAATACACCCCTTTTTGGGAACATTTTTCACAAGACACCGCGGTCGCGTCTAGTAGTCCACTTGTCACCTATGGCTCTGTACCTTCGCCGGCGCCGTCATCTCTTTCATAATTGAGAATATAGTCAAAGACATACATGCAGAGTGGATGCGCCTGGCTGTCAGCTTTGTACGTGAAAAAGACAACCGTATTTACTGAATTGACCTAACTATTTTAAAAATATGTGGACCCGCGACTTTCTGACTGACAATATTGCCGGGCTCTTGGTTCGCACACTTACCGTCGCCAACCCCTCGTCGATAATTCTGTTGAGATCTTCGATTTTCTCTTTCGCCAGATGGGCACCAATACGCTTCTTGCTCGTGTCATTATGCGTCGTCAGGTATGGCAAGATCTTTCCCGTCCAAAGACTAATCAGTCGTTCTTTGCTTTGAATGTCCGGAAACTTCTCCATGAATGTCCTGAGTGAAATGCGTCGTGCCGCCGTCTCATCATAAAAGCGCTTATAGTCGACAGGATTGGCACCTCTTTCTTGTGGTTGTGGAGTATGTTCCGATTCCTCGTGCAGAATGACAGTAGACAAGATGTTAGTTTCACGAAGGACAAGGCTGATCTTCAACTCGTGGAGTGCGCTCGAGAAGGTTTCGATCAAGAGAATGCACGCTCAGATTACGCTGGAAGACGCACAACCAGCACCCAGGGGCCATCACCGTCGTCCCCCACTTGTCATAGGCAGGGAATGTTGACAGCTACAGAAACCGGCGCGTGGATCACAGCCTCACACATTCTCCTCATAACCGAAAATGTGCATAGCAATTCTCAAGGCGTTCCCCAAGAGTCTGACCAGGAGTGTTGGGGGCCCCGTCCAATCGGAATCGCGAGCAACATGGCAAGTGGAAGGAGAATGGACGCTCCATTACACAAGAAGAAGCACTACTTGTTTCCTTATCCATCACCAAGCTCCATTCCTTGCCGTAACGGAATGAGAGTTGGCTGCGAAATGCATGCATTCCGCGCTGGGTGGACCAGCTTCACACACCGCGTTTTCCGCATCGCGCATGTGCATATCCATCCACAGAGCTTTCCCCAAGTGTTCGGCTAGGAGGGCTTGGGGACCCTATCGTCCACATTATTTTGCCATGGTGCTCTTTCCCTAGTCTCCAAACACAGCAAATTACATAAAACGTACCTTGGAGGACATGGCGCGTAGTGGAAGATGAAAGTTCGACGCCCTTTGTCTGATGCATGAACCGTCACAATGGTGGCAAAAGACACACGCTGACACGAAAAAACAGTGGCAACACCTTCTCCCTCATTCCTCATCAGCTCTCCTTCACTTGTTCTCTTCCCTCATTCCCTTCTTTCTACTCAACACATCCACTCACTCAGTTACTCATTCTCTCGTTCAACCGCGCACCATCACCCAGCTTCACGTCCATCATGTCTCAGCTCAACCTCTTTTGTCTAGTCGATGGTGAATCCACGTCGAGAGCCTTTCCGCTGTCTGTTCCTTCGACACAAACGGTCGGTGGCCTCAAGAAGCTCATCAAGACCGAGAAAACCATTGCCTTCAGCGACATTGATGCAGACGAGATCACGCTCTGGCGCGTCTCGATTCCACTTACGGGTGACGACGATGAGCATCCAGATCCTCGACACTCTGAATGAGAAGAGGAAACTGCGGTCAACGACTCGCCTCCTCAGGATCTTCACAAAAGAGCCGGCTGAAGAAGCAATCCACATTATTGTGCAGCGACCTTCGCGAGGTAATGCAGCCTTGCTTTCTACTGATTAACTCTTTCTCATAGTGTGTCCATTACATGACGACTAATGTAAATATATGTACTCCATGCTCCTATGCTCCCTTTTGTTCAGCCCAATCGCCTCCTGTCAGCGATTACATTTCTCAGAAGAGGCCAACTGTTGAAGGTGAGAATTCTCCTAAAGGCTTTCGTGTATATGATTCCTGTTGACTTCGTGCTATGTCTAACCATTTATTATTATGAAATAGAACTGGATTTGCCGAGCAACAAAAAAATCCGTATAACCGAAAGCTGGAGATAATATACGGCCTCTGATGGAAAGGTTGTAGATTTGCCTCATCCTTGGATCGACTTACTTGCGAGCTCCGAATTCGAACCCGAATCGCGAATAGCATTTGATCACCTCAAGGACGACCTTCGAGCTGGCGACGCAATCATTATACCGAGTATGGGTCAAAGTCCCAAGGATTTTGGACTTCACGGCCATGGTCGCACACTTTTCGTTACGGAGCAAATGCTGAAACTTTGAGAGGATATGCGTGGCGGCCAAGAGCGTACATACAGACGAGTCCTGTCCGGTCCGATAGGCGTTGGCAAGTCGTACCTCTCTTATTTTCTCGCAGCAAAGGCGTATGCTGAAAGATGGCTCGTCCTCTACATATCAGATGCAGGACTACTGGACACGAAAAGGGAGGGCGAGTCAGAACTGGAGGTGGTCAAGCGATTCCTGGCACTCAACAAGGACATTTTGACCGGCGCCGAGTTGGAGATGCTTGTAAACGACTACGATGGCACACAGAGCCTATCAACGAACGCCATTTGGGTAATCTTCCGAACGCTACTTATGACGAGGGATCGAAAGACACTGTTGCTTGTTGACGAGCATGGAAAATTGTTCGAAAAAGAGCCTTACGTGCCGGTAAAGTTCAAGTCGCTGAATCCTCTGTTGTCGTACCACTGGTGGGGAGAAGACGCCAAGGGGTCCCGGGTGATTTTCACAGGCACCGCGCACGCCAAATACGAAATGACTATCCTGGACGAAAGCTATAGGCGAAGTCAGTGGTTTTTGTAGGACCCTTATCAAGGAATGTATTCTCCAACCTGCTGGACACGTATCCTCGCCTGAGAACACCAGCCATCAGAAGAGAAGTGACAGAAATCACGAACTGTGTGCCGCGGGAACTTGTGTATCTGTCAGCTGACGCCGAGGATCTCGACCCAATCTCCATGGACGACCTTCAAAAATGGACGGAAAGCCGAACCAAAGATTTCCTATCAATCGCAAAGACGTACTACGGCAGTCGCACTCCGTTTAGGAAGGAACGATTCTACAAAGCCCTCCTACAAACGTTCCTTGGCAGCACTAGCGCAGTCGATTTCGAATGGGACTTCATGGATCTAGGACTCGTTTATCGGAGCAAGGATGTCTCCCGGATTGGAACTCAGTACCACATTTTATGCCGCCCCGCCCAGAAGGCTCTTCTTGAGCTGTTCAAGACGCTTCCACTACCTGAGGATACCAAGAAACGAATTTGAGACGGCACTGTGTCATCAGCTCATATGTGCCACCAAACCAATCGTGCTCAATGCGACAGATCTCAACGGCAGAAACCCGACTATCATTTCACTGGATTTTTCCCACTGTGATACCCTCCAAATCGACAGGACTTCTCTTGGATCCGGCCACGAAAACGTTCTGACCCGCGGCTACGAAGGATATCCTCGGTTTGACTTCATGCTTGGACCGCTGTTCATTCAGGCATCCATCAGTGACTTTGGACAACACAATAAGAAGGACTCGGCAGATATCCGCAAGGCCTTCAACGACAGGGATAACGAGGGAACGAATCAGATTGAGCGTTACCTAAATGATATGTTTGGTCCCGGTCACTCCGCGAAGATAGAGGACAACAGGTTTGTTATCACCAGGGACGGTGTGCCTGTGCCTGGATTTCGTATAGTCTACATCCGTGGCTCTCCCGGCAAACCTGCGCACCGCGAGTGGGTTGACAAGCTCCCTGATCTTCTACATATCACCTTTGAGGAACTCACGGAGAAACTTTTCAAGAATATAGTTAGTCAGTCCTCCAGGGAGTAGAACTTTAATGCCTCCTCCAAATAATCCGAATGTGCATTGCCACGTTTTCTTTGCCACCGCTCCCATCCCTTTCCTTTGCTGTAACTGTGGAGAAAATAAAAAAGAGGAGAAAGTAGCGAAACATGGAAGCAGTTTTTCACGGTAGTGTATAAACAAGGCCCTACGTTCACTACAACACGTTTTTGCCTCAGTCTTTATTCATCAAAAAGTGCCCATAAACACTACACGCTCACTGCGTCGTTGCAATCAAAATGCCGATTCCTAGGACTATCAACAACGCATTCGAGGTGTGTATTTCAAAGCTGTCTCTGGAGCAAACACATATTGCTTGTATATGAGCATAGTGTCCTCAGCTGTGCTGATAGCCACATCTGAATTCTCACCATGTTAATCTAACCTATCTAAGCGCCGCCCACGTCGGCCAGGGCGTTTGTAGCTGAGGCAAAGGTTTCTTCCAGGACTTTAAGGATTTCCTGAACAAGAGCAATGTCCTCGATCTGGCCGTAACCTTCATTCTCTCGACTGCACTATCCACAGTTGTCAAATCGCTGTAAGCGTCTGGCACTCTCTCGGAGGCACTCCTGACACTTTGCGAGAATCGAAATGCTGACACCTTCTTCATATTCAACGTCGAGGATATCATCACGCCCATCTTCGGTCTAGGCGACAACAGAAGCTTGGAAATACCTCTAGTTGCAGATATACCACTAGAGCCTCTGCCAGTTGGACGGAGCAGGTTCATACAAGAAGATGGGGCGAAGCAATTTCTCCATGTTTTTTCTTGGAGTCTAATACCCTCCATATCGCAAATAAAACGCTTGGATGATGAATAGTAACCTGGAACTGGGGTCGCTTCCTCAATACTATCATCTACTTTATCCTTATCGGTCTCTTATTGCTCATCATCGTCAAAAGTGAGTTTCTAGATATCCGTGTTATATGCTACCGCTGCGATCGTGTGTTCCTTGAGACCTGGACGTCGTATACTTAGTACCTCTTCCCTTCTGCTCACAGTGTCTATGTTTTGAGACGAAAAACATTTGTCAAAGACAAGGCCTGTGAGTACTGTGGCAGGGCTGCCATCATTGCACTTCCTGGCTCTATCAAGATGTCCGCCGCAAGGTCGACAGCGACTTCAGCTGCGGATTTTCACGTCCGGCACCCTTGGAACACAAAGCGCCCTTATGAGAGAAAGCCCGCTAAGACCAATACCGGTATCGGGTCGGTACGCAGTCGAACGTAGATGGCATTTCCTATGCGGATCAACAAGCGAACTGGCGGACCTCAACAGATAGGCCTAAACAACAGCTACATAAGCGAAGAAGACCAGACCATGAACGGGATCCGCCAGCTTCGCACCTAAACAGTCAGCCCCAACACCCATGTTCTCTGATTTATTCATTTAATGTTAAACAGTGTGCTTCCCTCATTTTTCGGAGCTGTGCTTCCTTCCATTTTTTTTTTTTTGGAAGTCTATGTGTAATTTGTACGAGGCAACTGTCTATCTTGACGCCCAGCGGTCCAGTAGCCCAGCAGTGCACCCCGCAAGTGAGGAAACACGCTCAGTCCTCTGCGTCAGACATGCCTGCGCTTAACCCCGGATGATCCTTGCTGCCCTGTGCTTCCTTTCTTCAGTGCGTGTGTGGGCAAGTGGATCTCGAGGTCCCCCGAGCAGCGAGTCGTCATGTGACAGCCAAAGCTGGCTCCCCTATTCCCTTTTTCGCCTTTCCAAGCTGTCAGCCAGCTATTGCGACCTTCAGCCCTTCCTTATCCTCTTTCCTCATCATTCCTATCCCTCTCCTGTCCTACAGCACCTTTTCTGTCACTCGCCTTCACTTCTGCTCTTTGTATCGCAGATCGCGTTCTCTTTTCCCCGGACACGAATGCAAGCAGTCTCACTCTCTCAACAGGTACGGATGCTTACCATCTGTATGCACACTCAACCCGTGTTTCCACCACCAAAAGCGAATCCACCTTCAAATCAGACGCGTTCTTGTATTCACATTTACTTTCACTGTTGTTTGTCCTCCTTGCTTCAATGCAACACAGATCGCAGCGGTCGTTGTCGAATCGGCTTCGTACATTAGCGCGCTCCCATTCCCGCTTGGCGTAGCTGCAAGCCGATCGCATCACCACGTCCGCAATGCAACGTCAGCTGTCAAGGCTGCAGCACCCAGAAATGCCGCATCGATTGGGCATAGCCAGGTACAGATTCCTGAATGCCTGAGATTAGCGGCCGAGACAAGCACGCTGTCACTCTCGACCCTCCACCAAGCAGTCGTCGCCCTGGAAAAGAGCCCCCGCGCCGTGACCGCGGCCCATGTTGAGTCGCTTCTTCAACAAGTCAAGGGTGTGTGCTTTTGTTGATTCTCCAAGGGGTGTATCTGCAAACAGATCGCGGAATTGTGGAGGATCTTCAGCCTTTGATACCTGTGTCAGGATACCACCGGGATCGTCCGGCACGATTAAGCAGCACAACTCATGGAAAATTATCATGTTTTTTCTCACTGGGGTAGATCAATTAAGGCAACTCGGCGGACGTCATCCCACCTCATCAACCTCTGTTCCTGCCATTTCCCCTCCTGTTGCCTCAAGAGGTGCCTCAAGGGTATGGCTTCAAGGTATGTTCTGGATATAAGGCTACATGGCGCCTAATATCACTGCCATTTCCAGACGACTTTATGGCATACTTATCAATAGCATTCTCCATATCTGTCTTATATAGGTGGACATACTTCAGATTTGCACTTTTTGCACCACACGCCTTCAATATCATCCGCGAATAACCGAACTTTTGCACGCACTGGACACGGATGCCGCAATTACTCCTCCTTCCGGTTCATCAATCAACGCAAGCTGCAGAAACTGGAAGCTGAAGCTATGGCCAACCCAAATAACGCGGCAGCGCAGGCTGAGTTTTACAAGGTATGTGGTTCATGCCTGTAGCGGTCCAGCAATGCAGCGACAAGTCCCACGCACTGTTTCTGTTGACTGGCATCCGACCACTAATTTTGTACGGTTTTTGCATTTTCAGGAACTGCTGCGAATTGACGATTACGGCGCCATCATATCACGGTTCGAGTCAGGCAAATTCGCTAATTCAGAGACGTCGTTGCAGTACTATGCAATTGCCCTGGCACGGACCAACCAGGCAGAGCAAATTGTGCCAAAGATTCTTCAACGACTTCAGCGTCAACCCCTTGCAACAGAATCAGAGGCATTGATCAGCAATATTGGACAAGGAGTTCGACGTGCCAACAATCTTGGAGCTATGGAAAACGGTGTCACTAATGGTGGTGCGGCAGTCGCAGATGCATTGGCTGGAGCGGGCAACAAGGGCAATCCTATTTATGTGGTAATGGACGACAGCAAGAGTAAGTACAACCCTCGGTGCGGAATTGTCCGTGACGGGCATGTAGATGTGGATATGGACAGCACCACTAACATCTATTTTGCCTTTGTGCCATGTTATGCTAAAATAGCTACCAAGAGCTACATGCTATGGCGAGGCCTGCGATGGCTCGGGATAACTGTTACTTACGCGTTTTGCATCCTGACCTTCCTGTCGCTCGTGTTTGAGAACTCAGGATTGCTCAAACCCCCACCCAGTCAGACGGAATTTGAACCATCCGCGGACAATAATGTCAAGTTTTCAGACGTCCAAGGCGTGGATGAATCAAAGCAGGAGCTGGAGGAAGTAGTCGAGTTTCTGAAGGACCCCAACAAGTACAACCAACTCGGGGGAAAGCTGCCTAAAGGTGTTTTGCTTACAGGTCCTCCAGGTACGGGCAAAACTATGCTGGCCAGGGCTGTGGCAGGAGAAGCAGGCGTTCCATTTTTCTTTATGAGCGGAAGCGAGTTTGACGAGATGTATGTCGGTGTTGGCGCCAGAAGAGTGCGGGAACTATTTGGTAAGTTGGCTCCAATATCATGTTCATGAGAACCCATTTGATGCAAGCGCTCTCTACAGAAAGCTAACTACATTTGGGAATTGTTGGTTTTGGTATAGCTGCTGCAAGAAGTCGGGCACCCAGTATTGTTTTTATTGATGAGCTCGATGCTATTGGAGCAAGACGCAACCCCAAGGACCAAACATATATGAAGCAGACGCTGAACCAGTTACTTGTCGAGCTAGATGGGTAAGTTCACGGACAATGCAGTAAACCCTCGGACTAATGCTTGAAATATACAGAGACTAACTCCTGCGTTTTGATAACATGACGGTGCTTTAGATTTTCGCAGACGGAGGGAGTCATCATTATTGCCGCCACCAATTTCCCAGAGCTGTTGGACAAAGCTTTGGTACGACCAGGTCGGTTTGATCGCCATGTCAACGTACCATTGCCGGATGTTCGAGGACGAATGCAGATTTTGAAGCATCACCTCAAGAACATCAGCACCAGTCCAGCTGTGGATATCTCGGTCATTGCAAGAGGTACCCCTGGATTCTCTGGAGCTGATCTAGCCAACCTCATCAATCAAGCTGCTATTCAGGCCTCTCGGGAGGGCGTCAGTGAGGTCGGTATCAAGCAATTTGAGCACGCAAAAGACAAAATCTTGATGGGCGTCGAGCGTCGCAGCCAGGTTGTCACCATGGAGTCCAAACGTTTGACAGCATATCATGAGGGAGGACACGCTTTGGTGGCACTCTACACACCAGGCGCGATGCCTCTTCACAAAGCAACGATCATGCCTCGTGGAAATGCCTTGGGGGTGACTGTACAGTTGCCAGATATGGACAAGGATAGTTACACGAAGAAAGAATACCTGGCTCAAATCGATGTTGCCATGGGAGGACGTGTGGCCGAGGAGATGATCTTTGGACCCGAGAACGTAACAAGCGGATGCTCCAGCGACATTGTCCATGCGACTAAGGTGGCGAAGATGATGGTTACCCAATTCGGAATGAGCGATAAAGTGGGGCCAGTGGCACATGTTGAGGAAGACATGGCTGTACTTTCCACACCCACAAAACTGCTGATTGAATCCGAGACCAAGGGACTCATCGAAGCTGCCCAGACGCGAGTGATATTGCTATTGAAGACACACAAGGAGGAGCTCCATCGTCTAGCCAAGGCCCTTGTGGATTATGAGACTTTGACACAAGAGGAGATTCGACGGGCGATCGAAGGCAAACCTATTGTGCGCTAGGAGGAAATGGTGGAGAAAGCTTTTTTATTTTTTCCATTGTATTCCATCGTTTATAAGTAGGAGTTGAGCCATAGAAACGAATAGTACGCGTACACTCCATTCCATTGCATCTGTAGGGTAGTTTTTCTGGCTATGCTACAATTTTATTGAATGGTTTAAGACGCGGGGATGGTGTAGTAAAATTACATGTAACTGATTGAGAAAAGACGAAAGAAGGATGCGGAGTAAACTTTTTCGTTATCATACGCCTGCATCGGAGGCAGAAACCACCTTGTAACCGTCTGAGGTCCTTTGACGTCCATGATTCTGACCGCCGAGAACGCTAGAGCGTATGTTGGCTGCACGGCCGCTTCGGATGACACCCGTGCTCTCACTTGACCGGGTCTTTTGTGGCATGGCCCTTGATGACCGATCTGCAGGGATGCCATCGAAGGTGTCCATCAATAACTCAGCAGTCTCATCGAATCCATATCCGTCACTGTACATACTTGCAAGCGCTGCGCCCTGCTGTGAAAGATGATGTCCACTGTTGGCGCTGTTCTGGTTGCTGTTGTTGCTGCTATTACTGCCGCTGCCTGAGCCGTTATTGCTGCTGCCAGGGTTGCTGTTGCTGTTTGAGCTGTCGCTCCTGTTGTTAGAGTTGCTGCCCTGACCGTCTCCAGATCCGGACTGTTGGTTGCTGGCTCCGCCCAGCAGGATAGGCTCCATCTCCTGTTGCATGCAGACGTATTCGCCACCAAAAATCATGATCCCGGCAGTGGTACCATTGAGGGCCCACCAGAGGAAGGTGGTAGGGAGGTGATCGGAGTAAAGGGATGTCATGATAACGTGGTAGAGCAGCAGTGTGAGCGAGAAGTCAAGGACCAGGCGTGCACGCGCGACGATCTTTAGCAGCAGGTAGACCCTACAGAACGGAAGCGGAGGGTTGACAGCATGAATAGGATACTTATTGGTTAACGAGCCATTGAAAGGAAAGTCGACGTTACTGCAGTTACTGTTGCTGTTTGTCATCTTACCCGACAACAGAGTTGAGTAGCCAGGCCAGACCCAGGAGCATTCCTTGGGCATTATCGGCTCGGATCTCGCGGTAATTAAGGATAGCATCGAGAGTGATGTCCGACCCTGAAAACTTGAAGAGAGTGAAGACGATGGTGGAGATGGAGGTGTACCAGATAGCTTGTAAACAGACGATTTGCGACTAAGAAAGTGGAGTTGGCGAGTTAGAAAGACGAAAGGAGGAGTGTACATGTTAGTGGCTTTATATATCGCAGGAGCAAAGTCGAGTCTCATTTAAGTCAGAGATGACTTTACAAGAATAAGAACGGGATCCCATTGCGTGGCTCGGAATGACGAGTTGTTGGATGCCATGTGGGGTCGTGGTCGTGTCCTTGTCTTTGTCCTTTCTGTTGCAGGTCGTGTTATGCTCGTGTTGAGTATAGGGAATGAATGTGATGGTAGTGGATGATGGAATGCTACATGGTCTCCCGTTAAGAAACGTGGGAGACAGTGGCTTGAATTACTCCTGCGCTGGAAGACCGTTGGCTGCTCCTTATTCGTTTCTCAAAGTGTGCCATCATCCCTTTCCTCCTCGCACTTCTTTCATCACCCTTTTTTCCTTCCCTCCACTTCGCACCCAACCTTGAAAGGGAAACAAAACAGGAAGAACGTCATGTCTCAACTAGAACGTCGTCGTCCTACTGGGGATGCCTCCGCGGGAGCCGGCAGTGACAACACCGACGGACAGCCTGCTTCGACCGCAAACACCTCAACAGCAGGAGCAGCAGCCCGCAATGGTCAAGGACAGCAGCAACCGCAGGAGCAAAAGCAGACGCTCACCCAAACTCTTTCACAGATGCTTCTGCGCGCCATGATGGCCTATGCTGTCCTCACCTTTTTCAACGGAGGTATGTGAACAGCAGATCTACAACCTACCCTCAACGTTTCTCAGGATGAGATTTTTTACTGGCAACTAAAGAGCACCCTTCTGATCTATGGTTTCCATGATACTTGGACTGTAGGTTTCAGTGGAAAGAGCCAGGCACCATCACCCGCACCAGAATCGATTGTGACCACGACGACGGGTCCTGAGGGTGTAGTGCAGCAGGCCTTTCCTCAGATGTCCTTTGAGCCGCCAAAGCTCTACCCACTTTGGGCACCTAAAACCAAAGCCGTAAGCCATCATTTCTTTTTTTTTCAGGCAAGCGTCATGCTCCTAGCGATTTGGAAAACAGTGTGCTGATATGGTACTCCGTCTCTTATTCTCAACTCCCAAGGATATGTTTGTCTATCTTTCTGAGGAGCACGATTTCAAAGACTTTGACAACAAGGACAACCTCGTCTGGCGATCCAACGATATTGAACTCGGTGATTGGAGCGAGGACCGCGTCGTGGATCTTTCAATCGTCCCCTCCAAGGCGAGTTCATTTTTTAGAGTTCATTTTTGGTGCTCTCTTGTTGCACCAGGAAATTCGACTCTGTTATCTTGACCGATCACAAAAAAAAAACGTGCAGAAATTTCGTCCGCTAACCCTCAAATGCTTCTTCGTTCTTCTTTGTAATAATACCTTTGTCGAAATAACAGCATGTTCAGAACAATGGTACCCTATATGCCCATATCTACTTTGCGAAGCAGCCTGCGATCCTCGATCCTACTTCTGCAGGCTTCAGTGCCGACAATCGAGTGTACACCCGCAAGAGTAAGGATTCGTCTGTGAAACTGAGTTAAAAATACACAGCGCAAGGGTAGGCATGCTTCACTCTCTGTTCAGGGCTAATATCCAGGCTGGCCTTTGTAATATTTTAGTGCTGACCCGCTACTACCCCAAGAAAAGGGAGTTTAAGGTCAAGAAACTTGTTGGCGGCAAGCATGAGGAATCAGAATCCGGGAAGCAAGGAGTGGAAGACGTAATGAAATACCTTTGGACCTAAGAATTTCCGATTGTATGCTAAAGAATTCGCGTGAAGATGGAGATCTTAACTTCTCTATGATTTGTATTGCCGTCATAGACATCCGCCCCTGCCTCAACCATTGTCCCATACTGGCACCAGAACCTTACGCTTACCGTGTTGTCCGATCGCACCGTTGTTCCATATGCGGGAATCCCTCCAGAGCTGAAAGGAAGTATGTTCCTGGCATAGTGTTTCGTATCTATGATGAGCTGCTGAGCGCGTGCTGACCTAGTTTCTTTTGTTAATGTGCCTAGTGTATCAATTGGAGAGTACGGGAATGCATGACCAGCAAGGCAATGGATTCGTGCTCCCAGCTCTCTACGTAAACGACTTTTGGCTTTTGAAAGAGCAGATGACCCTCATCAACAGCACTGTCAAGTAAGACATGGTCCTTTTGGTTTTATTAGTGTTGTGACCTTGCGGATGATACTGTTTTTAACAACAACCAATTGCGTCAACCGTTCGCTGCTATAGAGAACTTCCTTTGAGGATCAACTTCTATCCGATCAGCTACATGAAGCTGCAGATGTACGCCTCTATGGATATCGGCATGAAGCGACAGACTGGAATGATGGGAAGCACCGGTGGGGAGTTGGATGAGGTCAAGCGCATGCTGATTGAGACCAACCCGTACCTCTTGATCTTGACAGTCATTGTCAGCTGCTTGCATAGTGCCTTTGAGATGCTTGCATTTAAGAATGGTAAGCACCAAAGAAGTGGACGGCGGATTAAGCCTATTGTCTTTTACTTAAACCACATATTCTAATGCAATTGACGTCCTCTTTACTCGATTAGATATTGCCTTCTGGAAGGACAAAAAGGGCACAGCAGGCCTGTCAGTGCGTTCGATCTTCTTAGACATTGCGCAGCAGATTATCGTCTTCGCGTACTTGATGGACAACAACCAGGACACCAGTTACATGATTCTGATCGGACAGGGTATCGGTCTCGCAATTGAGCTGTGGAAGGTCAAGAAGGCGCTCAAGATCGACATCGTTCCTGCCACCTCTGGGTTCCTTCCTTACCGCCTGCACTTCAACACCTCAGAACCCCTGACGGATTTGGAGTCAAAGACCAAGGAGTATGACGAGGAGGCGTTCAAATACCTGTCCTGGGCGGCCTTCCCATTGCTAGGCTGCTACGCCGTGTACTCATTGCTGTATCAGGAGCATAAGTCGTGGTACTCGTTCATTGTGAGCACCCTGGTTGGGTTCGTGTATACATTCGGGTTCATCAAGATGACACCTCAGCTGTTTATCAACTATAAACTGAAGAGTGTGGCGCACATGCCGTTTAGGACGATGATGTACAAGTCGTTGAATACGTTTATCGACGACTTGTTCTCATTCATTATCAAGATGCCGATGCTGCATCGTCTGGCGTGCCTTCGTGACGATATCGTGTTCTTCGTCTACCTGTACCAGCGATATATCTACCGCACGGATCATAGCCGCGCCAATGAGTTTGGACAAGTCGGCGACGAGGAGCCAAGCGAAGAGACCAAGCCGTTGTTGGAGGCGCAGGAGAAGATTGAGTCCAAGAAGGACAAGTAAAGCAGCTAGCTATACCTTCAATTCACTTTTCTAGACCTCTGTTTACTCGATTAAAAAAAAGTATTCTTTAATGGCATGTCTTAGTAGCCACCCTTGCGGTACACCTGGGTCCACTTGCTGACGATGTAGTCACCAAAGTTGATGTCGCCGTTCAACAGCTTGGTAGCGACCGATCGTGCATCCTGTCCGTCAGTGTCCTGAGCAGTCACCGTCGATCCTCCCTCGTCGTCACGCTGATCACGGAGGAGACTGTAGTTTCCAGAAGCAGCCTGGCCACTGACCTTGTCCTGGACCAGAAGCGGGATCTTGGCGGCGTAGTCTGGGTAGTAGAAGCAGCACATCGAATATCGCTCCTCTTGTCCGTTGCTAACGACGCGGTGCAGTGGGCTGATCAACTTGCCTCCAGTCAAGAGCGAAAGATAGTCGCCACCGTTGACGACTAGTGTGTTCTCGAGCGATGGAACGTCATGCCATGCGTTATCGTGGAAGAGTTGGAGGCCGACGGTCTTGGAGGGCGAAAGGATCAATGTGAGGAAGCCCCAGTCCGTGTGGGCGCTAATTTTTTTTTTTTTTTTTAGCCGATCGGAATAGAAGTATATTCGTTACTCGACGACGCAAACAAGGTCATAATAGTTCCCACGATCATTCTCTCCGGCATCAAAACTCTGTTTTTGTTATGATCCTCGGTTTTTACCTGGATCCGATCTGGGCATCATGGGCTTGATCGCCATAGGGCAAATAATGGAATAACCGCATGAACGAGATCGTCTCGCTCGTCGTACAGTACTTGGCCAGTTCTTCCTCCGGCAATGCCAAGGCCAACGCGATTCCCTTGAGCAGACCTTTGGCAACCTCACATACATTCAAATAAAACTCCTGCAACGTATGCTTAAACGCGCCCCTTCCGCGTTCTTCATCCAATCGGTCCAACGTCTCCTGGGTAGGCCAGGCATTCGGACCCTGCAATCCATTCAACCCATCGTCCCCCTTCGCCTTTCGGGCTTCCAATTCTGCAACGGGCCATTCGTATCCATACGAGAATCCTTCCTTGAGCTCCTTGGTCTTCGAGCCGGATTCGCCACCGATGGGGACGTACCCACGCGTGAACCCACCCGGTTGGATCTTGGGAATCTGGGCCTTTTGAGCGTCATCGAGGGCAAAGAGGCCTTTGGTGGCGTTGAGAATCTCCTTGGTTTTCGAGGAGGAGAAGACGGGGTGGGTTGAGGAGGTGATGTAGAAGACGCCATAGGTCGTGAAGGCGTTCAGGAGCGCGACGGCGACCTCTTGGCGCTGGACGACTGTTGAGCTCCGGCCGAGGAGTGGGGTAATGTCGATGGTTGGAATTGCGATGGTGGACGACATTGTAATTCGCTTTTTGTGGAGAAGAGAAGCGTGGGAGGATGTTGAGAATGCCGGAAGAATAGATAATATTCGCGAGCGGACAAAAATCGGGGATAATTGAGTTTGGATGATGCACACTTTATTTATTGAAGACGAGGCCAAGTACTCACTTGCCAATGGTGGTGCTGCCACTAGTGGTATTATTACACGTTCTGCCACAGGAACTACGGCACGACATTGATTTGGTTCCATCCTCGGTAGCATTCTTATCGTCCACAAGCATATCCCGGTACGTGATGCTGACACGCCTTGTCCTGACAATCTCCAGTCCGTCGACATATTCTACCAGATCCTTCGAGATGCTATGCTTGTAATCATATCGGCAGGATCCGTTCATGACCACAAGGGACCGCCTTGCTACATTGACGTAGAAAAGAGACGAAAAAAAAGGTATTAGACTCACCAAATCGCTCCGGAGCATACAACAAGACAACAAGGTGGTATATCATGACAAACAACATGGGCATCCTTACGCAAATAGATCCGATAAATGAGATCGGCTTCTTTGACATGTTGAAAGCTCATGATACAGTCCGAGAGTAGCGAGAGCGCTGTGATCGTCGATCCAAACAACTTGGGCGCATCTACATGTGGCATGATCCCCTGTCCAGCCTCGTACTCGTTCACAATAATACTGTTGGGGCTCTGAGAATAGATCCTTTGGTTCAGTAGCCGTCGCGTCAAGAAGTCGAACATACTCGGCAACGGCTCCATATCTCCCACAACTCTTCTATTGTAGATGGCAGGTTCAAAAGGTCGTTAGCAAAAAATGCACTCTGCACACAAGAATCGGCAAGGATAGAAATATGATCGCTTTCATGCTCGTTTTACCGGAGTCGATAGCTGAATACGCCGCCATAGTGCTGATGTCTTCGCTTCATTTCTGGATTAGGCTCGATGCCCTTGCCTGCCCAATGGCAACGATCGAGCTGTTGAATGAGCAATGTCTCTTCCTCCCCTGTGACGAAGTCGTATAATACTTGTAGTCCCTGCATGGGTGGTAGAGCTCCTATAAGCACTGTCTTCATGTTGCTCGGAACCGTTGCATCGTTGTCGGATCTTGCATTGTCTGTCGTGTGAAGGATTGTGTCCATATGCGCCAGCAGCAACAGTGAAATAAACACAGGCACCAAAATGAACTTTGAACGCCCACATCATTTTATTCGGGTCCGCAAAATACGCCCACTGAGAAACGATTGTCAATATGCTGGGACGTTCCCTATAACGGACAATGACATTGCCTCCAGCAAACAACACCATACACTCTACTGCGCGGGGCCAGGAGCGGGAGACAGCATGGTATCTGGATCCTGCGAATGTCCCCCTAGAGCGCTGCTATTGTCCTTCTGGTATGGGTTGGCCGTGAACAACACATTCTTGAGCACCTGCGAGATCAGACCATGCGTAGCCTCAACCGAGATCTTATTGCTGTCGCGGGTAATCTTGCTCAACTGGCTCTCCTCTTGTTTCTTCTTCTTGTCTTTTGAAAACTGTCCTGCCATCGGTCCAAACCCACCAGGTCCAGCGCGCGACGCCATTGTTGCAGTCATCTGAAGCTTCTCTGCTAGATCAGCCATTTGCCGCGCAGCGTATTCTCGATTCTATATCGATATATACAGTGCATTGTAGTGAGAATGGCACTTGCGTTATATCTGATGTATAAGAAACCCATTGCTGCGCCATGTGCAATTCCAGCACTTACAGAAAGCAAGGGCGACTGCGAGAGTGTGTTGACCCAGTACTTGTTCCAGAGCTGATCCAGAAGCTGGGTATCCAATGTCGATTTAAAGTGTGAAATTTCCAGAGGGTAGTACTGCTTGCAGTGCACACCGAAATCCTCAATCTTATTCAGCGGAATGGTCTGGTACTCTGATGGACCCTCATCGGGCGCTTTGTATCCCTAGAAAGAGCATAAACAAGCGTTATTAAATATCAATAAAAATTTGGCGAGGACAGCGGATGCTGTGTTGTACCCCGTACTCTTTCATACCTCTGGGTAGGTGCGGAAAGCTCCTATTTCCACCTTGCCTGCCGAGATAGTTCTGTTGGGATCAATCTAGTATTCAAGCACGGTTGAAAAGGTCGGAGCACGGTCAATCATTGCACCGAGACATGATTCCTGGGAACTCAAGGGAAAGGGGCATACTACAACGGCAATCCAGGGATCCTGGAACTTTTGGTTTTCCATCTGTGTGCCAACGTCAATACCGGACAGCCAGCATCCGTATCCTGGATGCGAGTGGTACCAGCCGATCGCGTTCTCTAGTCGACCAACCTAGAGACGAATGAACAGAATCTGTCAGTTTTACATGTGCAATGCCTAACCTCTTCCTCAGTAGTAGAATCGGAATTCAAGCGTACCTCCTTAATCTTGGTGATATACTGGACCATGTACTCATAACCCTCCGACTGGGCATTGACTCTGGTCTCTGTTCCCTCGACAGGCAAGGCAAATGCATCCATGATAATAATGGTGTTCCCTTGAACTTTGCCTTGCATCATACCCATGACCTCAATGCTGCCTCCAGACCGGGCATGCATCACCTAACAACAGACCCATTATCAGCACTAGTCAACAAGCCGTCGCCCAACAGAAAGCATGCGCTGAAAATGGCATATGCCCCCCTACCATTTTGATCAGGGCGACTGCCGAAATTTTGACATCCGTGAAGTAGTGTGGGCTATCAAGGACAGTATGAATAATGAAAACCAGGTTAGGCCCACATCTCTTACGCGCGTTCCTTCACTGCTGCGCCAGTTACGGTGCCGAGTGACGCGTCAGCAAAAGCATAGGTCTAGTTCTCTGCAGTCCGTAAAAAGACCAAATAAAAAACGACGTACTCTTTCTTCCATGGGGACTCGTTGAGTATACGCTTCTGCTCGGCCTCGTTGAAGTGATAGATCTGGTCCGTCTCTGGGTTGACAGACCTGATGTTGTTGATGAATTCAAAGTTCTTGCGTGCGTTGATGGCGTCCATGGCGTGAGAGTGATTTCGTATGCGTTGTTCTGCAGCTGCGTGCTGTGCTTGACAGTTTGCTCTGGTGCTTTTGATAAGTTGTTCTCGGCAAGACTGTCGAATGGTTAGGTTGAAGTGAGCAGGCGATAAAGAGGACGACGAGTGGTGGCAATGCAACGAGGGTAAGAAAGCAACACGCAGTCACCATTGACCATTTCTGCAGCGCTGTATCCTTTGTGCTTGTTGCAGTCAGTGACAAACCTTGCTCATTTAAAAACCTACATGTTTTGTAGCTGTGTGCGTGCGCATCGATTGAAATGTAGCATCTTTATTGTACTTTTGGGCAAAGCAGGGTGCTTGGACATGTCACGGAGCGGGCATCAACTGGCCAAGTGATTAACTGTTCGACTGCTTAGTTGATTGGTTGCTCAATCCCCGTAGAAGACCGAGAGATGGATATAGGCGCAAGAAAGGAAGCGTGCGCAAGAATTCGAGTAGAGATCGTGCATTTATGGAATCCATTTTTTTTTTTTTTATAACAACTTGTCTCTCGAGTCAATTGACTCTGCGAATCTATCAGACTAACTAGCAAATATCTACTATCGCTGTCCTCACCACCAAAGCGGAACCGATCCACAGTCGCCAAAAGACAGGTCACATTCCCCGGGCCTGTCCCTAGGGCCTGCGCAACAATTGCCACACCTCATCAGTGTGTTAAAAGCTGAAAACACCTTGTTACAAGAAGGGTATCTTCCCCATCCCCTCCATGGTTGTCAACCGCCTCCTCCCTTGCAGGCGATCCAGCAGCGTCCGATCCGCTGCGTCTAGGTCGAGCACGGGGCCAGAGATTGTGCATTTATGGAGTCCGTGCACTTAAAGAATGTATGTGCATTTAGAGAATATTTTTTAAGTAAACAAAAGTAAAGCTAAGACATGGCGGACATCGAACGAGGCTTTCTTAGCTCAGTTGGCAGAGCGTCAGTCTCATAATCTGAAGGTCGTGAGTTCGAACCTCACAGAGAGCAGCCTCTCTTTTTGCCCAAGTTGCTATTGATTCTCTTCTCTTTTTGATCCAATGTGCCCTGATGCGCCTGGCAAGGTCTTGATACCCACCGAACAGGCCATCGTCCCGCTTATTCTTTTAATGTGACGATAATGGAGTAGATCTTTCGTTTCCGCGCACCTTGGGACGAATACGCAGATAGTTGACGGAAGCCAGTTCTCCATCAATATTTAATGTTATTTTTTATGCGATGTGTCTATTGTACTGCTGCCATATTCGAGTAATGACAACTTTCACATATATTTCTCCACTACTGTGACTCATCGTAGACCGTGCCTTGGGTGTGGAACGCGTTCTGAATGGCTCCTCTTGAGACACACGCACTTGCTGCCAATTGCTGTCTGTACGATGTCGACACGCATAAGATTTGAGAGCATTCGCGTGTCTCGCGCGTCTCGCTGCATTCAGGTGACCCATATCTCGTGGTCATCCGCGGTGGACAATTGGCTGAATCGATCGAGTGAAAGGAATGCGACAGCGATGCATGATATTAGTGGCGCTGTTATCCTGTGTGCGTCTCGGGGATGCGTTTGTGGAGGTGGTTTAGTGTGAGTGATGCGGGGGTAAGTGCGTATGCCAAAGCGTGGTTGCAGCCCAAGGCCTAAGACGGGGCCTCGCAATTGGATCCGACGTCCAGGAACAACCACTGGGATCTGGTCTGTGGCCCAGACCAGAAAAAGAGAGGCCAAAGATGTACAAGTTTTCTGTATTTGGAGCGTATAGAAAAGGATATTTCCTTAACTTTGCTCCATTCATCTCTTTTCACCCTCTTCTGTTGCTTTGCAATGTAAGTCAGGAACCGATTCATAACAAGCAGGGGATTCAAACTCACCGACTCGGAAGATGTAAAACAGATCAAGCACGCTACACACACCCAGCCAGCCCAAAAACAACGCGCATACGCATTCAATATATATTGCAATGTCAACATTATTTTGCAGCCTTCTGGCGCTAGGTGTTGTTACCCACTATACCCATGTCTCCCCTTCATTGGATGTGTACATGCTCGTCGGACTTTTACTCCGACAGAGTATACCAACGATTCTCGACTTGTTCAATCCCTTACAGGGGTGGTTTGTAGCTGTGTCTACAACTGCAGCGGAGGGACGGAAGGGGTAATGTTTGTTCGATACATCTGGGGAAGTGTGTAGTCGTCTGCTCTCCAGCTGGACACGGCCTTCAAAGAGGAGGGGGAGTCCTTGTCGTCACATCTTTTTTTCTTAACTTACTCTGGTCTAGTTTCCCCCACTCTTTCCTTCTTTCTTTTCCTTGACCCATCTTCTCTTCATCCTCTCCCCTTCGCCCTCTTACCATTCTTCAACAACCCACAGCCAAAAACCAAACTAATTTTCGCAATCCACTTTCTCTCATTCTTCTGCCCCTCCCTCACTTGCCCGCTCACCTGTCCTTCCCTCATTCTGTCTGAAATAAAGCCGTCGCCACCACCCGATCGCTTCTTTGCACAACTGCAACAACAGCTCTCCCAGGCTGGTCTTTCTTCAAACAACACAACCAACAACGACCTTCCAAGCAACGCAATCGAACAACAAAAAGTAGTTGTATAGCATGGCTTCAACATCTCCCATCAATGGCGTCAAGATTAGTGGTAAGAAGGACTAGAGCATCATCGCGGACGCGCCTTTTCCAAATTGCTATGGTTCATTCTTTATGCTGACCTCGTTTTTCGTCCTTTCGCTCTTTCTTTTCTCTGAATCATTTGCAACGTATCGTGTATGCTTGGCTGTCCAGGCGAATCAGACCCCACAAAGATTATCAAGGTCTTGGCCAACGAGGGCAAGTCCGGAGAACCTCAGGAGCTCGCCTACACCAACTGTAAGGTCATCGGAAACGGATCTTTCGGCGTGGTTTTCCAGGCAAAGCTGGTCAGCAACCAAGAGGATGCCGCCATCAAAAAGGTGCTCCAGGACAAGCGCTTCAAGGTACAGAGTCATGGCCATCCATTGGAAACTACAGACATCGATATGTGCTCTTATTCATTGTACCTGGTTGGTGACCCTAATTTGAAAACATGTCACCATCTCGCGTCGTTTGATAGAACCGCGAGCTTCAGATCATGAGACTTGTTTCGCACCCAAACATTGTCGACCTCAAAGCCTTTTTCTATTCCAACGGAGAAAAGGTACAGTCGCCAAGACCGAGCAATTGAGCGATGGATAAAGTCGTCCAAGGCACACGAGTTCCTTCAAAATAGAGACCCATGACTTATTAATTATTTCCGGCAATCTTTATTTTTGTTACTCGTATAGAAGGATGAAGTGTTCCTTAATCTTGTGCTCGAGTACATCCCAGAGACGGTCTATCGCGCTTCACGCCACTACTCGAAGATCAAGCAGACGATGCCGATGCTGCAGATCAAGCTGTACATGTATCAGTTGTTCAGGAGTTTGGCGTACATCCATGCTCTCGGAATTTGCCACCGCGATATCAAACCCCAAAACTTGCTTCTCAACCCCACGACCGGCATTCTGAAGTTGTGCGATTTCGGAAGGTAAGCGGGATTGGCTCCACGGCGTCTTGCTGTCTTTCTTATGGGTTTGGACGCGACAAGGGCGCATGACCAGCGGAGAAGGAAAATGAAATTGGATCGAGTAGTGTGATTCTGCTGGTTCTTGTTTTGCAGATGATGGAAATCAAACGTTGTTGCTAGTGTGTGTTTGGTGTGAAAGAGTAGCTTGCATTAAGCCTGTTTGCTCACAATCAGACCCCTGCCTGCTCAGTTGTATCAGTTGTATCAGTTGTTCCTTTGTTGCAGGACATGTCTTTTTTTTCTCCGCCATTTTTTTTTCTTTTCTTGTAATGCCACATGATCTGGCTGGGATTGAAGTTGGGGTCTTTGTTCAATGTCATTGGCAGGAAGAAAGCAAGAGGCAGGGGTGTCTTGATTCCCAAAACACAGGACACAAGAAGAGATCAAAATGAAATTTGGAGATGCTGTATGACAGTTTATTTTTCAAACCCCACTCGCAGAAGGGGGAAATGGAAACTGGGAAAAAGGAAGGGCTGCGGTATGACAAGGAACAGAGAGATGGCACGGTGCATGGATGCAGTCTATTTTTTATTTATTGTTTGTGTCACCTGCCCGCACATCTGTTTTCAATCAGCGCTAACCACTGTCATTGCGCGTCTCAATGGGATTCTTGCTAGTGCCAAGATTTTGGTCGCCGGAGAGCCGAACGTCTCGTACATCTGTTCGCGCTACTATCGCGCCCCAGAGCTTATCTTTGGTGCAACCAACTACATGACCAACATCGGTAAGCAAGAAACGCGTATTACATTGCATGTGCAGAACGTTAGCATGTGTACTCACCAATTTTGTTTGCATCCTCTGTCTCTATTGCTTAGACGTTTGGTCAACGGGATGCGTGATGGCCGAGTTGATGCTTGGACAACCCCTCTTCCCCGGCGAGAGTGGAATTGATCAACTGGTTGAGATTATCAAAGTGCTGGGAACACCAACAAGGGAACAGATCAAGACGATGAACCCAAACTACATGGAGCACAAGTTCCCTCAGATCAAGCCTCACCCCTTCAACAAGATCTTCCGCTCCCGGACACCCCCAGAGGCATTGGAACTCATCTCGCGTCTCTTGGAATACACACCCTCGCGTAGATTCACACCTATTGAGGCCATGATTCACCCATTCTTTGATGAGCTCAGGAACCCAGAGACGAGACTACCCAATGGCAAGGAGCTTCCACCCCTCTTCAACTTTACTAGCCTCGGTAAGAGCTCGGCCTTTCTTTTCTTTTCTTTTCTTTTTTTTTTTTAATAATTCTTCGACAGTCATGTTCCTGAATGATTCGTAGACTAATATCTATGAAATCGTTCGCTATCTTTCTATGCTGTAATTAGAACTATCGATTCGCCCAGACCTTATTCCTATGCTTGTTCCTCGCCACGCCGAGGCTGAACTCAAGTCTTGTGGCATTGACGTTCACAACTTTGTACCAGTGCCCCCAAGCGCGACTCGAATTTCCCTGGATTAAGGATCTTCAGACGTCCGCATAATCCGCCCGTCCCTCCAGTAGCGGCTGACCCCAACCCTGTCTTTTGTTTTTTATTTCATTTTGTCCACAGTACGTTCCGATCCATTTGTTTCTTTTGCCTACTGTTCCCTTCTAGTTGTAATACTGTCGCTTTTGCTTTTATTATATTTTTATGTCGCCCTTGAACCACGTAGCGGGTTTTATTTGTTATTATTTTTGATTTCTGGAAGATGGAAGGGACAAGGAAAGATATGGATCGGGCTGTTTGTGGGGACGTCGCTGCTGTTAGTCGTTGGAATGTGTGGATGGCCGGTCAAAGAGATCCACCATGAACAAATATGAACAAGCAAATTTCAATAAAATGAACTCCAGTACTCTCGTATCATCCCCCCAATGGAGCATTCATCAAAGGTACTAGATGTCCAGTGCTGGCATCAAATTGCTTGTGGTATCGTTTGGGAGCCTCATCGAGATGACGATCTCACATTGATATAAGGTTCAATTGAAGAAGTGTGCCGTGCCAAAAGAGGGAGCAGAGACACATGGTGAGCATTGCTCCTTCTCGTCTCAATCGAATTCCCGCTTGGCTGCACCAAACCTGGCTCGATCACGATCTGCAATGCAAAGACGCGATTCAAGTGTAGAAACGCCCGCCCTGACATCTCGACTTCACTCTCTCCCACAGACACAGCAGCACCCAAGGCACTTACGGCGACAACAGACATCCCCTCCACTCGATACGGACACAGTTGTCAAGGGTGTCCCGTCTGCTTCTGGGGAAGCCTCAGGAAAAATTGTTGGCGTGCTCAGGACGACTCGTATACTAGAGCGGGACGTATCACTGGGATTACGCAAGGATGAGAAGCAGGACGAGGACGATGATGAAGATGAGGAGCGGAAGGAGGACGAGGATATGGAGCTTGAGGCAACCCTACGCGAATTGCGGCTTTCATCTGTTGAGGAAGCATTCGTTGCATTCAATCAGGGGCAAAGGACCGGCACCACATCTAGGAGCAAGACGAGTGGTACCAAGGAGTGCTCCTCTCGCTCCGATCAAAGCATGGACGGCATCGCGAGCGATTCGACCGGGGATGCCAATGAGGTGCCGAAGAAGACAAAGAGGGTCCTCAGTCAGTTAGATGTAAGCGAGTTGATCCAAATGAAGATCTCGCAGCTGGAATCTACATCAAGCGCTGAGGAGGACGAGAAAGCAATTGGTAAGGGGACAATATCCTTGTGCGCCATGAGGAGCATATCACCGATACGAAGCATTATGGCATTACGATCACGAGCTGATACTTTGGTAACTACGCTGGGATCGTTTTAGCCAAGGCGATGAGGAAGATGCACAAGGAGATCTCGCAGGTCGTCAATGGACAGGAGGATCATCTGGCCATGGTCAACTTTATGCAGCGCAAGTATCTGGAGATGGTAAATCATCGACCAAGGAACGTCCACTCTAAAAGGATATATATACGGCGGTGGAGTATAGAGAGTAGCTGACATAACACCTGATTTTCTTCATGCTTGACGATAGTTCCAGGACATGCGGAAGCAGGAGCGGGATCAATCGAGGATGAAGAAAAAATGCGAACTCCTGCAGCGGGAAAAAGATCTTTTACAGCGCGAGAAAGATCGCCTCCAGAAGAGCAGCGATGTTCTGATCGCTGAACGATCTCAGCTCCTGGAGGAACGCCAAGCCGGTATTTTCGACTTGTTCCGCGTGGATTTCAGCAGTCGTAGGTCATTCTCCTGATCGTTGGATCTGGCTAACATCCGCCTGCGTGTCATCGTCTAGATAAAATGAACCTCGCCAAATCCACTAGCTTGAACCACAAGCTAGAGGAGCTCTGTCGTCGACTCCACCGAGATAACAGGCGGATCAAGGTAACAAAGCCAGGAGCACTACGCCTGATTGAGGATTTAGTCATGTCAGTTTTCGATCTTAAATTTCTTTCGTCTCATAGGCGGAGGTCCAACAGCGTACGGACCAAATTTCTGGATCGTTTGAAAAGGCCATTAGCGAGTTCAAGGATAAGATGGAACACGATATTGCAGAAAGACAGCGGCTCGTGGAAGAGAATGACTCGCTGTAAGCGCAGCTTTTATATCGCCTGTCGTTTGCGGTACAGCTCTTTAGCTAATCAGTATCTTTTTTTTTCATTTCTTCTTCTTGTCTAGACTCCGGGACAAATTCCAAGGATTTTTGGAGCAGTACGACGTACGTGAAAAGCACTTCAACTCGGTGGTGAAATCTAAGGATCTGGAACTTCAGTTAGCACAGGCAAAACTGGAGCAACAGCAGCAGCAGAAGCGGCAAGAAACACAGAAGGTCGAACTGCTGAAATCACAACTAAATGCGTTCACAAAGACAGAGGCTGAGCTTCGGAAACAACTGAATGTGTATGTGGAAAAGTTCAAGCAGGTTGAGGAGACACTCAACAAGAGCAACTCGTTGTTCCAGACGTTCCGGAGAGAGATGGAGGCCATGTCAAAGAAGGGTGCGAACCTTGAAAGGGTCAACCAAACGATCAGGGCAAAATGCGATACCATGAACCGAAATATCCTGGAAATGGCAGAGGAGGTAGGGACAAGCGTGTTTTAATGAAAGAGGGCTTGCTTGTCTTTTTCCGAGGACTTCAAAAATTAACGCGGGTTTAACTATGGATGGTTAGCGCACGAAACATCAACAAGCTTTGGATGCTGCCAACAAGAAGCTGATCAAACTGGAGACGCTTTGCAGGGCCCTGCATACCGAGAGAACGATGCTTCGCAAGAACCTGGATCTTTATGAAGCACGCTACCCAGACTTCTCTCTTCCAACCTCCACCACCGCTGCGACACCGGAGAACGAAGGATGTGGGGAGGATAAAACACCGACTGATGATACTCTTCCCAGGACCGAAAAAGACGGCACCAATGATAGTTCATTATCATCACTGCGGGTCGCGATAGGAAGCGTAACATTGAGTCCTGCAGGTATCACAACACTGACAGGAAATTTATCTGCGATAGGCGCTACCGTTACGGGCTCATCCTTGTCTGTGCAGAATGGTGGTGTCAAACAGAGCAAGGTCGGCGGTCGACGGGCATCGGTTACATTTGGAAGGCTGCGACAGAAACAAAAGCGGCAGCACATGCATATGCTACTACAACGATGCGAGCAGTCTTCATCCCTGGCGGATGTTGTTACGGCCAAGCAACAGATGGAGCGGCTGACACTGATAGAAACACAGCGACAAGCCGATAAAACTCGAAAGCATGGCCAGGACGGCGAAGTCGGCAAAAGTACCTGTAACACGAGCATGGTTCAGGAAATCGTCGATTACTGAGAAGTATGACAGATCTAGACGACGTTGAGGAGGAGGAAGATTAGGAAGAGGAGGGCGGCAGTAAGTTGGGAGCCGAGTTCATTTGTATTATCATCGAACCAGGGCATTATCTTTTCCTTTGAAGACTACATCGACCCTGGCTTTGTTATCCCCCAGTCCGTCAAACCGTTATGTATCATAGACCTTTTCATTTGCTTCGTATGTGTGTGTTTTTTTTTTTTTTTTTTTGCTAAAATAAAAAAAAATGGTATACATTTTTTTACAACCTAATCTATTCTTTTGTCAAGACTCAGTCCCGTTCAGGTTGTTGCAGGGTTGATATCGTCGTTGCTGTCCATGTCGATCGAATGTGTCATGCTGGTTTTGAGGGATGATCCAGGCACGGTGGGCGACGCTGCGGATGCGGAAGCAGGTGCCGATGTAGAGGATGAAAATGCTGACGGCTTTAGCTTAAAGTGTGTCAGCCCCTGCTCAAAAATCCTTCGAAGGCGGTTGGCAGTCTGTGAACTGCTAGAGTAGATCGAGACGGTACGGGGCATCATGTTAGGCCGCTGACCAGGCATTGAGAGCGCACGCGATCGAGAGGTTGGTTTGTTTCCAATGGACTCGGGAGAGAGAAGCGACTGTTGTCCGCTGGAGGGAGTGGATGAGTTGTTGCTTTGCTGAGGACTCGGTGGGCGGCCTAGGGGCGAGAGATGAGATGCTGTTGGGTATTGGTTCAGATCCGGGCTGGACATGGTGCTGCTGTTATTGAGACTACCATGGTTTCCTCTCGCGGCATTGATGATGGCAGCCTGGATAGCCATGGGTCCCATGGGCAAGTCTGCATCCTTAATCGTACCCACTCGACTCTGCTCATCCAGAGTGTTCTCGCTAGTACTTCTCTGAAGTTCTGGAATGCCCAATCGGGACCGTGTGTTGTTGGTTTTTGTGCTGCGGTTGCTACTCTGGCTGGTTCTGCTCGAGTCAAGAACGTACTCATCCTTGACGTGGTCCATATGATCATTTATGTTGAAATTTGACGGGTGCAAACTGAGCTGATGCTGCTGCTGCCTCAAAGATGCTGGATAGTCCTGTTCGTCGGGATGAACCTGTCCCTGGATCTCGGAGGGCGCCATGATAATGGCCGAGCTGAGCGAATTTCGACTGTACTCGGTCGTTCCCGACATTCCGTCATTCGGCTGGAAACCGGGGCCGATATCCCGTCGAGTATGCGCTTCGCAAGGATAGCCACTGGCAGGCACAACGGCTAAGTCCCGTTCGAGGATGGTGCGAAAGCAATCCAGTTTGGTTCTTTCCAGCATCAGATGTCGTAACCGTTTCCCCACCACCGTCGCACTCTGCACGATTTTCTGTCGAGTCGAGTTTTGTAAAGGGATCATGACCTCAAGACCTCGAGCAAGCCGGAGTTCTGCAGCCAGAGATGCCGAGCAGGTGTTAACCTGCCTGTCAATGTCCTTCATCTTAACCTGAATCAGCTGCGCCCGACCATCCAGTGGTTCTGCAGCCACCGTAGCGTCGTCATGTTGTGGTCGCCGTCGTAGCTGATGGCGCCCTTGTTCATCCTTGATCCAGATCACATCCTTTGCCCAGGACACGCGATAATTTCTTAGGCGCACTCCCGCAGTCTTGAACGCGGAGGCGTAGTTGATCTTGGACATCCAGTCATTCATTTCGTGCTCCGAGTCCGCCCTGAACAAGTACTGCTTCCCGTTCGGACACACCAGGCGAAAGACATGTGGATACTTTTGATAGCTGCTGTCGACGACTGCGATCGAGTCCAAAGTCGAGATCAGTGCCTGTGGCATGGGCGGCATACCAGTGCCGAGATCCATTGCAAAATACCCATCCACCTCAGGTGGCGCCTGTGGATTGAATCCGATCTGAGCAGCCCTCTGTTGTTGAAACCAACCAATGTCCGTGAAGAACAGCAACTGCGATCCACTGAGGATGACGCCCAGCTCTCTCCAGCCTCGCACTGAACTTTTCTTTCCATGCTCAATATCGATCTTTCGTGAGAGGACACCGCTCTTGACAATCTTGAGTTGTGCGCAACCATCAGTCGCAATCTCGTCCTCCTCCTTTCCACCCCACTGCATCGCCTGATCCTGTCTCAGATCCCCGCCATCGATATGGACCATGGTCTCTGGACGACTGGAAGCACTTGTTCCAGTCGTAAATTGCTGTTGGTTATGAAGTCGTTGTCGAAGGCCGGGGACAGAAACCTGGGGTGCTCTCGTGAACTGGTTGTTGATCTGCACATTGTCGACCATCTCGACCGTCCCTTTCCAGTAGTAGGGCCATCGAAATGGAATAAGGTCGCTCAGATCCGGCGCCAAATTGGTTATGCTTCCCTATTTTCATAAAAAAAGAGCATCGTTAAAGCTTGTTACGTATATCTAGAAATATTAGGAATTTGAAACTGACGCATTCATATTTTTGTCGACATACATGTCGGATCATATTGTAAGAATCTGTCCTTTGGTTGCTCGTGGTGCGGCGTCGAGGAAACCAAGTTCCTGATGATGCGGGCTGAACTTCGGCGATCCGCTGTCCGTCTACATCCATGTCATCCTCTGCGTAGACAAATTTGAGATAGGTGATATTGTCGTAGAGGACTTCCAATATATCGGCGGGGATGGTGTTGACGCCATCAATGGACTTGGCCTGTCGCACATATTGCTCCTTAGTCATTTTATAGCGCACGTTTTTATTGTGGGCATCCGTGTGAAGGAGCATCAATGAGAATGCAATGGTATAGACGACCTCTAGGAGAAAAAAAAAAAAAAAAAAAAAGTTGTGAAGAGAATGAGAACCCAGTTGTGAGAAAGACTTCAAGGTTTATTCGATTGAGCTAACTGTTGGTGGCAACAGTGCTTACCAGAGGATCGGAAAAGATGCGGGTTACAGGCATGGTAGCGAGAGGCAAAGGCCTCTAGAACACGATCGATTTGCTGCGCTTCCTTGGGAAAGTGAAAGTCCAAGAGGAATTTCCTTCAAAGGAGCATTAAAAGGGACCCAGGTCAGAGCGAGAGCCAGAGTCAGAGTTTTCTTGCATGTTAGGGTGAGGATAAAACGAGATGCCTGTCTTGCGACGATGATCATAATGACACAATCATACCTCAGAGCCAGGTCGATAGGATCGCGTCGAAAGTCAAAGGACTCCATGTGGATCCGCAGGACCGCTTGGTGAAATGAGTCGGATCCCTTCGATAGCAAGTTCCCCAGTTCTGCCTTGGACACCGTTTCCTTGAGACGCTCCAAGAACTGGCGTGGATGCTCTGGCCATGAGCTATGGTCGCCATTGAGTGTTGGTGATGCGGGTCCAGGCTGCTCCTTTGGAGGGGTTGCAGTGGTATCAGTATGACTGATCCTTGGTATCTCGTCCTGTATCGATTCCACTTTGGCACGGCTAGTAACACCAATAGAAGGATTGATTGTGGTGGTGGGCGTATCCTTGTCATCCTCAACAGTAGGCTCTCCTATGCCTGTCCTTGTGCTCGTCCCTGGTATTATCCCTGAACCAGGGTCTTTTTCTGCTTCTCCTGTAGACCCCAAATCGCCACGATTGATTGTGCCTGCAGATACAATCCTCTCGATATCAGGCTGCTTTCCAGGCTCCAAAGACACTTCGGTAGTGATAATGGTTACTGTCAAGGCGGTCGGAGGTGATGATGTTGGCATGGCTGGTTAGGTGTGATGAACTTTTTTAAATGGGCAAAAAAAAAAAAAAGCCTGCTAGGATCTGCTGGCAAGAACAGGCACCTGCAGAAGGGAAAAAGGAAGAGGGTGTTAGTAGGGAGAATGGGAGAGAGAAAAGAGTGAAGAGAGGGATTGGGTGTGATGCAAATAGGCAAGCAATAAAATGGAATGAAAAAAGCAAGATGACAGAAGAAAAAGGAGGGAAGTTGGTGACAAAGTAATCATTCCGGATCAATTCAGTCAATTTTTAGTGCGTGCACCCTCAATACCTTTTTTGGGCGGTAGTGCAATTGATCATTTGCTGCAGAAGATATAGCTCCTATTTGCTTTATGTCTATCAAATCGAAACCCACTCCCTTATTTTCAGCTTAATGCCCTAGGGAACATGCTAAGACATCAATGCCGACAGAAGAGCATAGGGGCGATTGTGCATGAACAACACAGAAAGAGCCATGGTGTGGTGCTGTTTGCACCTGCCTAGGGCCCTGGATAAACGAAATAAACACGCGATGTGGGGGTTCAGGAACAGGATGATAAACCTTAAATAAATTAAAGGTGTGACAGTTTCGCCGGTCAATAAACGTTGCGATGAAGAATCTGTCGAGAAGGAAGGCCTGCTGCGATTTCCCCTTGCGGACAACCTCCTTAATGCATTTTGTTCGTCCTGTAGCGAAGTATTTCGTTGTACCTTACTGGCTTTTATGAAAGGAGTTTTTATAGCCTTCTAGACCAGCTTTTTGTATTCGAGGAAAAGAGTGATAGTGTGATGGACGATATTTGTTGAGATCCAAGGAGAATATCTTAGCAAAGCTGATGGGAAAGGGTCGACTTGGTTGACCTCTGCTTGTTTGTGTGTGCGTCTGTGCGTTCGTGATCACCGAGTAGTCGAATAGCAGCACCTTCAGGAGGTGGAGCTGACAAATATGAGAAAACTAGAGAAGAGGTCCTTCGAATTCATCCACAACGGCATAACTGAAGAAAAGAATAGCTCTTAGACAAGGCGTATGCGGATGCCATCCAGTTCGTAGAGAACAAGACGAGCAAAGCACTCGAAAAAAATGAATTTAGTGTGCGGCAATTAGAACATGAGAGCGCGCACCAAATTCTATGAATACACGCGAGCATGGATTTCCCAAGCTTATAATTTATTCAGCCTATTTCCGTCGGGAACTGAGCATCATGGAGCTGCGCATGTATAGACCCACCAACGATAGTTAGATTGTACGCGACAAAAAAATGCTCCCCCAATATAAATGCTATCCTCCCGGCTCCACAATGTCACTGACGGCTCAATGGAGTTCAGATGGCAGAGTTTTACAGCGCGTCTCCATCGTTTGTTTTGAAGGTTCTACATCGCTACAAAGCTTTGTCACCCCTGGATCTCGCTGCTGAATCAACTTTTTGCACATCGGAGCACGCCGTTGTCTTCTCAAGCACCAGTTTGCTTACACTAGCCGAGAGCGTTTTTCTCAAAAACCATTTCTCCATCGAAGCCTTGGATGCTGTGGAAGATGGCTTCGACGACTACGATATAGTATACAAGTTACCAAAGCCATGTCCTTGGCAAAAGCCCATGCTACTTCGCCGGACAAGTCATTCACGAGGACTTCAAGGAAACGCCCCTGCCTGAATCCTCTTTCCGAAGCTCTGTCCAACGATCTGGGAAAAAAAGCAGAGCCAATAGCCCCAGAGACCTTGGAGACGATTGAGAAGCTGCAGAAGAAGGTCAAGCTGTTGCAGAGAATTGAGGAAGGCCGCACCTCCCAGCAATACGTTCATTTCAGTCAAACAGCATAAACGGCCTTCAGGAAAAAGGGGGTCTGTATAGGAGCGTAGAGCAGTACTTCATTGCTTCGAGTTTTGCAAGGGAGAAAAAGAGAACGCGAAACTTGCTATGACATCGGATCCTTTTCTACGAACGGCCTATTTATTACATGGGATCCTCACTCAATACCGTCAAAAGCATCGTATTGAGGGAGGATAACGGAGACGTTCGAGGCAAGCATCCACGCTAAAACCACACTCTATCGTTTGCTTCAGACCTTCGACGAATCGCAACGGAAACGAACACCAAGGGACAAGCTGTAGCCTTATAGTCGTTTTTAACCGTATCAAGGTGCTATTCGCGGATCAATTCATGATTCCAAGCAAGGAAGTGATTCACTTGTTGATGGAGAAAATGGATTCCCGTTATCAGGATGTCGGAAACACTAGGAATTCTGTCGGAACCGAGGATATCGGGGTCTAGAGGCGGCACTACCTTCAAAAGCGACGGTCCGACAAGTACAAGGACACCGTGTTTGTGTATTTGAACGAACCCTACTATAACCAGAACCATGTCAACAGTAAGGTTAGTTATGTTTGTTTAAAATGCGTCTATTGCTTCATCTCAGAGAGAAGAACTCATGTTCTGCATTCAATTTTTTAACCTTGTATCTACCTGAAGTATCGACGATACTATAATACTATCCCATGCAGATGTACTCTTTTCTGCAGCTCTGTTTCACTCTTGCAGGTGAAGGTGAGTATTTTTCATGTTTTGTAGCTGTGTGCGTGCGCATCGATTGAAATGTAGCATCTTTATTGTACTTTTGGGCAAAGCAGGGTGCTTGGACATGTCACGGAGCGGGCATCAACTGGCCAAGTGATTAACTGTTCGACTGCTTAGTTGATTGGTTGCTCAATCCCCGTAGAAGACCGAGAGATGGATATAGGCGCAAGAAAGGAAGCGTGCGCAAGAATTCGAGTAGAGATCGTGCATTTATGGAATCCATTTTTTTTTTTTTTATAACAACTTGTCTCTCGAGTCAATTGACTCTGCGAATCTATCAGACTAACTAGCAAATATCTACTATCGCTGTCCTCACCACCAAAGCGGAACCGATCCACAGTCGCCAAAAGACAGGTCACATTCCCCGGGCCTGTCCCTAGGGCCTGCGCAACAATTGCCACACCTCATCAGTGTGTTAAAAGCTGAAAACACCTTGTTACAAGAAGGGTATCTTCCCCATCCCCTCCATGGTTGTCAACCGCCTCCTCCCTTGCAGGCGATCCAGCAGCGTCCGATCCGCTGCGTCTAGGTCGAGCACGGGGCCAGAGATTGTGCATTTATGGAGTCCGTGCACTTAAAGAATGTATGTGCATTTAGAGAATATTTTTTAAGTAAACAAAAGTAAAGCTAAGACATGGCGGACATCGAACGAGGCTTTCTTAGCTCAGTTGGCAGAGCGTCAGTCTCATAATCTGAAGGTCGTGAGTTCGAACCTCACAGAGAGCAGCCTCTCTTTTTGCCCAAGTTGCTATTGATTCTCTTCTCTTTTTGATCCAATGTGCCCTGATGCGCCTGGCAAGGTCTTGATACCCACCGAACAGGCCACCGTCCTGCTTATTTTCTTGGTCAGGTAAGAGCCATCCTCAGTCATGTGAATAGTAAGGGGAAGAATATAATCTCAACCCCGTGAGATTATCCCCCGTTTTGTCATCTCACAGGGGTGTAAGTGGGTTATTCTCACACTCCGGTAAGAATAATTCGAGCTTTTTTTTTCCACGGGGAGGTGAGCGCCATATTCTCGCGGGGATAGTCTGTAGGGCCTCGTTTAAAAAAAAAAAAAATCACTCGTTTATTGTTCAAGGTCTGTTTCAGCAGGATGGAATTCTTTGGATAGTCGCGACATCTCACTGCTGCTCTTGATACGTTTGGCTCCTGGACGCCCCTTCGGCTTCACCATAAGTGGGTCTTTAGTGACACCAAGACCTGCTTCGTTGTCAGACGCGTCCTGTAGCTCTATGAGTCCCGTCTCCGTTTCAGCGAGATTGAGAGGTTGTTGAGCGTTTGCATCGCATTGCTGGATCGGCTGTCCCCATGATGGCCAGCTCTCTCACGATCCCTGTAACATCTGCGTGCCGCTTTATCCTCAGTCGCTCTTCCTTCCTTGGCTGTGGTGCCGAAGGTTCTGTAGAGAACAAGGTGTGCACAATCCTCGTACAAGCGCTGGCGGGGTGATCCTCGGTCCCGGTGGAGGCGATGTAATGCGGGTAGGCGACTAGAAGCTTTGAACCAATTTTCGTCTCGAAACCTTCGAGATCCCGCCACTGCTCCTTGAACCAGCGCTTGAGAACGAGGCTGATCAAATACTTGCACCTGCTGTCCCCTTGCATCACGCAAAAGAAGTGCCTGCACACAATCTCCGTGTTTTGCAGCAAGAAACAGGTGCAAAAATATGAATGGCCAACCATAACCACAACGAACTCCTGTTGACTGCGACGGATCTTGTTGTGGATGGAATAAACCGCAATGATTTCGGCTGGGTCCAGTCTTGAGAGTATGATGCCAGAGAAGACTCGCGGAGGGCTTTTCCAGTTCGGTTGACCTATGCAAATGGATTCTGTGGTGTAGTAAATGAGAATCATTCGGTTAGCCTCGCAAAGTTGATATTGGATCACGGGAAAGAGCACCGCCCCAGAATAAAAGAATAAACGGTCTGGTTCCTGGACCAGAATCTTCTTTCCTAAAATCATTTGTATCACACGTTGCATTCGTCCAGATTGTCCGGATAACACCACAGCAACGACAGGTACTGACTACCGCCGTCAGCAACCCACGCAAGGAGATACAGTCAACAAGGAATACCAATCCTGATCATTCGCCATCTTTGCACCATCAACCGCTCTTATTTAGACATTGTACTTGCCCTGCAGCGCTTCCTCAATCACCGATCGTCTCATTGAGCATCCGTCATCGGCCCACCCTCGTCAAACGGCATTATAAAGGTACAGTCGAGGCCTGATCAGCGAATATTGGCATATAACGACTCCAGAGGGGTGGACTTCATTGTCATGACTCCTCACCTCATCGGATATCACATATGCGAACTCCTTGCAATTACCCCAGTCATTCCCAAAGGATATAGTCCTAGCTCATACCATTTAGCTAAACAGATCCCATATTTATTTCCTTCCATTTTCGTTTACCTTTGTGTTCATACATTCCAATCTAAAGGAGGACCCTGCACCGCGAACCAGTAAGTGACCGAAGCACGCCCTTGCCGAAGTTCTATTCGCGTGGTGTCTCCTATTGTAAATAGAACTAATGATAGAAGTTACAGAACTCGTTATTAGACCCCCTACGCCGCATTACCCCGTTGCCTCTTGCCATGGTAGGAAGTGATGCTGCTAGTCAATCAGAGGTATTATTCAGAAGCCGGTTGCTACAAACGACCTTCCATGCAGCACCATACGCGTCGCTCTCGTCCTGTGCATCGAAAAATAATCCAACGGTTACAGCCCAATTGAGTGAATCTCCCTAGTTCCTAGTTTTGGAGCGTCAAATGTGTGAGTTAAGTCCAGATGCACTTCTCAGTTCATCATGGAAGAATGCTATAATGCGCAAGGTGAGCATCAAGAGTTTACTGAGTGCAATTGTTTATGAGTATCTAGTCTATGAGTAAGACGTATCTCAGGACATTCTCCGGATACCTAGTCTGGATAGACCATAGACTATAGCCTTGTATAACAGACTCTGGTGAATATGTGGTGTTGCTGATGCTGCTGATACTTATGGCCATTGATTACCCATCGTGATTTAGCAATCTCTCTCTTCTTTTCTTTCTACATCAGACAAACCCTAATCATCTTGACTTAAAGTCTAGCATTGCACATTTCGAAAAAGAAGTGAGGACGAGCTCCAAAAGGACGAGCTCCAGATAGGCGTGCAGGAGTGTGGCATAGGCATGAGAACGGGCAAAAGGACGAGCAAAAGGACGAGCTGCAGATGGGCGTAAAGCAATTGGACGAAGAGAGAGAATGACACAACATGGCCATTGCTCGAGATTACCTGGTCATGGAGATATGGTCAAGAAGAGAACTTGTAGACTAGGAGGCGAGTTATATATTCTACGAAGGTGGAGGGCATGGTGAAATACACTCTTTCTCGCAATTTTTTTCTCTGTGCACACCCTAACACTCTATAACCAACATCACTGTTGCAAATTACCTTCCTCGCCAGCGCTCCACTACACGCTACGCTAACTACAATGATCAAGGCACAGAGAAACGAATGTACATTCTACAACTGCGTCCAGGGACTGCTGGACAGGAAAGCGGCGATCCAGCCACAGGAGCGTCGCATTGATCAGGGTCTCCCGGTCAGGGACGGGGACGGACCTGTGCCATTGACCAAGTCAGAAAAAAACCACTTGATTCGGTTGCACTCAACGGTGCCAGTTCAAGTGAAAAACGTCCTTTTAAATGTGTTCGTCCGATTTGAAAGGCGCGAGGATAGAAGCATGGATTTCATCTGCGTTTGCAGAAAGCCATTCCTGACAAGAGATAGCCTGAGCAAGCATTACAAGTGGGTCTGCGCCATTCCAACATCCCGATTAACGTTCCAGGGCTTCAACTTATTGATAGCGCTCAAGTTCTCCCTGATGATTTGAAGATCGTCAATGCCCCAGGTACATCTGGTGACGAGGTTGATGAGGAGAACGACAAAGGCGATGAGGCGTTTAGCGGCAGCAATGCACTCATATTCAACAATAACGTCATTTCGGCTACTTCAATGACATTTAATTCAGGAAGAGTGGTTGATGCAACTATCCGAGAGTTCATGCGGGGCTCGGACATTGCAAATACTCAACAGCAACATGCACAGCGCATGCAAATCATGGCGTTTTAAGAGGGACAGCGCACGCTAATCACAGCCATGGAGCAACGGGTCCTGAGCTCTATTGCCCAGATTGCAGCAGGTCAAGGGCAGGGGCAAGCTATGCAAGCTGCTTCTGCTTCTGCTTCTGGCACCGGACCTTCCAGTCCGGTTTCTACAAGTAGAAAAAGAACGCGCTCTAAGGCCCCTCACTTTGGAACATTCAAATCCCTAGTCGTATGTCTCCAACTGAAAATAAGTAAAATAAAAATGGCGGTTTGGTGGAGCGAGTGTAGAACGATATAAAAATTGCGCAGATGTAGAGACGGGAAAGCGCATGGTCTTGCCTTGCTTATCATTTTCCACGGTAGTGAAAGCTAGGTAACTCCCTACGCGTCGGGATGCTTGCAAACGATTGGAGTATCTGAGGTGTCGAAGGATCTAGGGTGAAAAGGGTATTTTATTGGGCGAATGCTGCTATCTAGTTCTATGCGTAGATAGGGTTTATATACTAGTTGCATCGGTGTCAACAGTGCATTGAAATATTGTAGAAACTGGGCGAAGCACTATCGACATCATAGCATACTAAATCTAGCATTAAACCTTTGCAAAGATCCACGATAGTGATTTTAAGTCGTAAAGTACTACTCCAATATGATCACAAACGACTGTCTGTTTTCTCTTTTCCATGGCACCTCGTCATTCAGCTTCGGAGTGAAATCTGGCTCAATCCCGCCTCATATTGGATTGGACATAGGGGTAGATTCTCCAGCGACAAGGAAACCGATATGTGAATCTACATGTAGACCTAGTATGACACCCCGTTATCACCGCACTACTGGTAAACAGCAATTTAGTGCGTCGCCCGAGTGTGCCAAGAGTGTAACACACCTGGTATCAGAGGACGGAGCTGAACTACAGCCTATATCAAGGAAGCGATGGCTAAAAAGATCCGGATCCTTAAATGAATTGAGGTGATGGGACTAGATGTGTAATAGGAGCAAGAGCAATCTATTAACAATTATGTATTGGGTACGATGGCGCGTGGTCGGGGCAGAAGGAAAAAAGTTCGGGCTGGTATAGAGAGAGAGGTGTACAAAAGTGCGCACTGGTAGAGAGAGAGAGAGATGTACTGAAGTTTGCACTCTTGACACACCTGGGCGACGATAACGGGGTATCAGGTGCTTAAGCACTTAGAAACCCAGGCATTGATCATAAAGCCTCTTTTATATGCTCGTGAGATTATCTTTGTTTCGCTGTAGAATAACATGGTGTAAGATTAAAGCTCTTACGGGGGGTGTGAGAATAAAATTTCACTATGTGCTTTGGATAATCTCACGGGGGTGTAAGAATAAAATCTTACGGGGGGGGGGGGGGGGGGGGGGGGTGAGATTATATTCTTCCTTGATTCCCACCGAACAGGTTGTCGTCCTGCTTATTTTCTTGGTCAGGCAAGAGCCATCCTCAGTCATGTGAATAGTAAGGACGGTCGCGTCTTTCTCTTGGACTATTTCGTTTTTGCCAAATCAGCCATGGTCATACGTTGCAGACATGTATATGTATTTGAATGCCCTCTCCCCCAATCTTCCTACCGAGACCCCTATCTCACTTCCTCGTTTCAATAGGGCAGCGGCCCGGCTACGCAGTTCATGATCCACACCATGCTCCCCCAATACCCACAGATCATACCCACGGTCGCCTTGGCTATCCAATCCGACGTCCCATCCAGCAACACATATCCACTTAACAACGATCCATGAGCTGCACTCGCAATCGTCGCACTCGCGATTCCAATCACCCGGGCCCAAAACAGTGCCGTCAAGTTTTCGAGATCCTCATCCTCGCGGTCAAGCACGTACTCTGTCAGGATCAGGACCCCCAGGAAGAGCATGATGAGTAAGAAGGTGAGTATGCCTTGGAAGGCCAAGTAGATGAGCCAGTGGAGACCTGCGAGGTTGTATCCGGGAGAACGATCTTGAGAGCGCCGGAAGAACGGGTCGTCGCCGTCGTCGACATGTCCAGCAGTTGATGCGCCAGATATTCTTGATGTGCTGTTGTCATCAGGGAGATGGAGTGGTGGTTCTGGAGACACGGTGACGGGAGCGTGGAAGCGGATGGCTGCGGCTGCATTTGTAGGTCCTGTTGACTTAGGGAAGTTTTGGGGCTCTGATGGCACTGGTGTAAAAGACTGTAGCCCAATTGTGGGTGGATCTGTAGTCGGGATCGGCAGCGAGGCATGTGTATCGACAACCTGAATCTCGTCAGAGGATACTGCCACTGGCTGTTCAACAATGAAGAATAATTGCTGTTGCTTCTGGGAGGACACCATGTCACGCTCTTGCTGCTGTGGCTGTGGTTCTTCCCCGGTGCCTGAGGGTCTCAAGGTTACAGGGGTTGATGGGTTCAATAGGTGTGTTGGCACAAGTGTCTTGAAAAGCGGGCGATCCACTGGTTCTAGATCCTGCATTAGCGGTACACTATCTTCACCAATAGATTCCTGCTCCTGAATCCCCTGAACTTCCTGAACCGGTACATTGATCCAGTAGCCCGACAAGAACGACAATGGCCATGGCTCTGTCTTCTGCAGCGTGTCCTTCGAACCCTCTGAAATCCCAAGAGGCATGGCCTGAGCAGTGCCAGAATCCTTATCTCTAGCTGTTACATCTGTACTTCCTTGTCCAACGTCCGTTTGGATCACCACCGGTGCAACAGTAACCGGTTGGGACACCTGAAAGGGCTGAGCAGAAGAAGAGTCTGGTATTTGATGGTACATGGTGTTATGTTCGTTCGCCAGTAAATGTACCATCATTAAATGTGTCGCTACCAAGAAGCAGAGGCCGGATCCTGCCAGCATAACATAAGTCCTGGCGCGTTGAACTGTCAATGATATGCATTCGAACCGCTCTAGATATCGATATGAGAAGCAGAGGAGGGGAAAGGATGTCAAAGGAGGAATAAAGGCGACGAGAATGATGCCGATGGAGGGTATCGATACGAAGGGTGTTGATGAAGAGACGAGGACGGATGTGAGCGCGAAAGGGATATAGCCTAACGAGGCCACCGAGTGGAACAGGGCGTGAAGAATCGGTCGACGCACCATTGGCGATGCGTTCAGGTCGCTTGCTTTCGTGGGGTTAAAGACAGCAATGGCAATAGATGGCGGACTAATAAAGTCGAACAAACGAAAACTGGAAAGGAAGAAAGAGATACTAGAAGGAAAGGTAAGATGCATGTATATCTCGCTCTTCTTCGTACTAACGAAAGACAGAGGTGAGAATGCAGATTCTATTCTCTCCGAGGCAAAGACACGGCCCAAGAGGACAAAATGGAATGCAAAAGGGAGAAGCGTCGTGTTTCATTCTGGTCTAAAATGTCGAGCGCAGTGAGTGCTTCGCCATGTCCATACGCCGATATAGCAGGGATGGGTCCATTTTCACTCATTATCCTCATTGTCGCTATGTCTATCGGATTCTTTTTTTTTTTTTTAATATCTTTTATTCTCTATTCATCTTCTCAGACACCAAACGTGAACATCCAGATCGTGCAGCGTCTCTTCAGTTATAAACATCTTTCGCACCTCATCAAAAAAAACCTTTTCGCTATCTTTGGTCAGTGCCCTTCGCTTGTATCCGAGATAGATGGTTGTGTGTCCAGGAGTGCAGAGCTCATAAAGTGTTTCTAGCAGGGCCGCAAATGAAGTAGTCTCGTACACAACGTCCGACGCGATTACAATGTCGAACGGCCCAGTCCCCAAACGTTCCAATGGACGGGGTCCCCAGTACAGTGCTTTGGCGTTCACTTTGATCTTTGGTGATATTCTGTGCCGGTTTAAGGTTATATTATGCTTGATCAAGCCCAACGCGTGCTCAAGATCGGTCAGCGTGACGATCGTGGCGCGTGCCTTGGACGAAGCACGAGTGTGAATAGGCCTGGGCGATATCGATTGTGAAGCGCAGTTGACGAATGACGGTGAGGATGGTGATGAGGACGATGATGGTGATGATGAAGAGGAAGAGGAATACAAAAGCTGGTCGAGTTCATTTTGGGCCAAACCGGCGAGAAACACTCCAAGGAGGCCGGTACCGGCGCTTAAATCCAAGATCCGTTTGCCGGCAAACAGTGGAGAGCTTGAGTTGCGGATGCCCTCATTCACCATCCTTGAGAATATGTCCATCAAGACAAACGCCGAGTCCCAGACACGGCCTTGGGGGACATTGTTCCAAGTCTCTTTCAGCAACATGATCTGAGGACACTTGCCCTTGGTCCGTGGAATGTTGACAAGACGTAGAGCCTCTCGTTCGTCGCTGAAATTGAGTGAAGGCCGCGTAGTCAGAGAGACAGGGCCAAGTACGAGCGGTACGACTCCTTGCTCCGGTTCAGACCCAATGGTGATCCAAAATCTCTCTGGTGCGGTGGTTCCCTGCGTAGGCACGATGCGTATCTCTAGTCCTCCTCGACCGGATGGCCCAATCCCTGGACCTTGGAGACCGTCCAGATCAAGCCAGTTGGTTGACTGCAGCGCGCGCTTCTCGAGGCGGAGACCTTGATTCATTGGACCCTGAGTCGAGATATGACCATCCTTTTCAAACAGCAGGCAGCAATCTAGAGCCAGCATGGTCTGGCCCTCTCCGAGACGGAAGGAACGACTTGGGTCTGCTTCGTACTGATATCGTCCAAATTCGGTGACGAGTTCCAGGCTGACGCTAATCCACTTGCCAAGCTGGATACCGATGGGTATGGAGCACACCAAAACGAGTCTGTAGAGTGATTGGAAGTGGTTATCCATGGACGGTGAGGATGGCGGCGTTGAGGATGGGGTCAAAGAGGGCTCTGAGCAGCCATAGCAATCCTCGTCAGACAGAGGTAGGGACGGCGTGCTGTAGTATGAGGGGATTAGCGAGGAGAGCTCGTGGCGGGACATGAATAGGTGTTGCTCAGCTATCATTGGTGGGGTCCTGGGGCCTAGTGGCAGTGCAGGTTGGGTCTGTCGTAGTACGCGCCCACGATATAGTCGCGTGGAAGATGACAAGAAGAACAGGATATCGGAGGATTTTTTTCTCACTCTTCTTTTTTTCTTTCTCTTTCTCTTTTTCTTTTTCTTTGGCCCTATTTGATCAAAAAGCTGCTATGTGAAGGTGGTGTGGATGGTAGATGATTGAACTGTGTGTGTAGAAATGGATGAGGAGTTGAAACGAGCAGAGACGGATGGATAATGATGTTGATGGAGATGGCGGTGCAAAGGGATGTGTAGCTTGTCAACGGACACGATTGGAATGATGCGTGCAGCACGATCAGTGTAGGACATGGATTTGGTGTGGATGGTGTGGATGCATTTGGAAATGAGTGTGAGTGCGTGCGTTTATGGTGTGTGGTGCACGAAAGCAGCGAAAACCTCACTCTAACAAGCTCTCAAAGCTGGAGAACAGACGTATTCGCTACACCGCGTTATCCACACTACGCCTGCCCCTTGCAGATCGTCCCTTTTATTAATCACCACCGTCGCTGGTGACCCTGACAAAAAGGGAGCCGCACTCTATCTTTGCTAGCAGTATGCTCCAGTTCCAGAGGCCCCGTATCCTGCCTGCGACTGGCCCATTTGCTGCTGGTGGGATTGCTGCTGCTGCTGCTGCTGGCCCAATTGCTCTGCTATTGTCTCCTCGATCTGAGCGAGTTCGTGCTGGTCTGGCTTAGACGATGTTTGCGTCTGCATCTGGCCGGGAGGCGCATCTTTTGAAAGAGGCGATCCTGGATACACAGGAGGCGGATTAGTAGGACTCAGAGGCTCTATTGGATAAATCCAGGACCAATGGTGAATAAACGCAAACGAACGATGATGAAATGATGGAGACAAGCCTGACAACTGCTCAATGCCTATCTCTTCTAACCTTGGCTTGGAGTTGCTTCTCGAGGATCCATGTTAATGACTTGACTGTTCGGGACATCGTCCTCGTCAGCTTCATAGCGAGCAGTGTTCAAGAGGCGTCTTTCTTTCACTAAAATTGTCCAACAAGAAAAGAACAAGAGTGTCAGTTGCTCCACGAACAAAAACTGGTGACATACTAATCGACAAAAGTAGAGCTGGGACCCACCTGCACGGTACATGGCAGCGAACATGAGTGCCGTGACCACAACGGCGACAACAAGTAGTGCAATAAACCACCCCTTGACAATCCACAGATTCGGATCCAGACACCGGTTCTCCTTGCTCCAAAGATAATAATAGCCAAGTGCTACCACCAGGATCAAGATAAATGTTGTCACCTTCAGCGCCAAACTAAAGCGCTTTGAGGCCAGTACTGACGTTTTCGGTTTCCTGTTGCGCTTGATAATCGATGAGTCGAATGGAGTGGTCGCATCTAGCAAGGCTTGATGTTGCTGCCGAAGGTCTTTTTTGATGAGGTCTAGCTGGACATATTTATAGTATAGCGGCATGGCAATACCGCCACCAATAATGACAAAGAGAACTCCTATCAAGGCCCGGTGGGCATTCCCGCAGTTTGTGCCAAAGCGAATGTTCCTCGTTAACCACAGAGTGACTCCAAGCTATAGTATATTCAACCAGAAAGTGGAATTCATAAGAAACAGTGGCCGACATCTAGTGGCATGTTTGAGAACGAAAGACGAGGTAAGGTCGGCATACTGCAGCAATAACAACGAGCACGAGGAGCCAAGGGAGAACCGTACGGAGAGATGGGCATGAAGAGCATTTGCCGTGGCGTGTGTACTTTGAATCCCCATCCCTATGCTCTTTGACGTTACGTCTCTCGTTCACGTCGTTATAAAGAGCTGGCCCTGTTGGATAGAAAGTCGGGAGCATGGCCGTATTAACGGGTTGCGAGTCAATGACTGACGGCCCACTAGGCAGAGCTGCAGTATTGGAATGTACATCTGGGGCCGTTGCCAATGCTGGGGGAGTGGGATCACAGCAGCCAAGCGAGTCGCCGAGGAAGAGACAACATCCATCTCCGCAACTGGAACATCCTTCACAGCAGGCGCCACATTCACCGCAGCCGTCAAAGATAAGGCAGCAGGCAGAGCAGTCGTCGTCGCCACTACAGGGTTCAATATGCCAGGACATGTTAAAATGGGATCATGCTTGTACCATGGCTTGAGTGGCTTCAATAGGGGTTTCATAGCGAGAACACATTTGTGTCAGACGCGCCTACCATGTTATATCGTCATCCATGGTTGTTCTGTGTTGAAGGAAGCAGGATCCCTTGGCGATGAATGTCGAATGGAGAAATATATATGAGGAATGGAATCTACGTTGGTTGAGGCGATGAGCGAGTTGAAAGTTAAAAGTCGAGAGTCTCTGCTCTCGGTTCCATGCCGAACAAAATTAATGCTCTGTAGCTCATAGCCTCAGCCCAGGGAAACCTTCATTGACATACACAGAGGAATGTATGCCGCGTCTACACACGCGTCGTGAAAAATGTCGGCTGTGGAAGCTGGCGCACGCGGCTTTTCTGCTCCACACCCGTAAAGGAGCGGGCGCCAATTTTCTTCGACAGGCGAATAGCACCCTTTTACCCCGGCTTCGCCTTTGCCCAAGTGCTCACAACAGTATCGTACAGGTCTATAGAATGGGACCATTCTTTCATTGTTTGAATTAGAAGATGATGCGCCAACCTGGGGGATCACAGCCAAGATGAAACGAACTCCATACAAGGGGCCCATAGGGGGCCGGAGCGATGGGTATAGATACATTTGCGACGCCGACCACTGTCCCTGTGGTGCGTTACTCACCGACCATGCAAACGGGACCTGCCCTGGCTCCGTGCTCGACCCAGACGCAGCGGATCGGACGCTGCTGGACTGCCTGTAAGGGAGGAGGCGGTTGACAACCATGGAGGGGATGGGGAAGATACCCTTCTTGTAACAAGGTGTTTTCAGCTTTTAACACACTGATGAGGTGTGGCAATTGTTGCGCAGGCCCTAGGGGCAGGCCCGGGAAATGTGACCTGTCAACTGGCGACTGTGGATTGGTCCTGCTTTGGTGGAGAGGACAACTATGGGAGATAGATTCGGAGAGTCAATTGACTCGAGAGACAAATTGTTAACCAAACTCAAAATGAAAGGTCACTCATCCAGTGGGCGGGCAGTGTATCCGAGAGAAACCTCAAGGTTTCATCCGCATAGCGACATGCAGTGAGGAAGAACAACTACACCAGATTCAAGCTGTCGTCATGAGGGGGTACGTTCTTTTTAGGCGTGGGCGTAGTCGGACGAGGCCAGGGCAGTTAATGCATCAGACCTGGGTATCCTGAAGCCTCAGTCGGCCAAACAGCACAACCTTAGTGCGTCCATGACGATTGCCTATTTGCCGATCTCGATTTGACATTCGTTCCACGTTTGCCGTCGACATGAAACCTCAGATTCTTTTGTTACTATCGTATGAAGAAAAAAAGGAGAGGTGCATAGTCAGCTCAGCAACGATTGTGATTCAAGCTTAGGCAACAGGGCAAACAATGGGCGTAACCATAACATCATCTCTCTTCACAATCCGGAGGAGGTGGTGTCTATTCGTGTAACCGTTAGCAAAGATATGAGGCTCAAGAGGTACGACGATATTAGTTATAGTATTATAGCAATAGGTACCTGAAATAAGGAACGTGAAAAAAAGCTGTGTTACGATCAAAGCAAACATGATGTCCTTGTTCTGCACGTTGTTTTTAGCTGCAATGTGCAAGGTAACGTGTTAGACTCAATCCGAGAGTTCCCCGATTTCTCCAAAGATCTTGGCGAAAACGCGAAAACGAGATCCCCGATCCTGATACTGTCTCAAGTAACCGGTATTAAGATGCTTGGTGGAACCGTGTTCCATTCTATAGCCACTGGCGTTAAGAGCTAAGAGAGCTGGCTATGCTACCGGGCTGGCAGAGATCTAGTTTTGGGGATTAGAGTATGAATCCACGATTAGTCGGCTGCCCAATACACTGCTTCCCGGAAAGGCCGATTTAGGTTGAAGTTGGTACCGTCTTGCTAGATACAATTGGGAAAAAAAACGCGAGCAATATAGGAGAAGCAGACCCATTCGCCAGGGTTCAGTTTTACTTTACGATCGAGCGAGTCCTCTTGAAATGAGTATTCCCTTTTTGGAGAAATAGGGGTTGTTGCTGAGGTTAGTAGCAATCCATTCCATTCTGATGGGAACAACAGAGACGAGGACAGCTGTGGATGGATACGCATGACGCAGACACGCATGGGCGATACGCGATCCTTCAGCAGTTCTAGGCTGCCGAGATCATGACGACCAAGCTGAGAAGCGTGGGCGCGGCAGTGCATCCAAGACATCTTGTGTGTGCGTGGCAGGAGCGTGTTTTGGACAGGTGGTGACCATGATGTGATAGACTTCAAGATCTAATCCTAATTTCCTCGGCGAAAACTCCACTGCAACGATCGCACGCTGCCATTGGTCAGTGTTTCGCGTGCCTCTTGATTATTTTGCTGTCAAACGTGCCTTAGACTACCAAGATGAAGGAGGAAAGGGGGGGTCTGCTTCTCATTTGGATGTGAATGTGCAGTGCCCACTACACAGCGCTTTGAACGACAGCTGAAGATGCCGATCGAAGTGTGCTATGGGAAAGGAGGGGTGGGTCCAGGTAGGGACGGTATTATATAATACATATTGGTTTCTGAGCAAAGAAGTGTGTCTCTACTAGTCAGTATGCTGCTTACAGTAGAGGATATGTCAGATTTCTAATTGTCTCGCCCTTTTGCCCTAAACTGCACTTGGGAGGTCTTATAGACACAACACATAATAAACATACCCCCTTCGCTTACTTTTTACTTTGAGACATCGGCTCTTTCTTTCTACATCTGCTACCGGCGATATAGGGCGATATAGGGCGATATAAATAAGGACTTTGTTACTCCTCTTCATCCTCGCCACTCCCTCCTCCTCTCTTTAATCTCACTTCTCCTGTGCTTCGCTGTTTTTTATCTTTTTTTTTTCTATTCTCTCTGTTCTCTTTGTTCGTTACCCCATCACACTTGGACGCACACTCCCCTCTCTAACCCAGGCACCGAAATAATATTGGCCCACCGCATCTTTTCATAATCCACCATTCTCTCACTCTCACTCTCACTCTCACTCTCACTCTCGCACTCACACTCACATTCATCAACACCTTCTTCCTGCTATCCAGCACGAGCCCTCTTTGATACCAGTGCTCTCGTTCCACAGCATCGTTGTCCTGTGCCCCGCTCATTCATTCATTCACCCATCCATCCATCAGATAACTCTTCTCCCCGCAGCACAGCAAAGCAAAGCGATCAAAGAAATATGACCGATACTTGCTTGATGGACGTCGACATCGCCGTAATGGCTAAGCCCAGCAGCATACCAGTCATGCCCGAGAACATCTGGCTCGACATCTTCAACTACCTAACCCTCCAGGAGAAGTTCAAGATTTCCAGGTATGCATAGATGGCACACTCTCCATGGATTCGTATACGCCTCATCTGCACTCCCTCTCTCCTTCCTCGCATCTCATCCTTACACTACACACATCCTCGAGTCAACACCTGTTCCGTCTTACAAGAAAACTAAATCATATCGAACCAGACGTCTGAACCTGAACCTGAACTTGAACCTGAATCCCCAGTTCATGCTAACCAACACACAACCTGTGTGTGTTCGTCTCGGCGAATGCTGTTCCTCTCTCTGTCTGCAACAGCACCTGTCGCACCTGGCACCGCATCCTCGCTGATCCATCCCTTTACACCCATCTATGGCTCGACCGCATGGAGTTCAACACCCTGGTTCAATGTATGCAGCAGCTCTGCCGTCTCGCACCCCGGATAAAGTCCCTCCAGATCTCAAACTGCTACTCCTCCTTCATCTCCAAGACCACGGTTCCGGTCCAGAACACGGCCATTATGCACCACTTCCCACAGCAGCATGGTATGCACTCGCTTTACTCTCACATTACATCGTTTACCCTCCCTCGGCGCCGGGAAGAGTACCGCAAGCTCGGTTTCACCCTCCACCAAGACTTCTCCCGAGCCCTCGTCATCCTGATGGAACAGAGCCAAGAATCTATCAAGTGTCTTGAGATCCAGGATAACTTTCTGGATCTTGAAATGACCGAGCTGATCTTTTGTATTGTTCGGTATGGCCGCCATCTCGAGCACTTGCTCTACGACGCTAACAAGGATGGTGGATTTGTTGCGCCCGAGGTTGTTAGCGCCATTACTGCTGCATGCCCCAACATCCAAAGCTTCCGTGGCCAACACGCCATCTCGGACACGGTATTGCGTAGGATGATGACCGGCTGGGAGGACCTCAAATCTGTCACATTGGCACCCTACCAGTCCACGACCATAGGTACCAAGGAGGTTAGTCTGGAGGGACTCTGGTCTTTGCTCGAGTGTGGCAAGGTTGAGACCCTGGAACTGCTGGATCTGGATTGCATCTCAAATGATAATATCCGCACGATGATGCAGCGCGTCAAACACCTCCAATCCATGTCCCTGGTAGATCGTCCTTCGAGCCCTATCGTACCCAGCCACCCCTTTGCCCATCTCGCCTCTCGTTTTCCATCCCTGGCAGAATCTCACCACTTTAATAACTCTTCGCCCAAACCATTCCCGGGCGAATCTGTCCGCCACTTGACCTTGACAAAGTACACATCAAGTCCGCTCACGCTCCCTGGATTCGTTGCACTGATGAGACTGTTCCCTAATCTCGAGACGCTCAAGTTCACGACGAACTTCTTTACCTACGACCACCAGTTCCAAGGCTTGACAGCAGAGATTTACGGGGAGGAGATCAAGCTGGTGGAGACGATGATCCTTAATGAGATGAACGATCGCTGGTCGTCTGAGCGCGACGCCTCCACCTGCTGGATCGGGAACTGGCATGCGCCCTTGACACAGGAGCAGAGTCTTCGAGTTGGGATCATGCGCCCTCTAGTTTCTTCACCATGAAATGTGATCTTTGTCCTATCCTACCATGTATACCACTAGTATCTCTAGTTCTTGCTACCGTTTACCTGTTTACCAATCTCTTCTCAGCTCCTTCCACCCACTGTAATTGCTACACTGCCCTTTTTTTGTTGTTGTTGTTGTTGCTTACCATAGTCTTTGTAGTCCAACCTTGTTCTTATATTGTATCATAAACCAACATTTGCACTCTTCGTCAGCTGAACACCCTCGCGCAGGCGCATGTGTACTTGTCTATCCCCATCTGAGACAAAAGACAAAGAAAGGGTCTGGGCCATGCTCAAAAAAAAGGGTCGTGGACCTGAACTGCTTTGTCATCTAGTTGTCTGCGTGCCATAGACTAGCAGGGGGTCCGAGTGTCCGAGTGTGAGACATGTTGTGTCGTGGCTGGAATACGAAGTGAGCATTTTCACAACAACCATCATCAACCTGTCTGTTTGTCTGCAGTCTAGCATAGAAGGCCAAGACAACAACAACAGCAGCACGCGTTCGGCCGTGTTCCGATAGACTAGGGAGCCCATGCATGCGGAGCCGCCTCCGATTTGCGTTCACTGCGTTCAGTGCGTTCGTTCAGGATGGATTTTCAGAATCTCTTTGGAACAATTTAAACCTTTTGTGCCTGTGCGCGTGCTTACAGGAAAAAAAAAAGGCCATGTATCCTTATTTTCATTCCAGGACCAAGCAACAGACTTTATTTCATCAGATCCTACAAGCGCAATTGTGCTCCCTCGCCTCCAAAATGGCTCAAGTACTTAACAACAATCTCGCCTAAAAAAATAAATAAATAGAACCAGGACCTATGTTAGTATTGATGGCTTGGTTTGGATGGGCTTCACTGGACTGCCATAATGTTCAAACCTAACTAATAAAACGAAATGAAAAAAAACGGTTCCTTACCTGCTGCAACAATGACAGCGATGACGATAAGAATGATGATGATCCAAGTAATGTAGTTCATGTTGTTCGATGCAAGGTCGTCCCGCAGCATCGTCAGTAAGTCTGAGATCACCAGGCAGCGATCGCTCAACACCTTGGCTCGCTGGCCGATCTCAAGATACTGGCGAATGGCATTGTATAACGGCTGCAGCTCTGGTTCTGACCAAAAAATCTCAGGCGTATCTATATGGCGGAAAAAGAATACCGAAAGTTAGCAAAGTCTTTACTTCCCATTAATGTCTGTGTCTGCGTCCTCAGTCCGGGTGCTTTGCTTTCATACCAAGCACATTCGACACAAGATCGACATTCATGCGAAGCTGGAACAGGTGTCCAGAAATTTTTGTGATCTGGGGTCTCGAGTAGTTCAGTTTTCCGGTTTGCGCCAACTGAATGGGGATGATCTTTGTATCGTCGATAGTATCGTCCATTTGACATTCGTACAGTGCCAGCTTGACAGACTGCGAGATGGCGTGGGATATTGTCAGCTTGATCATATGATTTCCTCCTCGCAGTGTAATCCTAAAGAACAGAGCATTGCAAACATGAATATATAGCCTCAGTAAGCCTCAGAAATAAAGTGATTCGAAGTATGAGAGCCCCTTGCCGTGACATAACTTACATGTCGTTGTAGATTCTGGGAGTGGAGTAGCCTGCGTACTCGAAATGGAACTCTTCTATCTGCACGTCGTCCGGCAACAGCCTCTTGACCTCGAACTCCGAAAGGTCGTCCAGGATCCATGCCTCTTGCTCGACACTCATGTTCCAAAAAACCGTGACGCCATAGTCAAAGAAAAATACTTCTCCACCCATAAATGGCGCCGCAGCTGGCTGTGGTGCCATCGTAAGTAAAGCTTCTATGCTCTCTGCGTGCCCAGCTGACGGCGATTTGATGACAGATGTCTGATCTTCAAGTGCATCCACGAAATAATCCTGTGATTCAGGTGCAGTCGATGTGCTCCGGCTCGAAGTCTCACCCTCATGAGCAGACATTGCCATACCTATATCGCCGTCCTTTGTGTGTCTGCTGGATCGACTACTCGCGCGACGTCGATTTTTAAGTTGACCGCGCTGATGATAGTCCTCGTTTGTCAGATCCCGTCCTGATGTTGAGCGCCTGTATCTCTCCTCGTCATCAGCATGCTCTAATGATCGAGAGTAAACCTCTCCTGTGTTCTCCTCATACTGCTCCAACTGCTTGTCCAAGATTGAGCCACCTCCAGGAGATCGAACTGGTGGCGCTGACATATATCTCGTCGTCCTTCCAGGAATGAGAGGGAAGTGATAGGCAGTATACAGGGCCTCATCATACAGTCGAGGCTGGACACCATGGTTGGCCTTCAAGTACGCAGACAGTCTTTTGATATCGTATCCCTCTGCAGTGCAGTACGCAACCACTCTATTAGAAGCAAAAAGCGACAAAGATTGTTAGATTCTACACTGACCTTGAGAGCCATTGATTATTGATTATTACATCGTGCCTTTTAGAATAGTGACATGCTCAAAACAACAACAACAACAACAGCAAAAAAAAACTTGCCTTGCAAGGCCCTTGGAATTTCTCTGCTCCTTCGTCAGCAGCTCTGAGCGAGTTGGTGCCCGTCCGTGTAAACCTCGTTTCCGGATCCTGAAGTCGGATTCGTCACGGAAGGCATCAATCTCTGGATCAGAGAAAGCTCCCTCTGCAAAGTCGGTATCATCCTCCTCAGCCTCCTCCTGATCTTCTGGCAACATAACCAACTTTTGCGAGACCTTAGTCGTACGAAGTGGCACCTGTTTTTGTTTTGGAGTGCCTGGGCCAGGACTCACAAAGCCGGATTGATAGGCACTGGCATTGGCGCTAGCAGTGTTGATCCTCATCGGCGTATTGATAGCTCCATATGGCGTCCTAGTGGCCTCAGTACCTCCGCTCGCGGGATGAAAGGCGCGTCTGGTCCTGAACGAGGTATCTGGAAATAGCTGACGAGGGTTTGGAAGCGGACTGGAGGAGATGAATTGGATATGGTTCTGGTGCTGATAATGGTGAGGAGTATTTGACTGAGGTGCGCCCTGCTGTCGCTGTTGACGTTCCTGAAGCAGGGGTAGGTGCGGGTTGTTGGGAGGTTGCGACTGCTGATCGGTCATGGTGATGAATCGTTCGTTGCGGGATCCGATGTAGAAGGATGTGAAGAGGGCTCAAATGACGTATTGTGCAATGCAATGCAAAAAAAAAAAAAAAGAAAAGATGTGCACGGTCACAGATCAGCCTCTTCTGGCGCCCATGTCCTTCAATCGCTTCGTCCCTTGAAGTTTTTGGGAGAGAAAGCGTAATCCATCGGATACATTTTATTGATAACGTCCACTAAAGCACTACATAAGAGAGAAAATGATAAAGAGGCCTCGGAGTCGGGTGCAGTGCAAATTGAAGAGGAAAAAAATACGAAGGGTCTACCCCAACGTGTAGTTCAGTCATCATGCGCGCCTAAACACGTCCTTCGTAGACCGGAGTGTTGAGGGCCATATGCGCAACAATCATATCCTTGACATCCTGTGGGGGGTCCAGTCCCTATTGAAACCATAAAAAAAAAGAAAACTATCAGCGCGGTTTGATAATCCGCCGTAGCAGCACCTCAGAGAGTCCCTTGCTGTCAACACACCAGCTCAAGGGCACGTTCCCAGCGCTCAAGTCTCGTCAGTTCTGTGCAAGGACCGTATTTGGAAGTAAGATCAAACTGACGAAGCACTTTCTCCGCGCCCAAAAGGTTTGCTTGGTGGACTATTTCGTTCCATTGTAATTGTTATAAGACGGAAATCAGTACGCGCGCTCTTAGTTGCAATGACGATCTAGCTAGCAAGAAGCCGAGGTAGTCCAATTGATGCTTACATCCAGCATAGATATCGCCAATATATGGAGCAACGTATGACACAGCGTTTGTGCTTTTGGTCGTCTTTTTCTGGCCGGTAAGCGACGCAGTCCCATTTACGGATTGCTTTTGGATCTCAGAGCCCTTCTTCGTCGTCGTGATTCTCTCCTCCAGGACCTTCGCCTTCTCTATCTTTCGCAAGTCCGCCTCAACAGCATCAGAGTCGTCCGACTGAACCTCATCCTCTTCCTCTTCCTCTTCCTCTGAATGAGCCTCATCTTCACCCTGATCGCTGTGCAGTGACGCCTTTTCCTCATCCGAGTACTCTGTCTCATCGATCTCGTCGGGAGCTTCCTCCTTGTCCTTCTTTGCGTCCTGATGCTCTTCTGTTGCCATTGTCGGAGAAGTTACCGAGTGCAAACTGGGAGTGGTTGCCTTTTTGGCGGCCACGACGCGCTGCACTGTCGACAGCTTCTTTCCCCGCTGGAAGAAGTTCGCGGCGGGCTCAATAGCTGTAGTTCGTTTCTTGGGTGGTGCCATTGCTTGTTATCTTGTGTAGTGAACAGGGGAGTAGAGGGAGTTGCCTTGTATGCCACTTGTGGTAGAGAGTAATTGAGGTGCGGTATACGTCATGTGATATGTGCGCACAACCTGGGTTGCCATGCATTGTTTGCCAACCCCCCTCTAATTGACCGCTGATGCTGCCCACTGCACACTTGTCCACCGCAGGCTGCACTAACTCACATCTGCTTGCTCTTACCATTCCTCCTCACTGTCCCACTACTCCTCCTCCTCCTCCTCCTCCTTCTTTACCCCTGCTGAGGAGTCATTACACTAGCCTACCCACATCCTCGTAGCATGGATCCAGCTGTACTGAGTAGAGCCGACCTGACCGCTGCCTCAATCGCCAAAATAAGTCTCGTAGCAGCAGTCAATTAGGGGGGGTTGGCAAATAATGCATGGCAACCCGGGTTGTCAAATAGATAACTTGCCCTAGGGGCCTCAGCAAAACTTGGACGCGACACAACCACACGACACGAGTACATGTAAACCACGCTGCCGTGCATATTATGCTGCAGTTCAAACGTCCATGCAGCCGCAAGCGGCTCTCTATTTCATCGAGGACTGGACAAAGTGCTCGTTGCCTCGTTCATCTCTTGCATATGAATGAACGTACGCTTTCGTGGGTTCCTGCATACAGACGTCGAAATGATCGACTGGGTGCCCAAAATGTTTTAATATTTCTTAAAATATTGACGGCGGTGTTCTCGATCGAAAAAAATATATTCAATCTATGCGATCGATCGATCAGTCTAGTTCTCAGATCTCTCTATGTTTGGTCAAGAAATAAATCGTCTCTTCTCTTCAGAATTTCCTTGCGGAGTGCACATAGTCTATGCAAACTACTTTTTTCTCGTAATATTCACTCAGTCACTTGAGTGTGTAGTGTGTGTCTGACGATATTCTCCTTTCACCTTACTGGAAATTTAGTCCGCGGAGAAAGGAGTGCGCCAACTGCAAACAGCAAGGCCGCAAGCCAAGGGTAGTATATCAAAAGGCCGAATGTAAGATTCATGCCGGCATGCCAGCCTGTCCATAGGCTGCGTACTGTATAATGGTCGTTTTGAATATCTCCGTTTTGTCATATCAAAACAACGCGCGCCTCACCCGTGTCACCCTCTATTTGCCTGCGCCGGTGGGCGCATATGATATCTTTGGGAAGATTCCCGTCCCTTTTTCTCTTCACGTTTCTTTCCTCCGCAATAAAATCACGCTGTAGTTTAAGTATACTATTATATGTCCTTGCCTATTAACACGAACAATGGCATCCTCATCAACCCTCTGTATTCTATGCTTATTATTTATTATTATAGTATATGTACGAGAGTTTTACATTGCAGCCTGCGACGTGGTGATTTTCTTTCCAGCAAGTAAGTTCCAGCATGTTTCCAGGTCATGACTCATGGTTGCCAGATCAAAGTTTAAGAATGTCAGGAACTCGGCTTCCATCCTGTCCAGGTCTTCTACCTGCAGCATACCTCCTGGAGATGAAGAAGGCACTGGTTGAATGATCGACGATATTGAGGGGGGTTGTGTTCCATTGGCTGACGAGGAGGGGGGAGATTGAGATGGCGGCTGACTCTGTCGCGTTTGCGCATGATCAGAACCAGACTGAGCGGGCGATGTGGGACTTGTTGTCGTGCTACGTGCAGTAGCAGCATCGGGCGCAGTGGTGGACTGCGGCTGTCGGTAAAATGAGCCGAGATTCAACAATCGAACCCATGCACTGTTGGAAAAAATTAGCTCAGCCTCCAAAGTCTGCTCCGAAGTCGCTGCATCCGTGAAAAAAGGGCCGTCCGTGCTTATTTCGTCTGGTCTGCCGCCGCGATCTTGGCCGTCCTCCCCTTCCTCCCCCTGATTCTCTGGCCCAGGCGGTGCTAGTTCTACACTGCAACGGTACTTAGCTGCGATGATGAACGCCACTAAGAAGAGACGGTGCGAACATCCAGGTTCACCCCTGGCCTCAGGATGTTTCTATTGAAATGAAAATCAAACGTCAGTTAGTAAAGAATAGCAAAAAAACAAAATGGATTAAGAGCCTTCTATGAAGCATTTTCCTTACCGCTTTCAGTCTGTCCACGTAGATGAGGGCCAGAGTCAAGGTAAGGTTCGGGTATGGTATCCTGAGAAGTGGTGGAAGGCTTCTGGCAGGTGCTGGTGGATTGTGCGTTGCCCATGCTATTGTTAGATTGGGCTGTGGCGACGCATGATGCGAGCGTGGCGGGTATGGCTGCGGATGAAATTGAGACATTGCCAGATTCGCTCCATGTTGTTCGCAGTCTTGATTTCCTTCTCTTAAGCTATGGTCATCCCACTGAAGCTGTGTCGAAGGCTCGCGACTGTAATTTTGCTTTGCTGAGGAACGATTCCCTGGCTGTTCGATCTGATGCGTGTTTCGCTGTGCCGGATAGCGATGGTAATCGGGTGAATATCGATGCCGCCGGCTAGACTCTGACTTAATCGGACCAGGTCCTACGTTACAATGAAAAAAGTGGGATCGAGTTGGTTCCGATGGCATTAGTTTATTGTTTATACTGCCAAGAATATTAATTCAAAAAAGTGCATTTTTTGTGTATTACCAGACGAAACGGCGGAGGGCCGTGAATGTGCGCTAGAGGAATGATCTGTGGCCCGTGCCTGCTCTTGCTGCTCTTGCTGCTGTTGTTGGTGCTGCTGCTGCATAGCATTTACTTGAGGTTGTGCACTTGGGATGCCGGCCGTTAGCGACAGGATGTGGCGGATATAGTTCGCCAGAGACATCAGCCGAGCTGCATGCGCAGGGTCATTTTTGGATGATGACGGACTTGAGGTAGCAGCGCTAGCATTTCCATCCGACGTAGCTGCTACTGAGGTAGGCGTTGTCTCAGAAGGGGCGGCAGGTTCCCAACGGGACGCTGTCAAATGGGTGCAGAATGCTAACAATAGACATCAAGAGTAAGCATCGCGTGCATGGTATACACAGGGTTAGAATCCGCGGGATAAATCAGCAGTAGCTGTTCCGTCCAGGCGACCTGCGTAAATGCAGTCAAACATGTATATGTTCGGCCAGAACGCAGAACGGAAAACAAAAAAAAAGGATTTGCCGTCATGGAAAGGACGAGGAGTTGGACGGGAAGAAAAAAAAAACTAGGGGAACATCAAAGAGATGACATGCATATCGCGGGCTGAGAGTCAGGCAGTCCAAGAGAACAAAAGAACAAAAGCAGAAGATGCTGCATGTGGTGGACATCCTTCAAGAAGCAAACAAACAAACAACAAAGGGGCAGAAAATCGAAAATCAAACTACCGTGTATTGTCATCGCCATCATAGACTAGCAATATCCATGGATATAGTAATGTAGTGATATAAAGCTGCTTACCTATCGTGCGATATTCGACCTTGCCACTGTCTATCTGCTGAAGTCTGTCAAAACTCTTTTTCATCTGTGATCTCTGACCCAAATAGGCCCTCTGGCATTTCGCACTAAATAGGGCTGGAGTGGGGAGAGGCTGGAGAGGACCGTCTTCGAACCGCACCTTGTTCGGGTGCATTGGGTGTGGCGAGAGTGAGGAGTTGTAGGCCGATTGATGTTGCTGTTGATAGTCGAGTGAAGAGAGGGATGCAGTAGATCGATTGGGAGTCTTTAGGTCGGTCTTGATCCTATCGATCACAGATGGCAGCCTGTTGCTACTCCGCGGAGCACCATAGGGAGACGATCTGTACGCAGAAGAGGGGAGTCGAGTTGTTGATCCATGATAGGAATGCAGCTTATGGGAGAATCCATCGGATTGGTCATGACGATGGTGGTTTCGGAGGTGGGCGACGGAATACGTGGTTGTTTTTGTCGCCCCAGGACTTCCGAGGACAGTGTGGAGTACATCTTCGTGGCGACTGCCTGCGTCTACAAAAGAACTGCGAGCCCACGAGCTGGGCGATGGCGAGGAGGATGGTTGAGGTGAAGGAGAGGAATGCCGGTCAAATGACGCATAGGATGCTTCATACTCAGACCTGTAATTGGATGTCGTGGAAGGGTGTTCGTTATAGGTCTGTGAGACGTTCATGTTGGCAGACTGGAATATCATTATGGATATTTCTTTCTCTAAGTTCTCGGAATGAATTAAAAGGCTGGGCAAATGACGACAGGTGTTGCGCACGGAACGCTTATGGTTGTGGTAAGGTGTAGGGGGTGGAAGGGATGTATCAAGATGAGTATAGGGCAGTTATAGAGGGGTAGTAGGGTTGAGGCAGGAAACTGTGCAGCGGGAAGAGGTACAGCAGGTCGGAGTCAAGCAGCGTGTAAGTGTATTGAAGAGGATGACGGCGCTGGAGCGGGAGATTGCAAGGAGGAGGAAGGGTGGTAGGAGCAGTGGCTATGATATAGCGATCGAAGAGTGGGTGAGTGGATGATGAAGAATAAGCGGGTCTTTGTGTACGAGGGAGGTGAGATGTATGTTACAATGTGATGCAAAGATTAGCGAGGATGGATAAGGGAAAAATGAAGAGGAGGAGAGAGGAGAACGAAGAGAAGTAGGCCTGCTTATATTGATTTTCACCTCTGTCGCCCCGCATCTGTGCCACGACCAGACATAGGGGGATGAAGGATGTTGTCAGATCGATCGCTTATGCCTTGATGGGAATAGTTGCGGAGAAATGGCGGAGAACGAGAACGGGACAGCAAGGACCTTTGATTAGCGATGGGCGATGCTGTTGCGTGGCCGTAGTGGTACTAGAGGTGATGGTGATGGCGATGGTGGCGGTACTGGCGACGATCAGGAACAAGGGGCAGGGGATAGAGAAATGAAATAAAAAGAGCAAATAACCGACGAGAACCAGCTCTTTGTATTCATTGTCATCGGTGCCTGGCAGAGGGGCATGTCTGAGAACAAGCGCTATCGAGTTTTTGTTCAGTCAACACACGAACAAGCATCCAGTGGAAGGGAATAATAAATTGCTATTTTTTTTTTTTGCATTCTTCCGCGGAACATTGTCGTGCAGCAGAAGAAGGGAATGCAGCCGATCGTCGTGCTTATTATATCCCTGAATTGGTATTGTGTTCCCACTCCGCGTGGGTGTGGCTATAAGGTTCAACTCCAAAAGCGCTACAGACAAAACTACTCCTCATTCTATGCTAGACGAAAGTAGCCCATTCTGGAAACTGGAATATACAAGACCAATAAATAGAGCCCTGGTAGTGGTGATGACGATCGAAGTTGTTTGTCGTTGTCCTAGAAACCTACTATGAATCTTGTAATCAGGTCCTGATTTGATGCAGGTCCATAAAATCAGATCTGTTGAACCTTGGTCCGCGGCCCCTGGGTACCTTACCGGAGCAATATATACATAAACACGAGCCCACCGGTCGACCTGATCGGACAATAACTACGGTCGTAAGGATTACAATATTAGTCCATTGCTTTGAACTCGCCTTAGGTTAAAAGAGTGGCAGTGGCAGCAGGCATACCACCACCGATCAACAGCTCTTGGGGCTTGTTAGTCCCCATGCACGCATGAATGAAGTAGCATAAGGAGGGATCCGCGATAACAATAGTCTAAGATGCCAATGACAACGACAAACTCTGAGTCAAGACGTGCTTACAGCATCTGTCAGGAGCTTACAGAAAGCCCTTGAGACGAAGCGTGGAGTAAAAGAGCTGCCCAAAACCATGCTGAACATGTCCTTCCTATTGCTTTTGAACGGACTCGCATGTGGGTGGTCTTTGCTTACTCAGGGCTATATCCAGAGCGCATTCAACTACTGCACGGTTCTATAACGCGCAACGTAAAAGTATTTTTGTCTAGCCATAACTCGTAGGCTGGTATTATACTAGGAGCCTGGGCTTTGCGTGTCTATCTTACCACTCTCTCTAAATGGACGCCTTGGTTGGTCTCGATTGGGTCTATCTATGAAGGAATAGCATAGTTATTATTATTAGGTCAAGATAAAAAGACATTGCTCGTCGATCGGATTAGGCAATATTATATAACATTGGTGTCACCATTTCGGAACCCATTTATTCGTGGTTTCAGGATGCCTGGCTAGACTTATAATGCAGAACATCCGCGCCATGAGCAACTGTGGAACGTTCTGGCAATCGACCGAGGAGTATGCAGTATGGAATGGATTTGCTAGGCAAATGGCCACTGACCATCTGACCACTGCACTCTCCTCGGTGAGAGAAAGCGTTTCTTGAGTTTAGCACGTCCAAACAATGGTCATCCCTAAAAATGCCGTTGATTGAAAAGAGAGCCCCGAGGGCAATGGATTGCCGTGGCAGCTATTGTAGTGGTACGGTATCGGGATGCGTCATCCGAAGTATTGTGGTACCACAAGCAGTAGAAGACGTTCTGAACAAAGAAGAGGCGAAGTCAAGCGAAGGAATGAAGTGCAATACCACACCAAAAGAAAAACTTCTGCCAAGTGCTGTGCGCACTGTAATCTCCCTCAGCAGAGCTCATTATGGCCCAAGTTGGTGGTGAGCGGATCCACTATAATGACTGCTACCATAAGTTATTGAGTGCTCCCGGTAGAGAGTCGATGCGTGTGGGTAAGCATGGCAACTCACACGGTTATTGTTCGCTTGCCAAATAAGGCGATGCTGTACGTTATAACCTTGTTCCATTCCCCAGCAAGCAAAGCAAAGCAAAGCAAAGCAAGCAACGCTCTTTTTGTTCTGTGTTCTGCAACAAAGACGAACTTTCTCAAGGCTTCAGCGCGAGTGGCGAAACGACAGATAAAATGGCCTCCTCAAGCGAAGCAGACAAAGACGCGAAGGGTGCGACAAGCAAGAACTTTATCGATCTCTACGACGGAGCAGACGATCTCCTCGATTATGGCGACACGTACGATCTCGATGCCGATCTGCTGGGTACAGACCTCGCGAATGTTGAGGACTACGACGAGTTTGACCTCGGCGTAGATGACGAGTTTGCGATTGATGCAGCCGAGGAGCTGTTTGCGAACACCAACAGTGAGCACAGCAAAGCACAGGAACCGAACAACACCAGCAACGGCAAACTCGCGACTGATGATGCTATGAAGGACCGCAACAGCGGATCATCCAACGATCCAACTGAATCCACCTCATCAGCCTTGCTCACGCAAGATACCGGTACTCGAAACAGTAGCAATGGCATCCAACCCTCATCTCAGAATCAACAGCGCAATGAGAACTATGGCGAACAGAACCGCCAAGTGGCCAATGGCCGTCAGCCGTATTCTACCGCTGCATCTTTGCGTGGAGGCCCAGGTCGAGGAGGCATGCGAAGCCGCGGACAGAACTATATGGGGATGGGGCGCGGCAACTTTCAAGGACACCCCGGCATGAGCCATCATAATATGATGGGCATGAACATGGGGATGGGGATGGGGATGGCTATGGGCAGGGGGGGCGTAAACGGCGCCATGGGCCAGAACATGAATATGGGCGTGAATATGAATATGAACATGCCCATGCAAATGATGAGCATGGGCATGGGTATGGGAATGGGGCCTCGCTTTCCCAGGTAAGTAACGCGGATACTACTTGCATTATGAAGCACCGAGCGAGCTTTTCAAATGAGTCTCTCCATCTCTAACGCTTCTTTTTATACGGCGTGAATTAGGGATAACTTCGGTAACCAGGGTATGATGTATCCATATGGTAGTGGACAAGGGATGGACGGTGGACGGATGAACCCTGGCATGGGAGGCATGAATGTCCGGGGGCCGGGTATGGGCGTGCCAGGCAGGACCATCCATATCAACCCAAACTTCCAGAAGCATATCGGGACGCCAGGCGTCCCAGGAATAAGTGCCGCCTCTTCTCAGCAGCCATACCAACAGCAACGACTCCAACCTCAAGACACGGCTAAGAGTCAAACACGAACATGGGAAAGCAGTTCCAGCGAGGTTACTACTCAGATAGCACGCTTAGGAACGCATGATGTACGCGATGACGATCGTCATGAAAAGAACCAACGGTATTCTGTACGTATATGTGCCATGGTATCATTCGAGGGCATGCTTCAAAAACCTTTTATTATGCTGACACCTCTGCTTCATCACTTGCACAAAGGAACGAGACGATGGGAGGAGTGGTTATGATCGATCGAGCAGCACGTCAAAGCCCAGTTCGGACCATGGAGATCGGCACATCGGGGATTCCTATCGACCCTCAGCCAGAACAGACAACGATGGCGGACTATCGACTACAGGAGGCATCTCCGGTAGATTGTCTGGTGGTATGCCAAGGCGGAGCCAATCACCATCTATCTCAAGAAGCACAGGATCTATAGCCAACAGACTAACACCAGGATTGAAGCGCTCAGGAGAAGGACTGGAGGATTCGTCAAAGTCACAAAAATTGAGTGGAGAAAGCACCCCTCGCAGCGAAGAATCCCAATCTTTAAATGCAGATAGAGACCCCGGCTCTGTCTCGTTCCTGCGACGAGAGCCACCTCAGTCCTCGAGAGAATCAGGTGACAGAGGAGCGAGTGCTGAACCAAAGGGGTTTGTCAAAATGGAAAACGTGCCTGAGGCCTTATCCGACGAATCGATCCGCAGATTAGCAGACGGCATCTCTGGAGTCGATCGTGTTCTCGTAAGAGCTATTTATGAGGGCGAGAATGTTTAAGAAGCCAATGGCATGGTAACGTCTCGCTTATATTTACTCTTTCTCTTCTCTTTCCACACTTGATAGAGCATTTCTAAGAAGGGCGGCCGCACTGTGACACTGGGATTTGCCTCTGTGGACGAAGCCAAGTTCTTCCGTAGACAGATTAATAGGTTCGGACGCGTGCTATTGAGACTGCTGCATCAGATAATTTCTTGGTTGTCTTGGATATTTCTACATTCCCTTCCACTAACGCTCACTCTTTGCTTCCCTTGGTTTATCATAGGACGACAATCGAGGGTTCTTTGGTCACAGTGACCCTGAGCAACTCATAAATATCATTTTGATCCGCGTCGCGTCGCGATCGCGATATGTTTAGCTTATGCGCATCTTCTTTCTTGGTGATACTTCTATGGGTCGCGGAAGGCCATTGTATTTATATGTATTTGTATTTATATCCATTTTCTAATCATTCCACGAAACGAGGATGGTCTCAGCGTGAGAACACATTGTCAGAGAGAGCCTCTTGTTGAGGTCGACAATAAACATGGGAGCTTTTATGGAAAAGGACTTGAATGTATATGATGAGCTAGTGCATCGACTTGGATCGTTTGGGATCATATAGCGGCACTGGTCTTCCAGGATCATTCAAACCAGGATCCTCCAGGAGTTCATGTGTGGCAGCATCTAAGTGCTGGTGGGCCTCATTCTGACGTTGGTGGCCTTGCTGGCCTTGGGGATACGGTGTCGCGCTGAGATAGTCCTGTTCTCCGGACTGAACGTGGCTAGTCATCCTTAGGAGTCGAAGCGGCGCAGTCATACCATTCACGGTTCTATTCATGCTTTCGATATTGGCGCTACTTCCACGCCTAGTCACTGCGGGGGAGACTGAGTGTGGTGTCAGCCTTTTGGGGCCTGATTTCTGCCTCCGATGATGCACACTCCTCGTTCCTACAGAAAAGTGCTGGCCTTCGATCCCGGCTTGAATAGCAGATGCGGATGCCTCAGCTCGCAGCTGCAACAGGATCCTGTCCAGAGCCAGCTCGATCATTAGTCTATATTTGAGCATGGATAAAAAGGGCCATGTTGACTGCTCGCCTTTGAGGATCCAGTACTGGATCGATTTGTGTGTGGGATTTGAGATTAAGGTCATAAAGTCCTGCAATTGCACTTCCGGCACAATGGTCACGTTTCCAGATACTTTCTCCTCCACCAGCTGCACGAAGAAGTGCGGTAGAATGCCGATTTGATTCAACTGTTCATACAAATAAATACACGGTTTACAGGGTTAGATCTTAGTGCAAGAGTTCGCTCGGAATATGGAAAGGCTGAGCATGGTGTCGATAGAACATACCTGACCCATCCGATGCTTAATCTCGACGAGGATGACTCTTGCAACTCTCTCCATCAATCCTGCAGAATACCCAAACCGGTCTGATCCGCCAGACTTTCGATCCTTTAGCCCGCGAGACATGAAGGGGACGATGTACGGGTTCGCTTGAGAGACGATGAAGTGGTTAACATTGAACAATTCTGATAGCCTTGTCAGGGGGGTCTCAGGACTAACGGCTCCGTACGAGAAGAAAGAAGAAGTGATCGGATTGGTATAGTTGGCAGCTATATAGTAAAAAACCAGCGCAGCGCGAATCTGAGTATTAGTATGATCTTTGAACAGCAACTAGGCAACCAGTTCACATTTTTGGCACTGTCAACATAGCCTCCTACCTGATGGCGTCCATAGAATGATGTTGCCGGACTTGTCCTTTGCTAACAGGTCAGCTGTAGAAGAAAATCCCAGCATCGAGGCTGATGTGCTGGCAGCGCTCCTGATCAACTATACATCGATAGGGTACAAAGACCGTTGATATTTTTTCTTGATAAAACACGGTTCAAGGATTTCTTCATAGTGTCCTCCACTTACAACATTTGGCGACGTAATGTAGTTGAGGAGCTGGGGACCTTCAGACTTTCTCGACGACGGAACAGTTATGTTCAGAACCCTCTTTGTCCTCTTGAATGCTTCCTATTAAATACAGCATAGTGGTTAGAGCCGAATGAAGTCTTGTATCTCCGGGAACTGATGACAACAATTGGGCGCAGCAAGTGGACTTACATCGAATGTCAAGTTGCCCACATTTGTGTAAATACAATCCTCCAGAACTTTAATGTCAATGAGGTATCCTAGTGGGAATGTAGTGCAACAATATCCATCAGGGATTAGCATCCGCCATTCTAGCAGATGAATATCAAAACTTGATTTGTCTCAACCTCATCACGCTTACCTTGAGTCATCAGGCGGGTCATCTTGCGGCTCAAATTGCCCCTTACACCGACACGCTGAAAAGCACTGAGGTCGATACCACCCTCCTCGAATATACCCTTAGAAAACAGATAAATTCTCATTAATAACTTGGCTTTTTTTGTACATCACAAACTCGCAGTTTCTGCCGTGACCATCTTAGACCCACCGGTAATTCTTCGTCCGTCTTTACGCAAACGAGAGCCGCCATTAGTGCTCCCACAGAAGCGCCGCTGATGATTCGGGGAAGCAGACCGTGCTCGAAAAGTGTCTTTACAACTCCAAGATGATACATACCTATAAAACCATTGGTCATTTGAGACCATGTTAGATTACATGCCCGAGATGATGTAGGTCGAAAAAGAATCGTGATGGACAAGAGCGTTGACCCACCGAATGATGCGCCACCGTGGAGGAGAAGTGCTGAGCTTCCAAAGCTCTGTCGCGTCTCCATAAAGAAGTCAATCTTGGCCTGTCTGGACAAAGCGGTATGGCTGGTCTCGGCCACATGCTCGAGTTGCGAGACCACCTCATCCATATATGACTCGATCAGATGTTTGGTTCCCAGATAGGAGTGACAGAAGAGCCTGGGATCCGTGATTCCGCCCAAGTTTCTCAGTAATCCCGATCGGAGGAGGTACATCATCGCTGAGACATCCTTGGACTCCTTGACGACCTTGAGATGATGTCTTCGAGAAAGGATTAGATTGTAGTCGTAGACATTTGACCGGTGATTGTTCCGCCAAACATCCGATCCTGTGAGAATGTCGAGTTCTGTGGCCTTTGCCAGCCATTCTTCAAAGCTTTTAGAGTGGGCGAGTTCGTTCGTCATACGATCCGCGAGATTACGGTCTAGGATCATGGACCAGAGACCCTGTGTGCGAGCGAGCGAAATAATAGATAAGTCAATTAGTACATCCTGAACACTGAATGGTGCTCTCACATGAAAATTAGAAACTGATCATGATGCCTACCTTCCAAGAGTATATTATTAGCTGAAGCAAGGATGCAGTAATTGTGGCCAGCATCTGGACAAACGAGTCCAGCAAACGCTTCTATGTGAAGACCATTCATCGGATGATAGTGTAAAAGACAAGAGAGGTTTGGCTATTTCAATAGGGTGCAGCAACAAATGGGCTATCGAGGTCACCCCTAAGCACAAAAGTGAATCGCGTGTAGACAGTCTTTCAGAGAAATGGATTTCGATGAGGTACCTCCATTGTGGCCATGAAAAAAACCCCCACGACTTGCTATTGCAGGTCAGATTGATGTCGAGTACTGAGAGGGATTGAGGAATGAGGTGATGCGCTGGATTCTGAATGAGTGGAGCAAAGAGCAAGGTAGGATGCCATGGTAACGGTTGACAGACTTTTCGCTACCACGTAGCGTCGCATAGATTTCACGTGCTGGTCGCGCATGCCTACGGATGATACAGGTAGACATGAGATGTTACTTGCTGTATTTGGAGGATGGTCTGCTCTACGCCACGCGACTAAAGGATATTGGCCTCAGCTCCACAACTATTGGCAACTGAGCACGTCTACGGCCCGGCGATGAAGGTGTTTGTACCTGGCAAGCATGGTTTATAGCGACACCCCATGATATCTTAAAAGTATTTGTCGATAAATATTTCGTTGCAACTCCTCCTCCACAAATTGACTACAGGTCGCTGGACTTATCTACACCAGCGATTCTTAGGCAGGTGCCTCAAGTAGCCTTTGGAGTCAAAAGTTCGCGAACCAAATATGAGGTTTGGGGAGCCGTAAGCTCTCAGCCTACTTGTTCGAATGAGGAAAGCAATGCCATTGCTTTGCACACACGTTGCCTGTGATTTTTATCTAGTTGTTGTAGTCATGGCCATGCTGAACGGCAAGACGGACGTCTGTTCTTCTTAATGTCCTGTTGCACAGAACCAATATAACGTTCTGATTAACGAGACGTAATGATTCCCTGAAAGTTCATACCCAGGTGCCCACCCTTACTTGTTTCGCTAGTTGGCGAAAAATGTAACGATTACATGGCAACCATTTGCAAACAGGTGGTCATAGGTTTGCTTGGGTCATTTTGATAGCTTTATTATACAAATTGCAGTGCTATAATACTACGCCTTCCATATTCTTCTGGAGATCCACATTCTTCTCTTGGGACATCGCTGGTAATAACCGCGAGAGATGGGTAATGGGGTTTCGGAAGGAAATTCTCTGAGAACGATCTACAAACATGCTGTGAAGACTGGCGCGAATGAACTCAAATGGTGTATCTGTCACCGTTTTGTAATTGTATGCCGGCTATGAAATTATAATTGCTAGCCAGGTATGGAAACTGTTTCGATCACTTTTTTTATATTACTTCTCCACACTGGCCATTGAAATCCAGACGGCATCATCCTCTTCTTCAACAGACCGATGTTCGGTGCTTCAAGCACCCGCGATCACTTGCTGCCGCTGAGTGCCAATACCCTTTGATTTTTAAGCAGTTGGACATCCTGCCAACATTGCAGTTTCCGCACATCTTAATAAGCAACTGTGCTTCCTAGCTATCGCCGCGACACCCTGGATCTTATCAGAGACCCTGTAATATCGCGGACACGCTTTCCATGGGCTTCTACGCCTGCACTGTTAATTGGCTGCTTGCTTCGAATGGCCAGATATAAATATGGCCCCGTCCATCGCCTTTTCTTTTTCATCATCCTCATCCTCATCCTCGTCAATCGTAGCTTCAAACCTCACAAGCAAAAAACAAGATCTATTCCAAGCTCCCATATCGCACACCCGTCCACCACTTCCCACAATGGTTCAGAACAAGTCCGTCGTTTTCTTGAAGCACCCCACCGAGTACCCCGTCCCAGGCGAGCACTTTGCGGTTCAAACTCATGAGCTCAATGTCGATCTCAAAGATGGCGATGTCCTTCTCCGCAACCTCTTCATCTCCTTGGATCCTTGTAAGTGTTCCAACAGTGTAATACGTATACATAATCCGAGCGCGATTTGATCTACCTAGGCCATCGCAGAGTGAAACTAAAACCAAGATTTCTGTATTCTTTGAATGATAGACATGCGTGGAAGAATGAAGGACACGACCAAGTCTTACACGGCCGGTTTCGAGCTCAACAAGGTTTTGGATGCCTCCGGTGTGTCTGAGGTCATCGAGTCCAAGAACAATGCATATCCTGTTGGAACTATCGTCACTGGAATGATTGGCTGGGAGCAATATACTATTATTCGCGGTGCTAAGGGTCTCCGTGTCATCCCCAATGCCCGCGATTCCAAGATTCCCCTCTCAGCCCACGTCGGTGTTTTGGGCATGCCCGTAAGAACTGATAAAGATAAAGGAGATTTGGATTGTTTTGACGCGATCCTTTGCTGATGGAGGTGTTCGCTCTGTATCGGTCTTTGTTTATACTAGGGTATGACCGCCTACTCCTCACTCAAGATCATTGGACAACCCAAGACTGGCGAGACTATCTTCATCTCCGCCGCATCCGGCGCTGTCGGCCAGGTCGTTGGCCAGATCGCCAAGAGACTTGGCCTTCGCGTAGTCGGCTCTGCCGGCTCCGACGAGAAGGTGGAGTATCTTCTCAAGGATCTCAAGTTCGATGCTGCCTTTAACTACAAGAAGGGCAGCATCCTGGAGAGCCTCAAGACTGCCGCCCCCGAGGGCATTGATATCTACTTTGAGAATGTCGGAGGCGAGACCCTCGAGGCTGCTCTCGAGGTCATGAACACCCACGGCCGTATTATTGCCTGTGGAATGATCAGCTCCTACAACACCACGGCTCCATATGGCGTCCGCAACCTGTTTCATATTGTCGCCAAGCGTATCACCATGCGTGGATTCATTGTCTCCGACTTTGCTGCCGAGTGTGGAGCCGACTTTGCCAAGGATGTTGGATCGTGGTTGGCGAATGGAGAGATCATCTACAAAGAGGACGTTGCGGTCGGCATCGATAACGCTCCCGACGCGTTTGTCGGCATGTTGCATGGCAAGAACTTTGGCAAGCAGGTTGTCAAGATTGCCGATTTGTAAATCTATTAGCTTTTGTACACAATAAAACGAACGCATTTTTTGCAACAACTTTATCAAGGCGCGCTTTGTGTAACGGCGGAACGAGACGAAAGTTTGCCACCAATATGCCCAGTCGCACAAGTTCTGCTGGGGCTGTATATTTTTATCCTTTTCCAAACGGAGGCTACACGGAGTCAATCAAAGGAGACAAAGACAGGAGACAGTTATGCATTTCACCCTCCATATTTAAAGGGACGACAGGAAAGTTTCATCTGGAATTCCACCGCCGAAAAATACCTTTCAGAAGCTTCAACCCGCCCTGAACAGCGCCAAGCTCGTTTCTCTTCAAGCTTGCTCAAGATCCCGCCTCCCTTCAGGTTGGAGCTCTAATCGTTCCTTGCGTCCGCGAGGATTGCCCCCTAGATTGTCAGAGATGAGACAGTAGTCTTTTATCATACAGAGCTCTGCACTCCCATACGCATCCTGAATGCGACTGTATGCTGTATAGGTTTCTATGAATACGCATCATTCAGTACCTTTATTTATTTATTTAATTTTTTTTTATAAAAAAAAGAGCGAGCGCGCAAGGATGACATGAGTATCATTGGCGAGGGCGATTAGGGGAGACTGCCTGCCTAGTACTCATGTTCGTGATCCGCGTATATGCATTCTTCCTTGAGAGCACGGCGGCACATCACTCCTGTCTTGTCAATCTTAGGAGGGCGGGAGACCGAAAGGAGACGGAAAGACGCTCTCGACTGGTTACCTGGCCCCCCACCCCCCTCTCCCCCCTGCCGATATCATATTCCTCTTAGGCCATCACGAGCACCCTCGTCCTTGTGCTTTGTCTCTGCGCCTCATTCCAACGGACGACCTGCGTTTGTGCCACCACTATCCCACATTTCACATCCAATCCGCCAAGGAGACTTTCAATCGCCGTTCTATCGCACTGCAGCGAAGGACTCGTTATCTAGCCAGCTTACTGTTCAGCCTGATCCAGTTTTATCTCTCTTCTCCGTCTTTCCTACTTTCCCTTCAATTCGCCCTGCTTCCTCTCATAACCTGCCGCCACCATCACCAGCTTCACAACCTGTGAATCTCACTAGCACACTTACTGTACAGGACGTATCCCGACTTTAATCTTTTCATCCTTGTATATTTGTACAGCCAATTTTGACGAGCGTCTTTAGTGATCACATAACAAACAAGCGACCTGACCCACACATTCAAACCACTATTTACCCCATCCCTACCCACCTTTTTACAACTCATAAAGACAAAGCCAGCATATCACCCTCAGTCCGACATTTCATAGCCTGTAACCGTTTTCCTGCATTTGGTGTGCGCTTCTACCAATTTATTCTTTCGTATCTTTTGAACGGAAGACACGGACGAAAAAAAAAAAAAAAAGGTGCCGGTTTTCGTCCAGGTTATCTGCGAAAGAGACATTATTCAATGCGACCCGTTACTACCTCGCTATTGCAGTATACTTTTAGCTGCCTATTCATTATTCATTATGGAGCCAGCACATCGATGACCAAGGTCGACACTTCGATTGATGCATACCCAATCAACATCCACAAACAGTCCACTCGTCCTCCCCTTGATCCCCGGCAGGATTTCAATAGCAACACTGTACTATCATTGGACACCTCTCCGTCTTCGCTACCATCCCCTTTTGTCCTTGACACAGACATGATCCAGAAACCTCTGTTGCAGATCATAGCACCTAATGTCACCCTCTTCGCTGCGCTGGACCTTCCTTCCCCTTCCATTTCCCCTTCACCAACCCCCACAACAACAAGCAGTGCAACCGGTCGTGGTAGCAGCGGCAGCACACAACTTTTGTTACCGACCTCAAGCTTGGCCTTAGCACCCAATCAAATTTACCACGTGAATGAATCGCAAATGTTTGGTGCCGGCAACTCAGAACCCTTGATGGTAACCATTTCTTACGTTTGTGGACTAAAGGTTTAATTAACTTACCTCCAGAAAGGTGGCCGCCTTGACTAACTAACACCTATTGATGATAATCCTGCATTATTTAGGGCGTACTGATTGAATGGACGCTAGGTTGCGACCTCGGCGACGCATTCCCCATCTACCCACCCACAGAACAACCCTGGATCGCCTTCATGTCCTCGGCCCTCCTGACCAACACATCTCAAAATGTTAACGACACCTCCGGCGGTGATAATAGCGAAAATATATACGAATGCGACGTTTCAACGTTGGTTTTAATCGTCCAGGCCATCTCGAACGACGTAACAGGTGTCATTATGTATCAGGATCCTGCAGGCGTCGTCTCATTTCCTGAATTGAAGGCGCAGACTGAAAGTGCCATCCAAAGCACTTTCTACGCGCAGAATCCAATGACCCCTGTACCAGTGACATACAACAGCCAAGGAGCAGGAACAGCGGCGGAGAGTAACGATTCAGAAGCCCTTACTAAAAGGGGCCTGGAAGGATTATCGAGGGCTGAAATCATGCAAAAAGTAGAGGAGATCAAGTTAAGCCGGATGAAGGCGACCTTAGGGCGGCAAACTGTTAAGATGTTGAGTGCATCAGACGATTCAGACACCTCACTTGGTATTACTACACCATCCACAGACAAGTCTTCCGACGCCTCTGGATTGCTATCATCAGCACCACAACAAAAACAACCCATTGCACCCGTTATCGGAATCATGGCACTGGCAGACGCAGCATTAGTTCAGATCCTACGGACCAACATAGAAATCAAAAACGAGACAGTGGTCGCACAAGTCAACTTCGTAAACAATGCCTTGGGGCCTAATAATCTGCCCGCCACTCCAACGTGTTCATCATCCTCGCACACACCAACAACTGCGGCAGAAAGGCCAATTGCAGATCGTTCATTGGGCTTGTTCGTCTGGATAATACTGGGATCGGTGGTCTTGATCGTCGGTATCTGGTATGTGTTTGTTCGCACACATACTCTTTTTTGCGCTTCATCATCATAACAGGGGTGTTTCACCCAAGCAAGAATAGTTTGCTAAACATGACCGTGCATGCATTATTCGTTCTGCATGAAAAACGACTTTTTAGGGTGGCCTTTGGAGTGTACGAGGCGCGCTCGCTTTCAAGAAGAAGGCAACAAATTGCGCTAGACAATGCTAAGCCGAAAACCGTGGACCAAAAAGTCCTGGACACGTATAGGACAAGAATTTTTCAGGAGGACGATATCATATACACCGACGACGAAGAGGATGACGATCACGGCGGCAGTAACAATGCTCTTGGTCGAGTCAGAACCACGGACAAACAAAGTGCATCTCAGCAGGACAGCCAAAAGAACACTTCAAGTCTTGGGTGTGAAGATTTGAGTCGTAGCGACTTTGACGAAAAGGATGCATATTGCCCGGACTCATCAAATATTCATGCCCAGCGTGCCATTGCCCAAGCGCGTTCGCATGCCGCTCGACTCGCTATTGATGACCAAGGAGGCCGCAAGAGCCCGACAGTCAGTTCTTCGGCGCTGGGTTGTAGAGGTGGTTCCTTTGATGATACAATTTACGGAGGCCCAGAGTCAACCCTCAGCAGAAAAGTATCTGGACAGGACAGTATGCTTGTCGGATATGGCCACTCTTCATTGGGGACCACAACCTTGACTCATGAAGAACGCTGTCGCAGTTGGGCTGATAATACCCCGAGTTTGTATGAGGCTTATGGCGATGAGAGCGACAGTAGCCATGGCCATGACCAGGAGGAGTACAAATCGCATGCGCATGAAGGATGGACAAATCTGAAGATCAGCATGATACAGCTCACGGATGGAAAAAAGGAGACAGGAACAGACATTGCAGCAAAGGCTGGAGAAAAATCTGGCGCGCCGGACGACGCTCGACAAGATTCATCTCCTTCTTTACCTTTCATACCGACAGCAACAACACGCAGTGAAAGGTGGGCGGATTTTCCAGTCGTGTCCACAGCGGCGACAACTAGAAGAAGAAGTACCGGAACACTTTTATCCGACAACTTGCACTCACAACCAAGGCTTAGGCGCAAGAGCGCATTCATCCTGCCGCGCAATATCGAAACCAACCTGCCAGTCCTGCGCATCGTCCCCTCTCAAGAAGTAACCTCCCCTACAGTCTGTGGAGATAATCTCAGTTCTGCGGGTCCAAGTACAGCAGGATTCCTTCCACCAGCTGGTTGGGGTGGAGAGCGTCGTCGATCCAGTCTAAGCACTGTGGCGGTACCTGAAGATGGAAGAGGAGTTGAGCAGGCGAACTGGGCAGGACCACAAGGACAGACACTACGCCGGTCATCCATTCAGGTTCATAGAGTCGGCACTCCAAACTTGTTTCCAGTAGCTACAGCAGTGAACGACAAACACGAATCAGGGAGTGACAGCGAAGGAGGTGATGCACGAAGTGATGAACGAGGTATGGAGCGAATCGGTGACGCGTCTCTTAAAGGCAAGAGGGTAAAGAGATCATTGAAACAGACGCATAGGATTTGTCTGGAGAAACAGGCGGCCCAACTTCAGGATAAACCTACGAACCCGACACCCAAGCGAAAAAAGATAATGAGAGTAGTAAATATGGACCTCATCTCAGAGCACAAGATGCATTTTTCAATGGTCGGAATGGACTTGCCGGGTATATACACGCCAACAGCAGGAGAGTTCTCACGACTATCCTTGGACGCCGACGGCTTTAGTGTGGAGCCCAAAAGCCACTTGCGCCCAGAGCGGAAGCAGCCACGCCTGCCAGACAGCACCAACGACGGAAGGGGGGTCGAGGAACTGTATGATAGTGACAGCCAGTCTGACAGCATAGGCAGTGAGCGAACGAGTACATCAAGTGCACGTTCACCAGATCGCCATCCATCACCGTACCCTCGACATAGGGAAAAGGACCTCACAGCAGCCACGACCGATGCCAATGCTAAGGAATTAGCAGTAACAAAAGACGCCTTATTGTCCCGGCTGTTATCCCCGTCTTCGGCTTTGACGGAAGTTATACAGCGAGCGCCCATAAAGAGGCAGAAGAAACGACGCTACGATCCGTGCGCAATTTGCTTGGACGAGTACGAGGTCGGCGATCAGCTGCGGGTGTTGCCATGCAACCACTTTTTCCACAGCGAGTGCATAGATCCGTGGTTCAAGGAGATGCGCGCCATTTGCCCAGTTTGCAAGAGGGACTACTCGAAAGGTGAGTTGCATACAATGGTTCGGTCCTTTCAGTTTTAAGATTTTAGGCTGACCAGCCTCCGTTCTCGTAACTTGTCTATTCCTTAGTTTATCCGGTGGGTGTGACCTCGGCAGCCGCTCGAAATCCAACAGCTGTAGCCAGCGGCGGATCGTCTTCGGGTATAATAAGGCTTCTGTCGCCTTTGGCTCTTTTTGCAGCCGGTACATCTGGTAGTACGCATTACTGGTATACAAGAGAGGCCAACATGTACGTGCACACGTAGGACAAAATAAATTTTTGGGTTCGCGACGTTTAGATCGGAGGGGGCCTATGCGCGATGCACAGCACCGTCGCCTCCAATCATTCTGAGTCTAGACTCCATGGCCGCTTCTTCATTAAAATTATGTCACTTCAAAGCTCTGTTGCGCAGGGATCAAAAGTAAATACAATTTCGACAGTATCTACCGCGCCGCAGTCTATTCAGATGACCCCCGTTTCGCGTTAGTCTGTGTTTTCAGCGCGGTAAAGATCGGCGGTCCCTCTGGCTGCGAAGTGTTTGCGGGGATGGAGTACACCGGAATATGCTGTGCCGTGGTTTATTCCAGATGTATGGTGCAATCACGTATTTAAGCAATGAAAGATTTGGAGGGGTCAAACTACTTTCTTCATGCTACCCAATGTCAATGTGCTATTAATTTTTCACATTAGATGGCGCAGTTTATCTGATTTTCATACGGTTCGCGCAACCTCTCAAACTCTGTAGATGATTCGTCTCTTCGAGCCATATTGATCCTCTAATTGCTCGTTCGACTCTTTGTCGAGTATTCTTCTCGAATGCTGCCATCAGCGCATGTGGTGATGAACCTACTGCAGGGGCAAAAAGTATAATTTTTCAAGGCTTTCCTTGCCGTTTCTCCATAATATCCACCATGTTCATAGAGAGACATCCTCGACAACTAGCAGTCGTAGTTGCCATCCTCTGTTACCACGGCGAATGAGTGAATGACATTCTCAGACACTATCCATCAGTCAACCTCCCCATAAAGATATTCAGAGATGAATGAAGATGGCTTCTTATGACTCGATGGGTCATACTGTAGCCGGTATCAGTGTCACAGCATGGTAAGTCTGACCTACTTTCGCCTTACCAGCTGTTGATACCGATAGTCTATTGCCTGCCATCTATTTTTTCCCTACTGTCAATGTTAATAGTGGTATGCTGAAGGAGACACAGTAACACGAGGTAATAAGTGCAGGAGATGGATTATTCTGCATGCTGGAAACGAGCAAAGGTAGATCGGGAAACTCATTATTTGGGAGGCCAAGACAAGCTCAGGAATCTGCTGCGATTACACGGACGCAAGGACTTTCGAAAAACATATGTTATGGTGACAAGACAACAGGAAGAGGAGTAAGGTATTTGTTATGGACAGCACCAAGTACCATCGTCACCAAGAGAGTCCAGTTCAAGTTTCTGCGCCTGACGAAATGAGTGGGTCACTACCCATGTCTACACTCGTCAAGAAGCAGTTGATCGATCGACTCATTTATCTGGAGAGGGAGAGGGTATGTATGACCTTGTGGGTGAGAATAATGAGAGTATTTCCTAATACAAGTTGCTAATCTTATTTTTGTACAATGCAGAATCGACTACAGCATCCTTTGTTTTCCTCTTATCCAGAACGGCTAGGGCGCTATGAAGGCTTATATGGCCTTCTACAACGACAGGTCCAACATTCAGATCGGCTAATGGCTGATCTTGAAGGGCATGAAGAAGGCAGTTTCGAAATAGCCGATCCTGGTGGTAGAGGCTCACAGATACGAGGCGAAATAGAGGAAAGCGCTTCGTAAGAATTACCGTCTACCATATCTACTTACTACGAATGTCAATGAAGAGGGCGAAGAATGGTTAAAGGAAAGTTCAGATGAAGAGGTGATGGAGACTATGATTGAGGGTACGGATACGAACCTTTTGGAAGGCGAGCTTCACTTTGAAGGTGAGTTTGTCATGTTTTCTTGATCAATTTACGACACCTCGAACCATAGATTCTGCAGTAGCACAACGCCACAGAAAATTGCTCGAGCTCAAAGGAATTACTGGCATCGTTGGGAGCCAGCAAGTGCAGTATGATCTACTGCGCGACCTTCCGTGGTTTCGGAAGCTGTGGTTGCTCGAGTCCAAAGTCCCTACAGCGTCGCCCTCCGTAGGCTGTGTATATTTCCGTGAAGTGATCATCGAGCATCCTTTTACTCAAACTGGCATGGAGCATGGAGTACTTAAATCCCTATCAAGCCTGAAGCTATCATTTTAACCCATCTCCGTTCATCGTCCCCATACTTCTTTCGTTCTTTCTCTCTCTTTCTCTCTCTCTTTCTCTCTTTTTCTCTCTCTTTTTCTCTCTCTTTTTTTCTTCAGGAACAGGAACAAGGATATACAGCGCCAATAATCATTTGAGCACCGCACATTATACAAACCAGAACACCACAGGAAACTATCATCTCCTATCCTTGCGCTTCCAAGGCTAGTGTACAACATAGGAGATCTGAACCTCCTAGACTATTCTAGTCTTCATCCACTGCACACTTCTACAGACAGTATTCACAGCTATAGCGAAGCCCTTTTATTCCTCGAGCCGTACTCACCATATACAGGCGTGTCAGAGATGGAACCCGTGCGACAAGGTCGCAGTTGGATGACGGTAAGGTCCATCGATAGCTTTTTATCAATACGGAGGAGCTTCAAACATTCAATAAATCTGCTAAAACACGGTCATTATTGTTCTGTTGCATAGTCGTTGAAGCGCGCGTTAGCGCCATTGCAACCCCTCGCCACGATGATCAGTACTGCTTCTGTGATGTCCGGTATTGTGCCCCTGATGCAGGCAGCGCTCAGAACAGGTAGCCCCACCGTGATGATCTTTGGGCTCGCATTCACGAGTATGATGGCGTTTACGATTGCGTTGTCGCTGGCAGATATTGCCTCTGGGTTTCCCAATGTCAAGGGTGGTCTGATTGAATATAGCCGACGATTAGCACCACCGAAACTAAGCCGTATATCCTCATGGATGGTTGGATGGCTCCATTTTTGTGCACTCGTAAGTGCTAATATCGCATTTTTAATGGCATGGTTAGGGCAACAGGATCGTAGAGTTGATATCATATTTTTTACTCGTATCCTAGGTTACCGGCGCGACGAGCTACGCATTTTCATTTGCGTTGTTCGGGACAACAGTGATTGAGCTTTCAACAGGTATTGTGCCTAGCCGCTCAGTCACTGTGTTCATTCGTATCCTCGTCAGCATCCTATATGGGACTATCAGCGCGTTCAATATAACGGTCGATTTCGCCTCTGGTATGTAAGGAAAAGAATACATCGGACAACGTACTCTTGTTTATGAAACTATGAAAAACTTACAAAGGTATCTTTGACAGTGATGTGGCACATAATAGGTCCCATTTTGATCCTCATGACGATAGCCACCTCGGTTAAAAATCCACCTTCGGCCCGCTGGGTGTTTACTCATTTCGAAAATCAGACTGGATGGTCCTCACCATTTTATGTTGTCCTTCTTGGCCTAACGCAGGTACGCTAAAATGTGCGGTCGATGCGTACCTTTTGTTTACATCTGAACGGTTGCGAAGAGACTAAATTCACCCCGCAATTCGTTTTCTCATCAGGGTGCGTTTACGACAGCCGGATATGACACGCCGATCCACACCCTGCATAACATCAAAAACGCTGCGTGGAGAGTGCCTCGGGAAATTCTCTCTGGCCTCCTGGCATCTTTCATCACTGGCGAGTTATTGATTCTAACGCTTCTTTTTGGGGTCAATAACATTGACGCAATCTTGAATCCTACGATATCGGGCACTGCCTCGGTCGAGATATTTGTCCATTTAGTTGGAAGCATCGGAGTGGCCTGCATCTTGCTCATTTTCATGGGTACTTTCTTCTTCAGCGGACAGGACGTTTTGATAGCATGCAGCAAGATTGGACACGAACTCGCCATGAAAGATGTATTTCCAAAATCCGAGTTTCTATCCCATGTTGGGCCGAGAGGACAGCCAGCCAGAATGGCTTGGTTGTGTACGTCCATTTCTTGCGGCATCGGGATTCTATATCTTGGGAACAAGACTATTCTGCAGACCCTAACATCTGCAGTAGCGATCGAATTAAAGTGAGTGGGCCGGTTTAGGAAATGTGGATGTGGGATCAAACACATTTACTGCTGTCGCCTAATGCTTGAAAAGAAAATCAATGCATTTGCTACTACCCGTGTTTTGACATTTTACTGCTTATTTTTCCTCTCCTCTGATAGCCTAGTGTATTGTGCTCCTGTCGCCCTTCGGCTGTTTTATCCTAGTCCAATACGCTTCCACCCAGGCTCTTTTTCACTCGGTCGTTGGGGACGACTTCTCGCGGCTGTAGCCGTCTCGTGGTCCGTGATTTGCGTGTTCACCTTCTCGCTCCCAAATTATCACCCCATTTCGATCGATAATATGAACTATGCTAGCGTTCTCTTCCTCTCCACTATTGGACTGGCATTGGGATATTGGTTTTATTCTGCGAGACATTGGTTCGAAATGGATCGACCGCCAGCATCGTCCCCTGAGAATAAGAGCGAGAATGAGGCCAAGATCAATACAGAGCAACGAAAATTGCCTGTGGCTGTCATTTCCGAGGGCTGTCTCCAGGAGAAAGACCTGGAAGAGATCGAGAGCTGGCTGGATCGCCTTGAGCGCGACCTTCATCTAATGAAATAACTCCTGCACCTTTTTTCTTGCAGAGAATCATAGCATTTAATAATATCTGTAAAAGTACTTATAAAGAGGAGGTAGCGCCACTAGATAATGACTATGGAGCCTCCATGAACAACTTATGAGCCAGCAAGCACCGCACCGAGTCATGCATGGCAGCCAACAGTTACACTTTCTTTTTAATCCTGAAAGCTCCCGCGGTGTATGTACCTAGGTACTGGGTCTATTTTCATTTGGTTTTATTTTCAGTTAAAGTAGACATGCACTCAGCGCTGCACTTATAGGAAAGCTGGAAGCAAAGGCGCCGATGAAATACATGGTTACGACGTTCATATTAGGCAGAGTCCGATCCCTTAAGCCGATCATTGTTTTCTCTTTTCATATTTTTACGGGTAGCCATTCACCCTAAATCGACGCGATACTGGAAAACGAAGCAGCGCTAAGAGTGTTCGAATCAGTCCCGAGATAACATGAAGAGTAAGCAACAGTCATTCAACATCCGCTTCATTAACATCGACTCGCAAGTTCCCAGGACAAACAGTACATCGCCAACATTAGCCACTACTAGAGGAGCCGCATTTCCGTCCTCGCTACCACTCTATCCAGCACCATGTGCCATCTCTGAAACATCCATGTTGAGTGTTGCTTTTGACTTGGAACAGGATGTTGAGAAGCAAGGCCAATATTGACTAGATTTAATGTCTACTGGCAAAATCGTATGTAAAGACGCGATGACAGGGGTAGCAGCTGCAGGGGCGCGTAAAACCTTATCGAGCCTACCAAAAAAAAAAAAGTTTCATGCTTGAGGGTCTCACAAAATCTCGAGCGAGCGCACATCAACAACACCATTCCGTCAAACAATGAAGATCCTAGGCCTGATCAGGTACCAACACCAACTGAGCAGACAAAGAGAGCAGCGAATGTAGTACTTGCCATGAGCGTAGACAAAGGAGAGAACAAACTACTCAGCGACATGTGCTTTTGAATCGCGAAATAGTGGTGGCAAGGACAGCTTCTACAACTTGATGCAATGCGTCGCCAACGGGCACCAGATCATTGCTCTGGGGAACCTGCATCCTGCGGCTCAAGACAAGAAAGGTACACCGAGAGATTTTTCTTCTTCTATGTTCACTCTGCAGACAAGACCCGATTAGTCTTGAGCTCAACTGTACCCTTTGGTCTGTCTATCTCCCAGATGAACTGGACTCGTACATGTACCAGACCGTAGGGCACGATGTAATTCACCTCTACAAGGACTGCTTGGACGTGCCTCTTTACCGTCAAGAGATCAAGGGGAAGCCAATTGAGCAGAGTTCAGACTATGTCATCACTGCCATGGACGAAACAGAGGACTTGTTCGAACTTCTCAAAAGGGTCAAAGATGTACATCCTGATCTGCAGGCTGTCAGTGTTGGAGCAATTCTATCGAATTATCAGCGGATACGCGTTGAAAGCGTGTATGTATATGACTCTACTGTGTGTCTTGTAGGAGCATGGAATGCCTTGACATGGACAATAATCTGTGTGTGATCTGCCCTCTAACTATACGTTTGACCGTCTCTGGACCCAATTTGTTCTTCAGTTGTGCGCGTTTAGGCCTGGTGGCATTGGCATATCTGTGGCAAAGGAATCAGGAGGAATTGTTGCAAGAGATGGCTCAGGCAGGCATAAACGCGATTTTGATCAAGGTTGCTGCTATTGGACTCAAGAGACAGCATCTTGGGCGTTCGATTGGTGACATGTATCCGCATCTGTGCCGAATGAACAAGGAGTACGACCTACATATCTGTGGCGAGGGTGGCGAGTATGAAACCATCACCCTCGATTGCCCGCTCTTCAAGCGCCGTATTATTGTGTGGGTTATTACAATGGCATAGGGTTTTCAATGCATCAGAAGGGGATGGCATATGAGCTTGAAATCCGTTACAGGGAGCTAATCGCGATTGGATCCTTGTGTATTTAGAGATGAATTCGAAATTGTCATTCACTCAGATGATCATTTTGCGCAAGTTGCATATCTGCGGTTCAAAAAACTGCACCTAGAAGACAAAACCGAAAGCGAGATCGATCCTAGCTGGACGGCGGATGTGAACTTGAATCCATTGTGGGATGCGGACTCGCTTATGATGCCTATCGAGGATGTTGTCCGATCGAAACAGCAGCCGAGGGAGATTAATCCAGCGGTTCTTCAAAGAGGATCTGGGGTTTCAGATCGTAATAGCAAGGATGGTCTTTGCAGCAGCCAATCCAGCTACCGGTCCAAACTCTTGACACACCAGGGTGCTGTCGTGTGTGCTGTTGGCGGAACAAATGCCTACGAGCCATCACCATCATCTAAAATAACAAGGCATCTGAGTATCGCGGAGGAGACCACAGCATGCCTACAAAATTTGAAAGGTATGTTTATAATATCAATGGCGATGATGCCAAATGTTTTATCCGTAATGTAAAGACCTTAATGATTTCGCTTTATTGGAAACTATTAGCCAAAATCGAACGCATTGGGCTCTCTTGGGCAGAGGTCGTCTTTATGCAGGTGTTCGTCTCGGACATGGGTGACTTTGGCGTGGTAAACGCCGCTTATAAGGCCTTCTTTGGTATCAATCCGCCCCCTCGCGCGTGTGTCGGGGCGAACTTGCCAAACTCAATTCGCATTCAAGTGAGCTGTACTGCTATCCGTAAAGACGCGCTGAGCCCGAAACCTAGGCAGACATTGCATGTCCAGGGTATTTCGTACTGGGCACCTGCCAACATCGGACCTTATTCCCAGGCAACTGAGGTCGGTTACCTTGAAATATGCTCTTCGGTCAAGTGCTCCCGCCATGAATGCTAAATCGCATTCATTTCTTTTCAAATTGATAGCAAGTGCACCATTCGTTTATTGCTGGGCAGATCGGAATGGTGCCTCGCACTTTAGAGCTCCCAGTACCATCGTCTCTGGCCAAGGAGACAGCATGGTCATTACGGAACCTTACACAGATCGCGGCGCTTCGTCAATCGGACCTTGTCAACCGGACAGCCTTGTGCATAGTTTATGTCACAGATCCAGTGAATTTTGCACCTGTAAAAGCAGCCTGGGAGCACATCGCGAACAAGGTACGATGTCACGACATCGGTTCGATATGTATTTGACTTTGATACTGCTGATATGACTGGACGACATCTGACGCCTTTCCTGTTTGTCCTTGTGTATCCTTAATTGGAATTAATAGAGTAGCCCGGCGCCTGTGCTAGCTATTTGTATGCCTTCTTTACCAAAAGGCGCTCAAGTCGAGTGGCAGACGATATTACACCATGGCAAGGTCTATGCAGACAAAGAACCGCTCATCACAGAGGCGGATGGGAATGAGGATGGATACGAGACTGACGACGATGATTTGTACCAACTCGAGAAGCGTATTCTGCATCCAACTGTTCTGTCCCTAGTACATGAACAACCTTCGGTTTCTACGGCTCATGGTGTAGAGCTACAGTGGAAGGCAAGCACCCAGTCCTGGTTCTTGGCCCCATTGCTTATGGCGCTTTCGGTCATATGTCTCCCAGAGTGTTCACCGCTGACATCGCTACTGTCATCGCCATCGCTATCGAAGGAGCAGCAAGATGAACAGAATGATCACCAGGAGTACAGCATTCTTACTCGGGACATTTTGAAGGATATGATGGACCTGATGATCAAGGCCATGGATCGTATTATTGAAAGTCATATCGCACCTGTTGCAGGCCCAGGAATCCCGAACGGTTGGAAGGACGTGGTAGAAGTGACGCTGTACTACCACGATACTGTTTTTCAGCGACCTGAGGTGTTGGGTCCTGCTTTCGAGGATCTATTGGCGGAAGTTGCAGGCTCTTCATCGAACCAGGATGAAGATACGCCACAGGGTAATATTGCGGTGACCTTGGTGCCCGTTCAGGCGATCGCTGACAATGCAGTTCTTGCTATGACAATGCACGCTGTCGGCAAGTTGCCAACTGTTCCCGGATTAATGCAACCCTAGATACAATAGCAACCTCGCCGATAATAAACATTATTTACAATACTACTCGTGTGCATTATCAAATGAGAAATAATCTTGTTATACACGTCTATAAACACTACTACTCTGGCCAGTGTTCAGTGCCTCCTCCTGCGTCTGCAGCCGTCGACTTCTTCGAAGTCGCGTCCGATATGCAATCGATTCTCCTTCGTCGTCATCATCAGACCCAATGGGTGGATCTTTCACTCTTCTTGAATTCGACCGAAGAAGGGATGGTGCATACTTTTGTTCGTTTGTATACGCTGTCGCCTTTGCAAGTGCCTGCTCTCGATGGGCCCTCGTTAGATCCGCTGTTTCCTCGTCTATCGTGTCCTCCTGTCTTTCCACAGAAGATTCTCTTGCTGTAGCATCTGGCTGTTGCCAAAACGCATGCCGTTCTTCTTGCTGCTGTTGTTCTTCTAGGATAGCTGTTTCCTCAGCTAGATCTGGAGCCTCCACTGCGGCATTTGGTGTCTCGGGCTCTTCCACCTGAAGATTGTGAAGTTGTCGCCCAACAAGGTACTCCTGGTCCCTGACATATTGACTCCATCCACGCAGAATAACCAGACTTTCTTTGAGTCCAAATACCACCAAACTGAGCACCATTGCAACTGGATATGCCTGCCTGAACACCTTAAGACGAGCAGCACCTGTAAGGCCTAGGAAGAAAGAGAGCATGGATACGCTATTTGGTCAGATCACAGAAGCGGGTATTCATCATAAGTAAACAATATAACGGTGCGTACTAAAAACGATGGCGCTTACCAAGACCTTCTGCTGCGATCCATCCAAGTACAAAGGGTCCAGCGATCGCCAGTGTTACCATGCCAAAGATTGGGATAATCAACCGCCGTGTTGCAAGCCTCGTATCCCAGTCATTGACATTGGTTCCATTAAAGACTCTATTCATATCGGCGGCGAATCTGTTATTCGGCATAACGCTCAGGATCCGATGGATGATCTTCATATAGAGCAGCCCAACTGCCCAGTTCACCGCAAATATGACGTCAGAATCGCCCTCCAAGGCGTTGCGCAGAGGCAGGATCACAAACAGCTCGACCATCAAGCCCAAGATAAAGGGTAATATCACTCCAAAGGTGATCCCGAAATACAGCAACTTCATGGCCAGCCTACACATGTTCCAAGCAGTTCTCAGCTGAGCCTTGGGATCGATCGGCTGAAGTCCGTGAGATGTAATGTACCGAGCGGTGGATAAAGACCAATGCAGCACTGACCAAAGTCCTCGCAAGACGTAGACACCCACGAGAACCGAGTAAATGTCGTGCACTTGCCGCTCACTCTTCAGCTTGAACACAGCTCGCCCAACAATCACTGCAATGATGAGCAGACACAGCGAAAGTATTAGTGACTTGTGGACTCAACAACATAGTATTGTCCTAGGCTCATTGTCACAGAGAAAAATCGTAGCATAAGACAGGACTTACTTGGAACAACAACAGACAGGGCAAGGAACATCGAGACAGATATCCAGAGTAACACGACGAATGCTATCAATCGTTGGTTGAAGTGCGGCGGCGCGTACACGACGATGGTGTTATGCTTGGGATCTATGAGGTCGTCCCTTCGTCGAATCTGGAGTTCCATGAACGGATCAATTTCACCAGGAAGGTCCTCTTTTGGGTCCAGTGCGTTGCCGTTCTCATCCACTGGTACTAATACTCGACGGTCCTTCAGATGTAATATGTGGTCCGAATTCGGCACTCGCAAAAGGCCACCGTTTCTTACGAATATCACCGGGGCATCAATGTCCAGCTCCTCGCCACTACCCATCGTCTCGTCCATGTCCTCCGCGCCAGGGATAGGTGGACGCCATCGCAGAAACCATGCCTTCCAGCTGCGGTAAACAAAGTGACCCTCCTCGTCATAGAAGCGCTGACCCTCAGAAGCGTACATGAACGAGCTCAGTCTCAACCAATGTGCAAGTTTGCGCCACCAAGTTGCGAAGATGGCCTTGAGACGAACTGCAGGGTTCAGCCAACGGGCTGTCAGGGGAAAAACTAGGTGGAATAATAGCAAATCGACGGGAAGGTCCGAAATGGGTTCACTAGAGGCAACCACGCTATTAATGTCAGTTAGTCTACTTTCGCAGTATACAGATAGCAGTGGACCTAAAAAATATTGTCAGGTACTTACTCAAGTGGCCACCGAAGCGGCAGCACGCCTTTCATCAGAAGGTTGAGGGAGTGGATCGTCAAGGTGATGCCTAAAATGATCAGGGTGAAGTACATGATTGCTCCAGAGCCGAGTTTTCGGAGTTGGTGCAGGATTGGTCGCTCCAGAATTTCGCGCACAGGGTGGAACTCTTCGTCGTTAGGATCCCGAATGAACCACATCACACCAGGTCTGACCATCCTTCGGCAGAGACCAACAAAGAACGAAAAGTTGAACATGAACGCGGTCCCGATTAACCAGTGCATGATGAGTGACCAATTGGGCAACGTCCTGTAGAATGCCACCCGCGAAGTGATGCTGGCGCCTTTGAACAAAGGAAGAGTTGACAAGCCGATTACGATTCCACAAAAAAGCGGAAAGACAACCATTTCGATGGCGACAAAGAAAGCAATCTATTGATAGTTACACATACAAAATGTCAGCTTGTTATAAACAATGAAATGCGACATTCGAATAGCCCTCATACCAACCTTGAGAACTAGGCCTTGTTGACGAAGGAATTCTCGGGCTCCTCTTGAAAATGTGTGTCCATAGGCGTGGTGTGCGCGCGTAAAGTACCAGGATGCCAGCGCAAAACATATCGCATATCCAATCGCAATTGCCACAAATTTGTCACCCGAAGAGGTGCCGTACGCGATCTCTGTCCATTTTCGAACGACATGGTGTATGACGGTCGTATTTGTTATAACTGTCGCGTCTGAGGATGTGATCAGGGACTCTACAGCTACGGCAGTGGCATCCTTGGAATAAACATCCTGGGCTGCTTTGAACGCACCGATTTCGATAATGGCGTTCCATGCAGGCAAGACATGTTCCTGATATAACATCTCGAGAGGCGTCGATTCGAACATCGCCATTGCTTTTGAGAGACCAGCGCCAGCATAAGGTAGCACGCGATCAAAAACATAATCCAGAATTGGATCCGTAAGTCGACTGAGCATGGCGAGCGGTACTCGGAGAACGTTGAGTGGGTTCATGAGGAGAATAGTTTTTCCGATCATATATGGAATCCAGACGCCGAGCCCCAAGCTTGCACAGACCAACGCTGACATCAGCAGTGACACTTGGAGAAACTGCCAGATTGAACCGTTTATCCCAATGACTTCCAGGATACCGTCCAATTCCTCTGCATTAGGGTCATCTAGATCGTCATCCTGATTGACAGCTATGGGAGCGGGTGGAGGTGGAGGTGGGACGGCTGGTGCTGCAGGTACAGGGTGAGGTATAACGAGTGGTCGAGGCGGAGCCGCGCCCTGCGCGGGATTCCATTCGGGTTCATTAGCAACGTCGTGTCGTAGCCGAGTCCGTATGCCTCGCTCATTAATTCGTCTTATCATCTCTTGCCTCTGCTCCTCTCTAAATCCCATGCCAGGAGCGTGTTCCTCCAATGGTTGTTGTGCTTGTGCCATTTGTGGATGTCGCCACGGCGTTGGTAGCCTTTGAATGTCCGCGGCCTCGAGATTCCCATCCTGACAAAGGTCATCGTAGCGGGCCATCATCTCATGTAATGACATCACACTGCCATCCTCGTTTAAGTAGACGTTTTGGTGTGTCAATGGTATGCCAGACTTCCAGTAGAGCGGAGTTCCGTCCTTGCTAAATATGGAATCTCCACGTCCGTCCTGTAAAGTCTTGGAGCCGCTTGATGATCCCTCGCCATTTAGAGCATCACTCGAGCCCTGGGATTCCCCCATCCAATCTGATCCACTCCCTCGCTGAATGTCGTTGTTCGTATTTGATGTGGATGCAGATGCAGTCTCCCAAAAAAATGGCGCTCTATGTCCCTGTGCTGTTGAGCTGCCTTCGCTTTCTGCTGCTTCAGAACGATACCGAAAATCCATAAGATTCCAAGGTTCCGTAGTCGAGTTGAGTAAATGACTTGGTGCGTTCGTGTGCGACTCATCAACCTCCATATCTTCTTCGTCGTCGTCATCCTCGCTGAGATCTACATCGCCTTCTACGACCGCCTCGATATGATGCTGAGCCGCAATAAACCGCTCCACGGCCTGCTCCATGTTGAATCCTTGTGCCTCTGCCTCTACTTCTGGTACTGGTGCTGCTGGGTCGTCCATGGGCATACCTATTAAATCTCCGTCCCGGTTCTGACGCACCCATTCGCGCAACAAGAAAATTGCCATGAATACGACAACGACAACGGAGATGATAATTTGGCCCTCGAAGCAGTCCAGTATGAATTTACTATAGACATCCATTTGATATACATCTGTGAGTTAGTTTTGCTTTGTATTCCTTGATGCAGCAATAGTAAGTATAAAAAGATTCCGGATTAACACGCCTGCATACCTGATCCACTGGTGTTCAGGGGCAAGAGCTTGCAGGAACAGCACTGTGATTCCGTCCACTGCTCTTTCATTTCCTGCTGTGGTTGATGGACGAGTTAATGTCAAGTTGTGTCTGGAGGCGAAAAACGTGGTCGAGTTCCACATTGGTGTCTCCAAACCGTTAGCCCTAAACGCGAACGTTTCTCCGATCCAGAAGTAGAGTCGCCAGATCCATATCGTGAAATACGGAAGCATCACCAACAATACCCAAATGACAATAATCCCTCTCAGAACCAGCTGCACCGCTTTCGACAGTTTTTCGACTGCTCGGCCGATGAGCACGCGCTTTGGGATTGCCTCTGGCATCTCGGGTGAGTATACTATCGCGTGACATGAGTATATAACTGATGTAAGCATCTGTTTTGATTGAATATATAGCCAATATTGCCAAACAAGGTCGGCGAACACCTACTGGGAGTGAAAGAGAAGTTGTGCTTGCATAGTTCACAGTATCTATAAGTGATAGCGAAGGTGATGCGTGAATGGGATGCTTGGCTCTCCCAGTTCGAATATCATATATCATTGGCTAAGCCGAGCAAGGCAGCAAAGGCAGTTCCCTACCTCTTGTTACTATGCTCCAGCCATTCCAGCAGACTATAATCCATGGCAAAAAGCAATAAATGTATCAGTGTCATCCCACACTGATCTTGGTACAAGCGGTACCTGCAACTGTTTTTCAATTCCACTTACCAGTCTTGATGCACAAAGCGAATGGTGCCTGAGCATTTGCAAGGATGGAACAGCGGTTGTTCAGGCGTGCCCTCGGATCGGCAAACTCTGCAAATCTCTATCGGCACGCATTTCAGGGTTAGGTCTTTGCCTGCTGAGTAGAGTATTTAAGGTGCGGAGCAAGTGCAACTGGTAATACCTTCTTCCTCCTCCATTGCTGTTACTTTTGAAATGGTTGCTGTGTGCTCTCGTTTGGGGGTTGAATAGCATGTATTCAGGACATATTATGGCAGTTCAGGTAATGGAATTGTGGATTCAAAAGAAGGGAAGATGATGTTTCCGCACAAGCTGATGCAGGCGCTCGGTCCGACAGACATCACGTGCGGAGCATCCCAGAACACTGTTGATTCGTTGGTGGCAAACAGTTTGCATTCGATCTTCCAGGGCACCACCTCCCAACGAGCGTCATGACCGAGCTTCAGACCCTTCAGCACCAACATGAGCTGGAGAAGCAGGCGCAGGCAGAGGTACAACACCAGGAGCAGCAGCAGCTCTTCCAAAAGCAGCGCTCCCAGCTCCAGGAACGGGAGGCAGCCTTCTTCAAGTTACAAGCTGAGTTCCAGCAGGATCCGACGCCTCTTCGCGAGCACGAGTTGCTTATGCTCCAGCAGGCTGGTCAACACGCGCAGGAGTTATTCACGCAGCAGCAACAGCATCTGCTTGAAAGCCACCGACAGGAGCAGCTGCGACTTGAGGAGCGTCACTGGCATCAACAACAGCTCTTGCACCAGCAGCTTCAGCAGCAACTCCACCAGAACCACCAGAACCACCAGAACCAGCAAAACCAGATATCTCAGTATCAACAACCCCAGCGGTCGGAGCAGCCTCAACAGCATCAGCACCACCAACATCACCCCGTCCCGCACCAACAGCAGCACCAACGATATGTAGCATTATATCATCAGCCCCAGCAGCCAGCACAGCCCCAGCAGCAGCTTTTATCCCAACAGGCCGATGATAACGATGTTGAGGCGATGGATGTCGATGACGAGAACGTACTGCTCAGTATCGCATCGACTATTACAAACCTTCGAGAGCAACCTGCATCAGTTAGCACTGGTACTATCAGCACTTGGGAGTCAGGACCTGCGACATTCAGCAGCAGCGACACCGTGCCCGATGGTGTCGTCGTCTTCGATACTAATGTTTTGATCTCCCACCTCAATTTCATTCAAACGCTTATCGAGGCACACGGATCGCAGCCGACCTCAAAGCAAAGCGGAAAGCTCTACGTTCTGTTTGTCATACCGTGGATAGTGGTTCAGGAATTAGACGGCCTCAAAGGAGATGGAGGTCGTCACGGAGGAAACGAGTTGGATTTGACAGGGAAGGCCCGCAGAGCCATTCGGTATCTGGAAAATGAACTTGATCGGCCCACGGAATACAGGCGGCTACGTGGCCAGAGGATCAGCGAGCGCATAGAAAAGGAAGAAGTAGGTATCTATAGTAGTGCAGTCAGCATGCATCAAAACCAAAGTGCTATATTTGCTCATATACATATTCTTGCGTACTCTAGAAAAACGACGATAAAATCCTAGATTGCTGCCGCTACTTCGGGAAGCTATACTCGGACCAAAAATCAACAAAGCTGACCCTCTTCTCAAATGATCGTAATCTTTGTGTGAAGGCGGCTATCCACAACATTCAAACAGCGTCCCGCGAAAAAACCATTCTTGAAATCGAGGCCTTCACTGCCACGATCTTGGGAAGAAATTCGGACATATCTCCAATACAGGATGACGATAACATGATGATTGATGATTACCGTAACACGAGCGACAAACCAAAAGCATCCTCACCCCCAAGAAAGATACTCAGCGGCTCATCGAAGGTTGCCATCGTCTCTTCAAAAATGGGCAAGTACAGAACGGAGGTTAACGAGCGCGAACTCCAGCGGATCAAGGCAACCTCCAAGGTCACAACCGCGCCCGAGGGAATGGACCCCATGCTGTTTGCTCTCGCCAGCCACATAGTCAAGAACCTGCGAAGATGCCTGGAGGTTGCGGTGCTAGACCATTTACAAGCATTTTACGGCGATGATTGGAAATCACTGTCGGATTACAACGCGACTTGTGTTAAGGAATCCGATATGGTGTATGACTGCAGGCGTCTGCTGCAACCTCTTCAGCTGCTGCAGCGTCATTGGAAAGAGGTCTACGCAAGTCTCTATGGCTCTATTGCGACGGCGAATCGGGCGAGAACTCACCTGGACGGCCTACAATCGTTTGTCAAGCAATGGGATCGAGTCGAGATGTTTGGACTCGGAAAAGTGTACAAGAAGGACCTCACGGCATTCTTGGACGATGTAAACGCTGTACTGGACGGAGTCATGACCAGACCCGAGAAAAAGGTGCCCTCGCACGATGGGCGCGACGACCTTTTTTACGACGCTCAATCTCGATTACGGTTAATGGAAGACTGGAGAAGGCACAGTAGGAATTTACAGAACTAGGCACACAGTCTCCTCCGCTGCATCATCAGCTTGTATTATATCATATTAATAAACTGTGCACTCTTATTCACGTTCTGGATCATGGGCAACTGAAATCCATCGTACGCAACAACTTTCCGTATTATTGGGTGGAATCGCATCGCAGTTTGTCACCTCACGCGTCTCTTCCCTATTTCAGGTACTTGTCATTCAAATGTACATGGATATGGACGAATAAGTCCATCTCCTTGTGCAACAATTAGAGCGGGCTCGGCTCACTTTCTTCCTGGTCCTCCACATTTTCTTCACCAAGTAAATCAGTACAGTACTCTCTTGCACGTCTTTTTCTGTTGTGAATCCAGCTAGGCCGGCTTTGTCTCTCTGTTACGTAGTACCTTAGGCGACAGATGTTGTTCTTCGAGGTGGTTGTGCTTACAACGAAACCAAACGCACAATTTCTCTAGGATCCACAATCCTTTTGGGACATGTATAATTGACGCCAACCACAGCCCGCATGGCTTTGTAATCTTTTTTTTTTTTTTTTTTTTTTTTTTTTTCATTCCTCCATGGAAGGCATCTGTGTGGCGTTAACTCGGGGCGCAGACTGCTGCTCTGCGCTGTCCATGCTGCCATGCTGTGTGACATAAGCTGTGGTAAAATCGGCGAGAATAGGTTCAAGAAAAGAGCACCGACCGACAATTCGTCCCTGGTCGAGTGCTCTCAAGAAGGAAAAACAAAAATCAACAACAGAGGCGGTGTCGGTGAGTGTAAAAGAGGCGAGGGCTAGGCGCACGAAGCAAAGGCGCCCAAGGCTTAACGGTACTACTCTAACCTTCCTTCCTCTTGCACATCTCATCACCCTTCCCTCGGCGGGCATCCCCTTGTCATCGCATCAATCCATAATCTCATCCACCGCAGGCAGGAAACATAGACTACAAAACACTCTATACCCTCGTTGTTGTTACTCCTGCCTCTTAGCCTGTCCGCTACTCCATTACAGTTAAACCTGCTCAAACCTGAGCATTCGGCTTGAATAGACTAGGTATTCAGCAACAGCATGAGTACGCTTAGCTCTTGGTCGTGGAGGTGTACTCCAGACTCAAAGACATGTATTTCAGACAGGTACTCCTGCACTCCTTCTGTACCTGGCACGCGTCGCGTCTCTTGTGAGATAAGCGAAACCTCCTTCCTTCTGCACACTATCTGAACCAGTTGCAATGTGCCACACCACTTAACCAACGGATACTCATACACTCTCTAGTCTGCTGCAGCTGGTTCCAACATGTATCATCGTCTTTTCCTCGCTGGCTGTCATCTCTGCAGAGTGCGGTCGACAAGACCGCAGACGCCACTTCAACCGGTTCTCGAGCGAGGTTGTTGTTCACGGCGAAAGCCAGGCGGACCTAGATATCGATGGCTCCAACCCTAACCGGCTGATAAAACCGAGACGTACCTTTTCATTAGCGATTCTTCGCTGCGTCGGAGCATTTGCACAGATCGGTCTTTTCGTCTACCTTGCTACCCAAAAATTGGATGATTTGGGCAACTCTGGACCTGGACCTGGGCTCCCTCCACCGAGAAATCTTACTCATAGCAACATGGGACCAAAGCTTCTGGGCAGAGAGATCAATGAAGAGTGGCCACTCTGGCTTCCTGTCATGCATGGGATCATTTGGGTATGGACTCGTCGGTCAAATATAAAGTGAAGTAGCTGTGTGTGTCTCTGAATTGTCTGCTCATTGCTATTGCTTGGCGTTTCAATAGGTGTACGCATCGATTCTATCTGTCGTGTCATTACTCCATCCCCGACTTTCCAATCCCTACCGTCTCACGACACATCTGGACATCATCTACCTCACCACTGCAGGAGGTGGGCTGATACACTTTTTGTACAACAACTTTGGGCGGCCTATCGGGCTCTGGACCCTGGATGATCAGGTTTCAGGATTGTCGGCCCTGGTTTCTGGGAGCATGTTGACTCTCACTCTGGCTACGAAGCCGCTTGTCTCGCCACAGCCATTTAAGGGACCCGAGAAAAGATCCCGAGGGGTATGGGAGAAAATAGTTTCGTCAATATTGACGTATTCTCAACAATGCCATTCATAGTATACAACATCTCATGCTCTCCGGTGACTTCCGTATTATCGTAGGTAATATCTCCAGAGACGCGCTCATCCCTTTATGCCAGAATCGCATTCACTTGGTTACATCCTATGGTGATCAAGTCCTTCAGAAGTAAGCTGCAGGAGACGGATGTCTGGGCCATCGACAAGAGTTTGAGGATCAAGACCAATTTCCAACATTATCTCGAAAACAGGTGCGGGGCCAGCGCTAAAAGTACATCCCATGAATTGTTTGTCGCCACGGATCTTTATGCACATGGACTAATATTTCATATTACCATGTCTATTGAGCAGAAGGCCCACAGTTTTTGTTACCATGCTCTATTTGTTCCGCCTCGACCTGGCGCAGCAATATGTTTGGGCGCTTGCATGGACAGGACTGAGCATGGTGGCTCCCTTCGTGGTATTCAAGCTGCTTGAATTTGCACAAGACATATCGACCTACAATCGCAACGAAGCGATGTTTTACATCGCTGTTTTACTGGTATCCATCGTTGTGCGCTCAGCAGGTATGATTTTTTATTATGGTAATGCGAGGCGGAAACCTTTGCATGTGGTAATTAGCTTATTATGGCTATTTCTTTTTGTCAATAGTGCTGCAGCGTGGTCTACATATGGGGCAGCGCATCGGAACAAAAGCAATGGGCATGGCAAGCGGATTGATCTACGAAAAGATGTCCCTGCGTAAGGACATGGACCCTGTCGACTATGACATTACAGGTGAGTTCCCGCAAATCGTTATTGCCTCGCTGGATATCGCAAGTGTTTCCTAGATGATTCTAATGAGCCGTGGAATTGCAAATAGATTTGATGGGCGTGGATGTGAAGCATATCGGACACGGTTGGAGGCATGGATTCTATTTGATGATCTATCCAACCATGTTCATCCTCGCGACTATTCAACTGTACGGGTATATTGGACATTCTGCCTGGGCTGGCGGATTAGCTGTCATCGCTTGGTACCCGATCTCGGCTCTGGCCAGCTTTCTCTTCTCAGGACGCTTCGACGCTGCGCCACCCAAGATGGAGCGAAGTGGAGCTCTCGTATCTGACGTAGGTGCTCGAGTGCAGGTTTATACGATATTGAATGCTATCTCTGTAACATTCCGGAGGCCATTAATCTCATACCTGCTTATCTATTTGTAGTTCTTGGCGAACCTGAAGGCTATAAAGTATCTTGGCTGGGAGGAGATTCTGTTAAGCAAGGTCTTGAAGGCGCGCGAGGAAGAGCGGAAGCTTAATTCCAAGACATCCCAGCCCGTGATGGCCTTGATTTCTGTGCCTCTGGGCGGAGATCTTATCCATGCATTTGTCGTAATCATCATCCTTAGCGTATTTTCACTCTATTTCCATCAGCTTCTGACCCCTGCGCTCCTGTTCACCATCTTGATCCTGGTCGACATACAGACGAGTGCTATCAACGTAAGCCGCACGCCTTATCGCCATCTTGACACGAACCTGCATTTTCTATATGGCGACTAAATATCTCTTGTTTCACGATGCACAGTCGTTACCTGCGGTCATTATTACGCTCAAGGAAATGCTGGATTCAGTGGTCAGGGTCAATGATTTCCTGGGCGATGACGAGAATGAGCGCGACACAGCAGTTATCAGGGACAGGGAAATGGCGAGGAGGGCCAACATCCCCATTATTGGTTTCGTTAACGCAACATTCGTCTGGCCTGTGGCAAAACCTCCTCGTCACAGTAACGAACTTATTTTTGTCGAAGAACCCGAGGATAGTGACGATTGCGAGGATGGCGATCGACAGACTCCAAGCAACAAGAAGTTGCCCGAAAATTCTCGTCAGAATGCAAGCCAAGCCAAGACAAATTGGATCGTCAGGACGTTGTCGCTCTTTGGATACTCGCTCCCTATTCAGCCGGCTCCCTACCTGCCGCCGAACGCGCATCAGAAATACGGCACAGGTCTTGGTTCAGCCACAGCGTCTGAGGGGGAGTTTGTGCTTAAGAATCTCAATTTATCATTCCCGCCTGGACAGGTCTCCTTGGTCACTGGTACTAGACGGTCGGGCAAATCGGCACTGTTGCTGGCGTTGATTGGCGAAATGACACGCGTCTCTGGAAAGATTTACCTCCCCCGAAAGGACTACTACCATGGCAAACAGGGATACGGCAGCGATATTGCCTATGTGGCGCAGGATCCCTGGCTGGAGATCGGAGGAAGCGGTAGTATCACTGGAGGCAGTACAGGTCGCAGCACAATCCGGGACACGGTTTTGTTCGGAACACCCATGGACGAAGAGCGCTATAATGAGGTCTTGAGGGCCTGTGTACTCGAGGATGAACTGAAAGGCTTGTCCAAGGGCGATATGACCATCATTGGAGACAAACGTGTGATCTGGTCCATGTCATTGAAGCAGCGCATTTCTTTGGCGCGCGCTATCTATTCTGACGTTTCACATATCCTTATGGACGACTGCCTGAGCTTCGTGGATCTCAAGAGTCGTCATTTCATCTGGAAGAACTGCATGTATGTTTGCCTGCTTACAGAGATTCAAGGATGGCACTAAGCACTGTTCCCTGACAAAACCACATCTCGAACGTCAAACATTAGATTAGGACCCCTTACGCAAAACAAGACGAGGATTCTTGTCAGTAACCAGTTTCATGTCAAGACGTACTTGAACGATGTGGATTTTGTTGTTGGGCTGGATCAAGGCATTGTCTTGGGTCACGGATCTGTCAGGGATGTCCTTAGTCAAGGCTGGATTCGACAGGCACCCGGCTCGACTTCAATCCCCACAACTATCGTTCCTGGTGCCAGCGTTCCTGCAAACATGGGTTTGCTTCCTCCCAGGATGGACCAACCTCAGCAAATACTAGCAGATTCTACCCCGTTCAACGCACACGCAGGGGACCTTCGACCCTCCAAGAGCACTAATCTTCCACTGAACAAAATGAGCAGCCTAAGCGACTATGATGATCTGGATTCAACGTTGAGTCGCGAGACCGCAGCGGGATTCAAGGTTGGCTGGACGACCTTTGGCACATACATATTTTCCCTGGGCACAGTCCTGTTCCTCTTGAGCGCCTTCATGAGTTTGTTTTTGAGCCAGGCGCTTTTTGTGGTCCGCATTGGATGGTTAGGTATCTGGGCTGAGAATGAGGCATGGGATGGCGGCGTGCCACTGCAAACCACGATTCATGAACGCCGATATCGGAATATCCCCTCAGATGATGCCCCTACACAACCAACGATCACGCACTACGACTATATCATGATTTTCGCAGCCCTGGCGGGAGCTCGTGCGCTGTTTGTCATTGCGAACGCCTTCTTTTTGAGATCTGGGGCTTCTAAAGGTGCGGACAGAATTTACGCACGACTTCTCCAGAGTATCGCAGCGGCTCGTCTCACCGTATTTGAAGCCCATTCTGAGAAGGCAGCTACCTCCTTACCCGGAGACTCTGGTGGATTGTTCTCAAAAGACACCATCAACGGCCTCAAGGATTGCTTCCAGAGGGACCTGAGCGGACTGGACGTGAAACTGGCCAAGGAATTTTGGCAGTTTGCGTCCGACTTTTTGGCGATGACACTTATCTTAGTGGTCCTGGCTCTAATCATGCCGTTCATGCTCGTTCCTGCTGGTGCAGTCCTATTCGTGTTGAGTTCTGTCGCACTTTTGGGACTCGATCTATCCAAGGAGATGCACAGGATGGCCATTCGGGCAGATCGTATGAACAAGGATCAGTTCAAGCACACGTTCCGAGGACTGGCAACAATCCGTGGCTATGGACTGGAGCGTCGCGCGATCAAGGCGGGTATTGCACAGGTGGAGGTTTACTTGAAGACGACCTATTTCGGGGCATGCGCAGATCGCTGGTTGCATTGGAAGGTCGAACTCCTTGGGGCTTTCGTCCCATTTTCGTGTGCTATAATGATTCTGCAGAAGATCGAGAATCTAGATCCAGTTCTCATGGGCTTAGCGATGTACCTGTCTTTGCAGTTCAGCGACAGGGTATTGGATTCATTACTGGGATATGGCAGGATCCGAAACCGGCTGCAATGGGCACTTGAGAGAACAAGGCGTTACGTCCAGGAGTTGAACAGCATCGATAACAAGGAGGCGCCGAAAGTGGTCCCAAGTAAGCAGCCGCCAGCCGGCTGGCCACACAGCGGTGCTATCGAGTATGTCCATTATGCAAGCAGCCGGTCCGAAGATTTCCATGACGTTGGAATTCTAAACAGGACCATCAACAAAGCACCGGTTCCGATACCAGCTCCAGCATTGGCACCAGCACCGGCCACTGTCGCACCTGGCGTGCAGATCCTTTCGCGTGATTTCCCTCAAGAGCAACGACCAGCCCAAAATCCAAATTACCAGCAAAACCCTGTTGCTGGTGCTCCTTTGCCCCAAGATCTCTCACTGTCTACACCCCGCGACAATGGTAGTGTCCGCACCAACACCACGGTATCTGCCGTCAACACTGTTGCCTCTAACACCAGCCATTTGAGCGCTGCCAGCCGAAGCAGTGCTCTTACCAATGGAACCATTGTCGGCAGTCAGAATCGGTATTTCTCCACTTCCGAAAACCCGCATGCCACTCTAATTCCACTTCCGAGTCCGTCATCAACCTTCATGACAAGCACGGCAGCAGTGCCTGAGCCTAGTGCACCTATGGATCAGCTCGAAGCCTTGAACCAGACGAGTACTGACATCCAGACAGATGTACTTGAAAGCAGGTTTGAGGCACCATTGCCGCCACTCCCACCATCAGCGACGAATGAATCCTTGTCTTTGAATAGCAGTGATAGTCATGAGCCGGCAGCACATTCAGTGGCGACGAACGAGGTTGGATTCGGACCTATTACCTGCTCGATCCAGCCTGGTGAGAAGATTGCGGTTGTAGGACAGTCGAAGAGCGGCAAAATTATGTTTATTCAGAGTTTGTTCCGCATCTGGGACTCTGCTGAGGAAGAACGCATCCGAGCAGCTGCAGCGGTCAATCCTGCTGCGAGCAAGAAGGTCGCTCAAGGTTCTGGTCCTTCATCATCAATAACATCGACGTCGTATACAAAATCACCGCTGGCATTTTGGTCCAAGGGCAAGGCCAAATCCTTCCACAAGGATCCAGTCCCTAATTTAGGCATGATCTTGGTGGATGGGTTGGATATTGCGCAAATGGGACTCGGGGATCTCAGGTCTCGCATTTCGTATATGTCTCCGCGTGGAACCGTGCTTGCGGGTACTGTTCGCTTCAACTTGGATCCACGCGGTGAACACGAGGATGCAGAGCTAAACGACGTGCTCAAGACGTGTTTCTTGAGCGACCGACTCAAATTGGACACAGAGCTCATTACCCCTGCCACTGCCAATTTGTCTGCCGTCACTGACGCAACCGGACCAACGTCTGCCGCGGCTAAACCGGCCTCAAGGATCACACGGTACAGGAAGAAGTTTTTTAGGGACAGCCGTGCTACGTCCAACAAAAAGGGTAAAGACAGGTCTAAGGATTACAAGGCTTCGGCCTCTGCGCCCGCCACGATTGGGGTCTCCTCGGGGCGCGGTTTGCGAGCTGCGATTGCGGGCGGCGGAAACGACCTTGCGGAGGTGGAGCAGCGGTTACTGCAATCTCTGGAGGAAGAAGACGAGAATATAAACGGAGAGGGCATCCATGGAAACGATTCGGACGATGACGATGAGTATGAGGAGGATGATACACGGATGGAGCTCGATACGAACGAACGACAGCTGCTGAGTCTTGCGCGGATCCTGGTCCATCGTTCGAATGTGGTGGTCCTGGATAACTGTGCATCCAAGGTGACGGATCTGACGGCACAGAGGATCGATCAAATTATTTTGCAGGAGTTGAAGCACGCGACCATCATCTCGGTGGGCCACCGGCTGGACCAGATCGTGGCACGACATAACAGAATTTTGGTTCTGGACCACGGCAAGCTCGTTGAGTTCGGTAAGGATCATGATATATTTGTTGCAGAATAACCTGAAAACATACTCAGGCGCTCATACAACTAATGCGGACTAAATTATTCTCTTCACTTTCGGACTCTAGATACTCCCATGGCATTGCTGAGCAAGCCCAACGGCGCGTTTAGGGCTATTTGGTACGAAAATCGTCTATTCGTTTATATTGCAAGATGTGTTATTCTGCTTTATTAGCAATATTAATTATAATCAAACCGCCTTTCTCCTTCAACCACTGTGCAGCAATCCTAACGGTCCCAACTTCTCATCGCTCGTGTCGCTTGCGAAGAAGCAACAAATCCAGCTGCAGCAGTAGAATAACGTAAAATGAAGAAAGAAAAGAAAAAGGAATTCAAAAAAAAGCAATACAATGTGCATTTTCACTGTGTGCATTCAGTGACTATATTTAATGTATCCTCTGCTGTTTTTTTATCACGACCAATCTCGCCTCCGGGTTTGATCGGGCCTAGCATGATGTGTCTGCTCAGGCCATTGTCCTTGAGAAGGTGGAGGATACGGTTGATATTGCTGCTGCTGCTGTTGTTGCAGTACATGTTGGGGATTTGGACGTGGAGGTGGTGGGTGAAAGCCTGGTCCAAACGGTGACATTGGTGGCATTGCTTGCGGAGGTTGACCTTGTTGCCCTTGCTGTCCTTGCTGCTGCTGTAGTTGATGTTGCGCCAAAAATGCTTGCAGCTGGTGCGGAGCCATGGGCGGCATCGGAGGAACTGGTGGTATTGGCATAGGCGGCCGCCCTTGTTGCTGTTGAGCTAGCAGGTGTGGAGGCAGTGGCGGGAAGCCAGGCGGAGGCACTGGCATCCCTGGTGGCGGAATTGGCATACCAGCAGGCAGTGGTGGTGGCGGAGGTCTTGCAAAATAAGGCTGTCCATGAGACACGGGGACATTCTGCTGTTGGTTAAACTGAGCCATGGTCTGGCCAAGGTTCATAGCCAAATTGGCCGGCAGTCCGGCAATAAGGCTTGAAGCGCTCGTGCCGCTCAATTGAGCGGTAACCGCTGCTGCTGCAGGTGTCAATCCTTGAGAAGTTTGGGATCCAGGGCTCGAGATCGCAACCGGAGGGGTTCCTGGATTACCAGCAGGAAAAAGTTGGTTGACCAATCCTTGCAGTTCTTGTAGTGTCGGCACCTTGATTGGCGCTGTTATTGCTGGCGTGGCGGATGTTGCGTTTTGGGAAGGAGAAGCAGGAGCACTCATAGGCGTTCCGATCGAAAAGAGCGACGACACCGCTGGCGGCTGCTGGCTCGGAGAATGAACCGTGGACGAACGTCGTGTATATCCATTCGATTGGCTTTCTCTGCTGTCGCGCCGTTCATGTTGGGTTGGGTAAGGACGCGAGGCGGATGCACCGGAGTGCCTGTGGTGACTTGAGCTCGCTTTGGCATGCGATGGCGACTGACCATGATGATGCTGATGGTCCCGGTTGTGGTGATGAGACGATGCTTTATTGACAATCAGCACTCCAAACAACGCGTCCTTCCTGGGCTCTCTCGCACGGACTAGGGCCTCGACCTGCATGAGGTTCTGCAGGTACACTGGAAGCGGATCCTTGGATGCGACAGGGACCAAATACATATCCTTAACATGTCGCCCCTTGTTTGGCACGACTCCGTTACGATCCTTGTCGTAGAAGTAGTGGAATAGCTTGTCGAATTCGGCTTTCCGCTTCTCCAAAGATGCCGGGGATGGGTCCTCGAGTTCAAACTGTACGACGACCACCTCCTTTGTTGCCGACTGTCGTTGCTGTGCCACATAGCTCGCTACGGCTGCGGTTGGAATGCGACCATCAATCGAAACGGTCTTGGTCAAGATATCAGCCCATTCGGGTGCAATCATTTCCACGAGAGGATCAGAACTTGGTCGGCCAGGAATGACTCTGCTCCCGCCAACTTGGACAGCCCTAGCGAAGAACTTGGTAACCTGGTGCATGTAGACGGTGCCTTGCCACACCGGGAGCACCTGCTTGCTCGCTGAGGACGCACCGCTCTTCAGCCTTCGCTCAATTCCCTCCAGCATGAGTGGTGGTGGTGAACCTGGTGGAGTTGTCGAGGATAGTGCAGGTGATCCTGATGGTGATGGCGACGGTGAGTAGGGCGAGGGCTCTCTTGGCAGATATGACGAGGAGGAGGACACCCAAGCCAATCCATCCGGACCTCCCTCGCTCAGCTTCTTGCGTTTCTCGCCTGTGAGGGCATCATTCAGAACCTCTTCACCAGAACGTTTATTAGTTTGAATTCTCGCCAGCAGCTTATCCAGGGCATCTGTCGTCGGTGATCCCACGGGCGTCGACTTGCTGGAGCTCTGCTGTGCCTGCACAGTTTCCTCCGCGGGAGTTTCCTCCGCTGTCAAATCCTGGTTTGGTTCTTTATCATAATCCTTGTCCTCAGGTTTGGTGCTCGACGTCGAGGATGATTCGTTCATCATGGACGGTCCTGGGATGTAGCTGACATCACCCTTGTGGGTCTTTTTGATAAAAGGTTCTTGTTCGATTGTGAGTACGGAGTCATGAATACTTCGCTTTCTCACTTCCTCGGCAATGCTTTGCAGCTCTGGGTTAGCTAACTCCTCAGGTGTGAGGCGGACGAGCTCATGGGGTTCTAACTCTCCAGACAGCACACGGGCTCGAAGACTCTCGTTGTTTTTGTCCTTTAGATTAAAAAACAATGAGCGGTACTTGGCCTTGTAGTCCTTTCCACAGCCGGATTGTCCTGGGGTCGCCGTGAACATATAGAGTTCCTTCTCGATGACCGCTGCTAGTCTACTGGCCTTCTCCAGATCCGCTTCTTGCTGCTGGGGTTTGTTTTCGAACGCAACCATCAGACTGTCCGTGAGGCCCTTGAGTGCCGTTGATCGTACTGGATTCTGTTCGGCCTTGGGTGAACCGGGTGACTTCAGTTGGATAGGGGACAATGGCTGAACGGGCGAGGACAGTTTTCTTGCGGCAGCTTGTGCAGAAGATTTCGCAGGTGGGATCATAATTGCTGCCGGCCTAGGGTCTTTGTTCATCACTGCCTGTAGCGCCTCGAGTTCGATGCCCTTGATAGCACATTCCTCGCTGCAGTAGTCACTCGTAGCTCTGGCCTCATTCAGGCATGTTGGAAGCGCGCAATCTCGTGCATTCTATTATTGTAGTACCAGGAAGAAAAAGAAGAAAAAAAAGAAGGATTATCAGCAATATTGTTTGGAACCGATGGCGGTGCGACATGAAAAATTAGATAGGTTGCTTACTGAAAGATTTGATGTCTTTTGCCCAAGCTGGCTTTTTGCTCGAACTATAAGCGCGCCAACAGCAAAGCGGATAGATGAGATTCGCCGATGGCAGACGTACATAAGTATATGAAATAGGAAATAAAATCAGAACGTCGCGTCAATAGGTGCTTGTTAAAGACGTTTGGACCCAAATGGTATAGATGGGACGCACACAAACGAATCATCCCGGATAAAAAATGTCGCAACCGAAATCATCCATGCGTTGCTTTAGAGTCCGGGCAAAAAAGAATCTTTATCCTCGCATTGCGATTATGATATGGAGAACGCGCTGTAGCCCTGAATAACATGCGATGCGTGCTTCAGTAGACCACGCAGATCAAAAAAGACTCAGCGGAGCAAGCTACAAATATATGCACCAAGCACGCGTACACGTTTCAAGCATTGGACCAAATGATGCCGCCAGTAAAGCAGGTTGACAAGAGATAACGGATTGAAATCCCGAGGACGATTCAAATGATATGGGAGACACATCGTTCCAGTGTTTGATTTGGTTTCGCAGCGTATAATTCTTTATGTAACCAAGAAATGACATACGGATCCAAATAAAGAACTTGGGCACACATCGGACCTCAAAGCATTGATCGACCACAATTCCTTACCTTTCAACTTTTCTGTACAAGGATCACAAAAAAACTTTTCGTTCTTCAGCTCCATCAACTCAGCGATCTCATCAGTAACATCAACACAAGCGCCATGGAACCTATATTAGTACAAAGAAAATAAAATGAGCTGATGTTTCCTAAAAGTGAGTGCATCCAATGATGGAGTGCAAGCAACAAGGTCATCCTGCTTACCACTGCCGGCAGTTATCGCATTGGATCATGACCTCGCCATCATCTGGTTTCTGACAATAGCAATAAACTTTCTTAGATCGAGTAACCCGCTCTGCTGGTGCCGACGGAACAACTATCGACACTCCTTGTGCGTTCTGAAGATACTCCTCGCTCTGTGCTGCTAAACTGGACTGCCGCCTAGCTCTAGTGCTCCTTCTGATATCCTTGGGTGGAGTAACAGCTACTAGCGCTGCTGCTGCTTGTGGAATCACCGGTGATGCCGACTTTTCTAAAGTCGAAGGGATGGTGATGGCGGGTGAGGGAATATTCGGAAGCGATGTTGCCTCGGAAATGTCACTTCCTTGCTTAGCTCCAATGTCCTCAGTAGGCGGTGCGGCGCTTGAGAGGCTACCGGCTGGGAAAATGAGGTCTGGTGTGATGCAACCAGTGATCTGCTCCTGTGGCGAAATCTTGCCAAGTTCCATATCCATAAGCGACCCGTACGCCTGATGGGCTCCGTTCCAATGCACTGCACCTGTGTCTATCGAGACCTGAGCTTCTATCAAGTTATTGAAACTCACGGGTGTGCTGTTGTTGTCGAGAGCAGTGCTGTCCACCGATATCGTGGCACTCATTGTGTCTTTGACTTCCTCACTTTGCCACTGGCTGGTATCCTGATCAGAAATGTCTTGATGTGAGTTTTCATGTCCTGATTCTGAAAAGTCTAGAAAGGTTTCCCCGCCGTCAGTATGAGGCTGCGGCTCCATCTCGGCTCCGGCTAGATCGAGGTGTAGATAGTAATCAGGTTGTTGTGTCGAGTCCGCCATAGTATTATTTTAAATTCGGACGTGGTCGCTTCAGCAGATTCGCAGAGTGGGTTGATCGGCTTGATAACAGGCGACGTCAAGTGAGGTCAAGGATTCCAGGACAATGGCCGCGAAAACTACGTCACCGAAGAGACGAAAAATTACATTTTTATCCTTCCTACCACCGCGTCAAAGCATCTTCCAGCTCGCGTTCACATTCCTGAAATGCCTCTTTAACTTCAGCTTCTTTCACTCTTCTCTATCCTTCCTGTTGTTTAGCTCTCATTGCCTGTAGTTGGAGACGGAGTAGCGGTGAAAGCAGGTTTTCAAGAGGGGGTTCGAAATGGTCTTCGAGTTCGTTTTAATACCGATCGGTTCTTGTGGCTCTTGAGGAAGTATAGGCCCCCTGCCGTAGTTAATCTCCATGCCTCTGTAGATCCTTGATACCATATATATGTGCTTGCAGGGCGACTCGTGCTGAACGCAACCAGGACACGTACGAGAAAGAAGAAGGGCCTTGTCCATGTTCAAAATGATGGAGTATTCTGCATTGGGTCGAGTGAAAGACTTGATTAAGAACTGTAGAGGATAACGTTGATCAGGATGAAATTCGTGGACAGAACAATCCATCCGCAGTTAGTCATGAGCTAGGTCAACCACTTGGGTGCCACTATCGCTAAAAAAAATAAAGGCCATGTAGTTCACTGGTGGGAATTTTTTTTCTCGCCCTTGACGGCAGCCAAGTTCATGATTCGCCAAAATTTCAGACGTTGCATATTTATGGAAGCACTCCGCTTTATTGACGTTATTGACGTGATTTTCGGGAGCACGAACGAAGGGCGGTCAGACGGGCTGTCCCTGCTGCTTACATGCCAGATATGCCGCAATGGCACCGCCTACACCGCTGCCGTCCTCGGCATGGATCAGTGAAATCCTGGACTGCACCGTCGCGGGATTGAAGATCTCGTTCAGCGCGCCCTGGAGGTGTTGCACAAAGTGAGGGTACTTATTGAAGAGACTGCCGTCGATGCCGACGATCACTTTCCTGGGCTCGTTCAGCAGCTTACGTTTCTTGATCAGTGCCGCAATACCGACCGCCGATAGTCGTGCAGAACGAGCTGAGATCAGCTGACAGATGTATTTGATCGTTTCACGGTCAGAGGTCGACGTCTTGAGGTTGTAATTCGTCAAGAAGTGATGTTCGATTGTATCTAGATTGGTGGACTCATCTCCCTCGATCGAGCCCATCATTGCGCCGTCAAATCTCTCCTTGATGGCCAGATCACCCAGCTGCTCGTCCGTCTTGGGTTTGCCTGGTTCCTCAACAAACAGCTCTCCTTTCGCGGCCAGATCATGGATAACTAGGCGAGTAAGCTCTGAAATATAGAGACCAGAAACCATTTTCTCGTAACGCTGTTTTCCGGGCTGACTGCTCCTGGTATCCAGACGGTTGTCGTACTCGTTCGCTGGGAGTGCGCCACTCGCGTTGCCGAAGGCTCCCCATTCAGTGTTAATGACCTGGTGGTTTGTGGGCGAAGTGTAGTTGGCGGCACCAGACTTGATCTTGACGATCTCTGACTGGCTCTCGAGATATGCGCAATTGGTGCCGGTGCCGAAGATGATGCCGATTTCGCATCCAGGATGCTTGTACGTCGTTGCCAAGAGCGTTCCTACAGTGTCGTTAATTAACGCGTTGACGGTAATGTTTAGCTTCTTGGCATCAATGCAGTCTTGGAGAACCTTGACAACATCCTGCCCCAAGATATCATTGCCTCGGAATCCTGTTTTTTATTTATGGACAAAATAAGCATTTTTAGATCATTAGTGTCATTCTTCAGGATGTCATGCAAGTGCAAATTGTTTCTCGCGCCAAAGATAAGACCTATATACCTTTGGTCCAGGCGAAGAGTTTACCCACGTTAATGTCGAGTTGTTCACATGGGAATGAAAAGGTCATACCCAAGGGATAGTTGCTCTCGCTGTGAATTGCATGGCACTGGACATCCAAGAACTCTTCGATTCTATCGGCGATCCAAGCGAACAGTTCCTTGCCGGGGCCCTTCTTGAGGGTATCGGAGATAGTCCACTTTTTGTGGATGATCTCAAAGTTGCCCTTGCCCGAGAGCGTAGTTCTGCAGACGCGAAGGTTTGTTCCGCCTAAATTATGTAATGGCAGAAGCAATCATTGAGGGGGGTACAGAGGTGAGTACTCGTTGGTCCAAGAGCATTACAAATTCGCAACAGATGGACATTTCGCCAACATGAAAATCATCCGTACCCAGATCAAGTGAGAGGATCACTCCTGCTTCCTCGCCAGTGGGGAGTTCGTAGACGAACGTTGGAATCATGGGCTACGCTCAGGATCAGAACCACAATTTGGTTATTAAATACTAAAGACTATCCCATACACACACATAGCCATTCTTCGATTACCCTGGAGTGATAAAAAACTACACAACATAGCACAGAACAGTATCGAGTCATCAATTGAGTACCATACGATTCTCATGAGTTAGGCCCTCATGAAGCTCTTTGATGAACTGGTCAACGAGGCCGTCGTACGCAGAGATAGGGAAGGCAAAGGCCTGGGTGAGGTGTGCAATGACTTCTGGTTTGGCATGCGATGGCACCGACATGGTTGGTTTCGAAATGAAGCAGAAATGTGGGAATGCAAACAAAAAAAAAAGAGAGGGACCAAGAAGACCAAGGGCAGTAAGGAGAGAGAAGAGGGAGAGAAGAGAAAGGGAGGGGAGTTGAAGAAGGAGGAAATGAAAGGAAGCAAAGCGTATGTATTTGCACTCGGCGCAATCAATCCATTACTTTGTCAGAATGGAGCAATTGACTAAGCCCTCTCGCTTGCTTTCTCAGCGCTGACTGAGATTTTTTTTTTTTCAAGACTCCAATTGAAGGGGATCCAGCCCAGCCCAAACTCCAAAGAGTTGTTTTAAGTGAGCATGAGCATGGGTTCTCCTTATCAGCCAGACATGTTTCCTGCTCAGCTCCGCACGCGTCTTTTTTTTTTGTCAGTAGGCCAACAGGGGCCTACTCAGTAGGCATAGCTACTACTGCCGCGATAAACGCGTCTCCATAAAAATGAAAAAAAGACTTCACGCGTCCTCTTTGTCCTTGTCCCTGTCCTATCTGGGAGTGGCTGAGGCCTGGCTGAAGAACCAGTAGGTCCTTTCCCGCTCCACTCGACTGTTCGACGGTGATCCCCTCCCACTTCAGCATCACCGCATCACTCCCATCCATCCTTGTACCCATTCTCGTCTAAAACCATGTCCAATCGACATGACGCCTGTAAAAAGACATCACTTGATACTTTTTCCTCTCATTTTTACGACGAATGACATTCTACTTGCTCACCTTTGCACTCTCTTTTTTGTCTGCTTTTGCATACCTCATAACAGCCAGTCTCTCTCGGAGTCCCTCCTTGTCTGGCAATGGCATTCAGGCTCATTGTCTTCACACGCTAACACAGGAAGAAGATTCGGTCTTATCCCTGGCTGCGACAGAAAAGTTGTTGTTTAGCGGTGGCCAGGGTGTCCACAGCTCCGATATCCATGTATGTCCTCTCAGCCGATTGTCCCACAAGCGAACTTTATATCGAAGATGTCGTGATTGTGTGTCAGAAATATGTATTTACCCAAAATGACCCCTTCCTTCTGGGACAAGGTCTGGGATCTGGAGCACTTTCAGCTCAAAGCAAACCTCAAGGGTCATCTCGGCAGTATCCTCTGCCTTACCCTACGTGGGGATGGAAAATGGCTGTTCAGTTCATCAGGTATGGCGAAGATCTATTTCTGATTACAACAACAATTCACCAGGGCTGAACGAAACACTGACCAGCTCAATTCCGTCCTTCAATATAAACAGGCGATGGCACGGTCAGAGTATGGGATACCGAGACGTTCCATTGCCTCTATCATATTCACTCTAGCCAGGATGTCGGTGATGTATTCTCTGTCGTCTTTTCTGACTCGCTAAATACTATGTACATCGGATGCCAAAACACAAGCATCCAGGTATGGTAGTATCTCAAATGAACGGCATTTTTTGCGGCCTTTGGCCTTTAAACTCGCATCATTGGAGCTCACAGACTGAATGTTTATCTTCAAAAGTGGTTCGATTTTTCGGATTTCAGGGTGGATGTTCCTCAGTCGCCCAATATCACCCACTCGCTTCGGAGCCACCTACCAAGATTCTTTGATGGCGCCAGTAATGCGAGGGAGTCGGACGACCAAGTGACGCGCTACAGCATACCCGATTCGCGCATCTATCAGAACAGTCATTTTGGATACGTGTACTGCTTGCTACTTGGAAAGGTGCCAAATGTGGAGGGAGATATTTTGTTTTCCGGATCAGGAGAAGGAGACGTCAAGGTACAATGGAAGAGAAATCGCTTGCAACCTTTACATACTATGAAAACCTCCTCTGATTGGTATTCACTGCATTGTTTTCTTTTGCCCAATGCTCGAACGGTAGCTCTGGAGACTACACAAAGGCAGAGCAATTGAACCCTTCCGGACTCTCAAGGCAGGAGTCGACGCTAGCACCTTGACATTGGCGTTTCACGATGGCTTCCTGTTCTGCGGCTCACAAGGCGGCAATATTAAGGTAAGGGCGCCACTTACAATCGAGGCGTTGCATCGTGCCAGAGTACGAGAGCACAATGATACTAAGAATCCACCTTCCTAAAAAAAATAGATCTTTGATTTGGAAACGTTTCAATTGATCCGTTCCCTTATCGCGCACGAGGTTAGTGAGCGCTGCTTAGTTGAATTATAGGTCATGGAGTGAGCTGGATTCCTCTTGCTGAGTATCATTATTGTATGTAGGATGATGTTCTATCGCTTGTCGTACGAGAATCCCAGGTGTACAGTGCATCTGCAGATGGCGTTGTCAAGGTACCCAATGGTGTCATTTGTCTATGCTGCATGCATGATGTGGCGAACGGCTCATACATTGCGTTAAGCTGAGTAAATGTTTGTAAAATTAGCAATGGAACCGTAGCTTCGAACCCTTGCAGAGTTGGCACGATCACAATGGAAGCGTCCTCTCTTTGACAAGTACAAGCGAGTACCTGATCAGCGGCGCTAGTGACAAACTGATCAAAGTAAGGACAGCATTCATTGCCTAACAAGGTCATATATGGGACCATTACTCCGTGACAACTGACACGATCGTTTTGTCTCATAGTTTTGGCCCATCACAAAGGGAAACACCCAGCCCGACTCTGTAGAATCTACGGCAGAAGGTAATGCGCTCTGCTGCGAAATTTGTGAGTACTGGACATTGCTCACGATAATGTTGGCTAATCAGCGCTTCAATGCATTTTTCACTATATTATTCTTAGATGTAATGCTTTACGCTCTGGAAAAATGGATCGCAATGCCTACAGTATCTGGAATCCCGTCTCAGCTGGAGGAATGTCGCCGCGGTGCCAAGTTTCTAAAGGCGGTGTTGCAGCAACTCGGCGCAGAATCCAGACTCATCCCTGGTGCTCCAGGACATAATCCCCTCGTATACGGACAGTTCAGTGCCCGATCAGCCAAAGAGGAGGAACGGTCGCGCCCCCTGAATGTTCTTTTTTACGGCCATTATGATGTGATAGCAGCAGACATCAAGAAGTGGGACCATCCTCCTTTCAAGCTAACAGGTGTGTAGTGATTTGCATTTCGTTGACTTTCATTTTCAGTGCTGCCCGTATGAACATCTTATATATTCTGTATTTCATAGGGAAGGATGGATATCTTTACGGTCGTGGTGCATCTGATAACAAGGGTCCGATCCTGGCATGTATCTTTGCAGCAAGTGAGCTGCAAGAGGAGCAGCAATTGGATGTCAACGTTAAGTTCTTGATCGAAGGCGAAGAAGAGAATGGAAGCGTAGGCTTTTTCCAAGCAGTCGAACAAAACATAGAGCTGTTTCAGGAAGCAGATGTAATCCTGCTGAGGTAAAGAGCGATGTCCTACTATGCAATGAGTCTTTTGATACTTTTTGTGCCTCTAACATTGGAAAGATATCTTATTTTTAACTATAGTAATTCCTACTGGCTTGGAGAGGACATTCCTTGCCTGACATATGGCCTTCGAGGTGTTATCCATTCAACGTTGACTATTAACAGCAAAAATGTGGATCTGCACTCCGGCGTCGACGGAGGCGCGGTCTCAGAGCCTTTGATTGATATGGTTAAGGTGCTGTCAGAGCTTGTCAACCCAGATAGGACCGCCAAGATCCCAGGTTGGTATCTTAGTGGCGTCCATTTTATTCAGCTTGGTCTTCGAAGTTTTAGCGTTTGGTCATTAACATGACATTGCCACTGGATACTGGTTTAGGATTTTACGACTGCATTCGCCCTTTGACTGCACACGAGGACGCGCTTTACGATCCAATTGTCGATGATATGTTCAACAATCCTTCCGGACAGCGTCACTGGGATCCACTAGCAACTGGAGTGACAAAGGAGGAGCTGAAGAAAAAACTAATGGCTCGCTGGCGCAACCCATCGCTCACTATCCACCAAGTCGATGTCTCTGGGCCCAAGAACAGAACCGTCATCCCCCGATCTGCCAAGGCGTCGGTCAGCATGCGCGTTGTTCCTGACCAGGAAGTGGCAGAAATCATAAAGTCGTTCGAGGAGCACGTCCGCACAGTATTTGGACAGCTTGATACAGAGAATGACATTGAGGTATGAGCTACAATCAATGATTTCGCCTATGTCTGAATTGCTATGTCCGAACCAATGAGTGCCTTTCTAATACTATGAGTACTATGCCAATCAAGGTCGATATCAAAGTGGTTGCTGATTGGTGGCTAGGCGACACTGAGGACCGCTTCTTCAAGGCCGCAGAGTCTGCGGTCGAACAAGAATGGGGTCAGAAACCACTGTTCATCCGCGAGGGTGGATCTGTGCCAGCAATCCGATGGCTCGAGAAGCGTTTGAAGGCAGCTGCAGTGCACATTCCCATGGGCCAGGTATATTATTTTCATTGGAAGTTATGGTACCATTTTTTGCTATACAGCATGAACTAAAGTCTTACATGTCTTACCCTTGGTTACTCTGTAGTCTTCCGATCAGGCCCACTTGAACAATGAGAGAATCAGGTTGCAAAATCTTAATTCAGGAAAGCGAGTGATCAAGGCGTTTTTGAAAGAGCTCCGGACACTTGAGGTTGCGCCTCATAATCAAAGCCAGGAATAAAGTGGCTAGAATAGCCTTATTTTGAAGCAAAGAACAGCCAGTGGCGCCAGCTCCATGAATGGGCTTAACAGTGCTGGAATGCATGATGTACAACGTCTTTATGCTCTTCGTAGCATTTTTGACAAGAACGAAAAGATAGCCCTATGTGATAGGTGGGCATCAGTGGGTTGCTCCTACGGAGCGCAAAAGACGCGTCGAGCTGAGTTCAAATCTACAAAAATAAAAAAAGGCAACCCCTTCTTTCCCTCTCGCCTTTGCCCTCTCCATCCCTTATTGTTTTTCCGCTACTACTATCTATCTTAGGTAGCCCTCGACGCCTTTCCTATAACTCTGCAGCTTACAAATAAACCTATTCACAATGGGCCAGTTTATGAAAGCATCAGCCAGGACCACGCCTAGTGAATTCGCAGCTCTTTATGGTCACGGAGATACTCGACCCTTAAAGTACCGTCATTACTTCGCCGAAAGCACACGACCGTTTCTGTATTATAGGATCCAACCGTGTCTGCTACCTAGATTCGATGGTGGGTCTTTTGCTTTCTTTTCCTCCACCTCAGCGTAAATGAACCATCTCATCGCAAATGGCCTAAGGACCATCCTTTCTAATATGACAAAATTATGTCCACAATAACAACAATAGCCCACCGCTAGGCTCCGGCATCGAGATGTAGAGCTACCTGAAATAGAATAGATGAACCTCGCTCCTATTCATGGTCTTTGAAGATCCCCTCCTGCATCTTTTTGGTTGCAGCCATGTTGCTCGCGTAGACACATCCAAGTACGAGGATCTCTATGCGCAGCACTACCGCCACACGTCATCCTCTGACTCCCCTTCCAAAAATACCATGACAAGTTCAGCGCCACGGATGTTGACCCTCATGCGAAACGTATGAATTCATAGGTGCTTCTCAGATCCGAGGCATCACTGCCGTGGACATCTGAAAAGTGAGAACCAGCTGTGGTCGAGGTACGCCATTTTACAAGTTCGAGCTAGGTTACTCGTTACCATTACTGGCCTAGACCGCGGCCGTTAATCACTATCCTAGTCGTTGTTCTTATCGCTGCTACCCCTGCTGTTGCCACTTTATGCTTGGCATGTTTTTTGTGGGATGGCGTGCTTGCGGCGGTGATTTGTTTTCTTCGGCAGTATCATGGCCGATCATAGATTGCTCTGGCGAGTACGGAGGGTTCTCTGACCTATCCTCGTTGAAGGCAGAGGAGAGCATAAAGCCGAGAATAAGGATGAGAGGATCTAAAGGAATTGGCAGTCATGATGGTGGTTGGGTGCTAATTATCGATGGGCGCAGAAAGGAAGGTGAAGTGAAGGTTTTTTGCACTCGAACGCCCTTTGAACCTGCGCGCAACATGGTCCGTGCACAGTTCCTTTCGTCAACAACTACCTCATCGTAGCATTTCGGGGTGTTATTCAAGATGTTTGTGCAACGTGCGCTCCCTTTTTTTTTTTTTTTTTTTGATTCATTCACCTACGCTACATAGATGTCCCACAGAGTAACGAAGCTTCACACATGAAGCGCGCTGTAAAGCATCGGGAGTGCCGCATATTCACCAGAGTCAGTGCTACAGCTATATTCATGTCTCAGCTATGTTATACACACGTTCTCCTAATTGCACTCTTTCTTCAGGGGACAGAATACGGCTGGACTCAACTGCAAGGAACGCACAAGAATAAAGCGGGCCAGGGATCGGTTGTCCACGGCTGAGAGGCATTGTATCAAGCAGCATGCGCGGCCCCAGAAGGACGTTAAACATCAAATCCGTGTCTGTATACTGTTATCTACAACCTTGGCTCTAATGGTGCTAATGCTAACCATTCTTGCTGTCCTTTCTTCTATCTGAGGATTGAGCAGTGCCATTCACTAACAGCTGGTATGAGTGATGCCATTGCCATCATGTCACCAAGACTTCGGATATGAACATTCCAAGTGCGAGGCTCTATATCCCTCCCGTCTATTTGATCAAATCAGCAGGCACCGGTGTATGCGCAACGGGGTAGTGGTAAGATGCGAAAAATCACTGGCGATACGAAATTGTTGCTATGGAAGACAAATTCAAGTCGCCGCAGACGCTCGTATACTGTTTTGAATAGGTGCACCTTTCAAAGCCTCGGCGGATCGTCCATAACAAAGTCAAAACGGCTGAGGTTCACGGCGCGGTGGGGTAACCTGAATCCAAGTGCCCATCGCTGCAATGCAGTTACACAGTCAAGAGGTGGAACGCGCATTCCGCGCTTTGAGCACACGTCTTCGATACCGATGCCATACGGCGCAGATAAAACAGGGGCTCTCATCCGGACAGGATGGGGCAAAGGGAGCAGGAGCGTGCAAAATATGCCTGTTCCTCTTTAGGGTTGGTGTGCTGAAGATGTGGAGATTATTTCTGAGCATAAGAGAGACATACACACAAAACCCTCACGTCCTTTGCGGTTTGCACACGCTTCCATCCGCACTGCATCCAACTCTCAGGACGAACACGCCATGAGCTCGCGCATCAAGGGCCTCTTCGCCAGCAAGAAAAAAAAGGACGAGCGCACCGGTAGCAGTGGCAGCACCGGCAGGTCCCACTCCAAAGATGTCTTCACCTCTGCAACTGCCCTGGCATCCGATTCTTCGTTTGCCACCAACACCCATGCAAACGGGTCCTTCATCAGCTCGACATCGGCCTATGATCTCCACCAGGGCGATGTAAGTACATATACACGCAACAATAGAGAGAGCTAGGCATGGGCTCATTCCAACCAAGCGAGTACTGTCGCTGAGTAGCACAAGGAACTTCAAAGACCCATAGCCATGCTCACTCAATTTGAGCGCCCTGACAATTCGTTTTATTCATCTACTCATCCGAATCAATCATAGTCGTCAGTTGATCTGACTCTGACGCCTCGCACTAGCTTGAAGCAGCAGCAGAGTCAGCTTCAGACCACAACTACGTCCAGCGCCTCAAAAATCTCGACCTCGTCCTCGAGCACCATGGAAACTGGGCCAATGACTACCGGCTTTGTAGCCGAAGGTCTTGCACTGCCTCCGGATGACAGCTCAAAGACTACAGCCAATGAACATTCGAGTGAACCACAATACGAACTGCGAAAAGAGGAAGAGCATACAGCTAGTCAGAAGCCCAGCGAAGGTAGAACGAATGCGCTTATCGTTGTTCTGCCTGTATGGCTCAATAGGTTGACTCACGCATTTGCCTACGTTTTTTTTAATCTCTTTTAAGATAAAGGGGTAATGGGCACTCCTGGGTCAGTAGAGCTCATTGCAGGTAAATGAGGATTGTTTTTAGCAAGGTATCGTCGATAGCAGGTTTACATGCAAACTCATTCTAATACCTTGTGTGCTAAATCTGATGAAACAATAGATGCACATGATAACTCGGTCAACAAGAGCCATCTATCAGTTAACGGTGGTCATAGAATCAATGTAAGTTGTGAGTCAAGTTCAGCCTAAGAGATATACTGGGGGCAACATGGACTCACCAGTGCTGGCACGGTTATAGGTGAGCGGTGAGCGAGATCAGTCAGTGGCTACGACTGCGTATCGTGAGACTAGCTATTATTCTCAGAGACCAGATGGGTCGTTCGTAGAACACCGCTCATACGCCTCCAATACACATTTGGATCCAGAACCGAACCCAAATGACGGCGTATATCTCAACTCTACTACAGAGTTCTTCCCGGTGGATGATCAAGATGAGCAAGTATATCTCGAGCAATATTCAGACGGTAGTGTCTATTTGACATCATGGACAAGCATATCTACTGATGGGCATATATGAAACCACTCTAACTCGAGCCTTTTTGTTTTTTTTTTGTTTTTTGTAACATGCAGAGGGTGACGAATTTCCTGTACTTCAGTTCAAGGTCTCAAAGCTGCAAAAGCAAGTCCGGGAGATGCGTAGATTCATGAGAGGCCTCATTCAGTTACAGGTCGAGCAATACGAGCCGGCGACAATCCTGATCCAGGCTTGGTGGAGAGGGTGTTTGGTAAGGAAACCGACTGGGTCAGGTTCTAGAGATTATTCTCTCACATCGTAGCTAAACGCGACGCCATTTGGATGGTTACTATAGGTCCGCCGGGAGTTGAAGAGGCAAATGGTGTTTTCATGGCATAGGAATCCAAAGCGGAATGTCAAGCCGACCAAATACTTAACCAGGGCCGAACTTCACCAGAGCTGCGAGCGAATCAGCACTCCAAAGGCATCACTTCTTGTCATGGAGGAGTTGGGTGGTATGGCTTGGATGAAGTTGCCGTTTTATGCGTTATGCCTCCGATGAGACGATGATTTTAACATTGTTCTTTATTGTGGTATTTGTAGCCGATAAGGAAACAATAGCTGCTGTCAAACTTCAGGCAGTCTTTAGAAGCTATCTTGTCCGGCGGCGGATTCGAGCATACCGAGAAGGCATGAGGGCAGCCACAGTAATTCAAGCAACGTGGTATGGCTACTGCTTAATATTATTCAGGTTCAACGATGATGCTATCACAGATACAATCTGTACTAAGAATGAATGCTGTTGTACTAGGCGCGGATATCGCACTCGGAACCTCGATACACGTTTAGGAGTTGAACAGCTCCGCTTCAGGAACCTGAAAATTCAAAAGGCATTCGGGCGTGTGTCCATCAAGCTGCAGTATCTTCAAGGCCGGATTCTCGCGTTAGAGGAAAACAGTCTACCAATGCACGAGGCGCAAGAGGAGATTCACAAGGAGCTTGAAGATATGGCCGATCAGATGGACGTGTTAAAACAAGATCTGGAGCAGGGTTTGAAACAGTTGGACGAACAGGTTTCTGAAGAAAGAGAGCAGACGACCATTGAGCTTCGTGCCCTCACCGACCGGATCCAAAGACTGGAAGATGAGCTGAAGTCTGTTCGCAGCTCAAACACCAGGTAAGTGCAACTTGCCAGCAAGCAGGACCATAGTGCGACCAGATCACGCGTCTGGCATTGACAGTTAATTTACTCCGCAATTTGATCTAGCATCGAAAAGCAAGTGAGGTCCTTGACACTCGAGTTACCGGCGAGTGCAGATGCAGACAAGAATGAACAGGAGGATGAAGAGGATGAAGACTATGAGGTGGAGTATGATGAGGACGGCAACAGGATTGAAAACCCCCCAAGAAAGAATAAAAAACGAGTGGCTATGCAGGATCAGCACCAGGAGCAGGGCGTTGGATCTGTATCCCGAAGAATAAGTGCGACAAAATCTGTAATGGATACTACTGTAAACGGTAGCCCGACACAGATGGCTGAGTCACCCGTTCCAATGCCGCAACAGCCACACCGAGGAAGTATGGGCAGCATTCATAGTCAGGGACACACGCGAACGCTGTCGCTGACTTCTCAGCCATCTCCTTCGCCTAGTCAGACGTTCCCAAGAGCATTCTCTGCATCATATTCGCCAACGATAACCAATGCAGCAGTCTTGCCTGAAGGCGGATCGTTCCCAGGCGGAGCGAGACCACACTCAATTCCATACCCAGGAGCAAGCAACAGCAGCAATAACCCACCTCGACCTCTAACAATGGATTCCAATCAACTATTCCGCTTCCATGCGGCGGCGAATCAGTATATACCACTTTCTCCATCGACAGTGTCGGCAGGGGCAGCAAGCGCGGGTTTTCCTGGAATGGTCCCTACAGATACGAAAAAGTATGTGTCGAAGGACGATTTTGAGTACATGCAAGCCGAAGTCGACGCCCTGAGGCTGAACAACGATAGACTGGAGGGCATGGTTCGCGAACTCACGATGCGTTTGAATTCACTGACACCGAACATGAGTCAGTATTATCCTGGGTAGACACGACCTTTTATCGGTGAAGATTGCTACAACAAAAGTGTTGTTGTGGATGACGAACAATAAACATTGTTATAGCAATATGTTCATTTGTATGCATTCGTTTGTCTTACTGGGATGTATAGATGGTCTTTACAATACACTTGAGCTGACTTTGGTCTCAAGGATCCTAGCCATGTTTCAAGTGGAAGGGGCAGGATACTTTCTGAACCCCACGATTTCTTGTTCAGTGTACACAGCCCCCTTGTCAGAGCTAGGATGACCATCATAGGCTATCGTATACCGTGCATGCTGTTTCCAGCGTCTTAAAGCGGTTGCAATGACATTTTTGCTGGTCAAGACCAAAAATGAGCCCCGTCCTCATCCCAATGCAGCGAGCCTATATCCTTTCATGTTAGCGAGACCGTTAGAGAAAATGCCAGCCAAAGAACGTTGTTCCCGCTGAGCTTCTTGCGGCTCATTGAACGAAATCAAGGGGTCTTTGATGCTCAAATGGATTACATCCTTTTCCTTTTCCTTTTCCTTTTTTTTTTAAGAGATGTCATTCATGTCTTTATGGCTCTTGTGCAGTTGTGTTGAATGTGCCTTGCTCATCATTCTCCCCTTATTTCCTTTTTCTCGATGCGGCTCTGGAGAAAGTCCTGTTATTTTTGGAGCTCCCAGCTAAATGGCCGAATAATTAGGAGTAACAGCCCCGGTTTCTTCATCTCGTTCTTTTCTTCACTTCTATGACAGGAAGCAGTATCAGATTAACAAATATACCACCTACTACCCTAGTGAACGCATCACATCCAACGGATTCGCCACCTGCTGAACGCCTCGTTACATCCCTTCACAGCTCTGTCGTACAAATCTTTGGCGTGCAACCATCCTCACGAAGACAGTTCTCCAGAATGGATTCGACCGGTGCAGGACCTGCTACCCCAACTTTCAGTAATGGCAATGGCGTATCGAAAAAACCAGCCTACCTTAAAAATTTGCAACCGCGAGCCGCTGCCGCCAAAAACTTTAATGATAACGACGACACTGACGAGAAACATGGTGTGAGCTTGAGTGCGGACTATAGAGCTCAGAAAAAAACCACCGAGGATCTGGTCGCTTTCTTCAGGTCTTCGCCACCGCCTTCGCCAATTGGTGCCAGTGGTGGTAGTCAGCATCAACGACTCTTATCAACCCTGTCTGCAGCAACTGCGACACACGGCGAGGATGAAAAGAAGAAGCGGTCGCTGTTGCAGAGGTTGCGCCCCAAGAAATCAGGCACGAATCTCAATAGTGGGAGTGGAGGGGGGACAGGCAAGGACCTGAGAAATGGAAATCGGAGGAGTAGTATGCTAGTGCCCTCTGTTCCAGAGATGAGCAGCAGTATTAACAGCACGAGTGGGATGGCAACTACTGGGAGGGACGAGAATGATGAAGAGGCTACGACAGCCACGTTGCCGAATGGTAAAAAGTACATCATGATTGCGGTTGATTACAAGAACCCAACAAGCGGCGCAAATGGAGCTGGAGCTGGGGGCTCGAATGCACTAATGTCTCCGGCGGCTAGCTCCATCATCAACACAGCTTCTTCAAGAGGGCAGAGTCAGGTTTCGGATGAATTGAAGAGCGCTTTGGTGGCGGTGCACCCCCCCGGAGAGTCTAAGAGGACATCGGCAGCAGTGGGTGCGCATTTGCAGTCGAGCATGCTGGATAGCACGCCTTTTCTGCTCGACAGCCTCTCGGTGCTGGAGGACGCGACCACATCCGTGTCAGATTTCGGAGGATCTGCCAGCAGTCAAGCAAACGTCTCTCACAATCTGCAGCGATCAGTATCGACAAAGTCGAGTGTGGCCGAGAGTGGTGCTGGTGACATGTCGAGGACTGGATCCAAGCGCACGAGCAGGGTGACGTTCAGCACGCCGAGGTCTCCAGCAGCACCGTCTACTGCACTCCCGCCCATGGACGAGAATGAGGTCGCAGAGGCACTAACGCAGAGGATTGCGTCGCACAAGGCGAAGCAGCAACAGGCCAAGAGTGCTAATGGTAACACAGACAACAAGGCGTCGACGTCAGGGTCTTCATTTGGATCTATATCGAGATCCACAACGACACTTGACTTTCCGGAGGTCGCCTTGCCCAAGCCCGTCTCCCGCAAGAAGGTTCGTCATGTGCAGATCCAGACCCAACACTGTATCATGCGCCCCATTCATACCCAGACGGAGCCCTACGAGAGCCTGGTTCATGATCTCGAGGTCAAGGACTGGTCTTTTCAAACCACGGATGTTGGGACAATTGCAGCGGCTATTACGTCTTCATCCTCCAAAGAGGACGGCGCTGAAATAGCAACCTTGACGACCGCAGTGGTCGACCCTATGACCATGGCTACACGAAGCGCAGCCACGAGTCCCATCGCCGTGACTTCTTCAAGCACGTTCTCTTCCAACGCGACAACATTTACCAGCACTGGATCCATCAGTACCTCCACCTCCACAGAAACCATATCCACGGACGCCTCCACCTCCACCTCACCCCCTTCCTCTCCTGCGCACGACGATGAGCTCGCCCAGTTACGTCAGCAAAACGTTCTGCTCAAGAAGCAAGTTGCCTCGTTGCAGCGAGATCTCGCCGCAGAAACCCGCGCCCGAACACGACACATGCTATCGATGCAGGATACCCGTGACAAGTTCGAGATGCTGTCTGCTATGGCCTACAAGAAACTCAAGGAAATGATCTTCCAGCGTCATGTCCTTGAGATGGAAGTCCGTGAGCTCCGCGCCCAGGTAGACCTCCAATCCGAGGTCAACGTTGTCCAGCAAGGCGAGATGTTATTCCGACAGGAGCAAATGCAGATGCAGCAGCAGCAGCAACACCAGCAGTATCGGCACCAGTTCGTGTAGACGTTGCGCATAGTTTTTTAATTACGAATATCTTATTGCAAAATTGTCTTCGTACGACTTTTATTACAGCTTTCATAACGATGCTTACTATTGCACGCTTCAGACACCGTTTCCTCCACTTTCTATTCCTTTGAGCTGAGGTCGACCTTGGCTTGATCGACACAAAGTGGGCATGGCTTGCGTCCACGCTTCGACCGAATCAATGCCGCATGGTTTGCCTTGGTTCTTAATGCGATCTTTGTCAACGACGACTTCATCTTTGGCATCGTATCCTCGTCGTCCGCAAACAAACACCGGTCATGATACGCATGTCTGCAGAAGAACATCACAAATGTCGAGATTGGTGAACCCGGCAAACGGTTCTCCCCCCTGGTAAAAATTGGTTCCTGACATCCAGAGCACAACGTTTCTTCTGAACAAGAAATACCGCGCTTCTGAGACCGCTGCAGTTGATCCGCCATGGCAACGCTGTCGCTCACTAGGATGCGACGACATCCCTCCCGCAAGGACATCTGGAGGTTGAAGTCTTGCAAGATCTTGAGGAGTGCTGGACGCAGGTCTGGTATCTCCAGACCGTTGGGAATCCTACGGATCAGGCGGATCGGATCGATCTCTGTGCCTACGTTTTGGAGCAAGCCCCGGATGAAGTCTATTATCGGATTGTGCATAAAAAAAAAAGAAAAAAAAGAAGAGAGACACTATCAGGATATTGCCTAAGGAATTGTCCTAGCTGTCAAATTACCCACAGTATTCGATAACGTACGAGGTTTATCCATGGAGTATTTGAGTAAATCTTCCCAAAGATCGTCATCATTTTGCTCCTTAGCAAAGTTAATGGCCTAAAACAAGATGTTGCAAGGATAGCGTCGTCAGTGCTCTGATGCGGCGACATGATTATGCCGTAAAATGTCCTTGTTATCCAGTCGTTAAACTTACGCGCTCGACATCGCCCAGACGCTCGATAATAAGCATCAATGCCTTCTTGTTGTTGCCCATCCGGCCCAGCAGGAACACCATCTCTGGCACAAGGTCCCGTTTTTCACAAGCGCGATATGCCTATAGAACCAGGTTTACAGGAAATCAGGCTTTAACATCGATATTGAGAACGTCCCTTTAGACGCGAATTGACCTGCCAAGAGGCGGACGCAATGTATACCTTTTCGAGAGAGTAATAGTTGCTGGCCCTCAAGAAATCAATGAGTTTGGCTGGCGAATATGCAGCATACAACTCGACTTGTAAGTCATGGAACTCAAAACTGAGGTGCGGATCTCGCAAAAAGAGTGCATGCAGGTAGATATGTAGCTGTCGAGGGTGAGCCTGGAGCTGTGAAACGACTTTTTTGATCTATATCATGAAGAACAAGTCAGCGTTATGCAATCGGAATTGCAGTTGTCGTCCCAACATATCGGCTACCAAAAGGAGCGTAATGCATACCGGAATTTCCTCTGTGTGATGCACCATAAGTTGAACAGCGGGTCCCTTTGTGAGCTCATCTTCGGCTGTCGGCTGAGGACGACTTTCCTCAGACGGTGTGCCTCCAGCTTCCTTGGCCTCATCAGCATGCTTCTCGTCTCTTTCCATTTTCTTTTGGTCGTACAGGTACTGATCAAACTCCATCAGCAGGACGGCCTTGTCGCGAACAGCTGAGAACAGGTCATGATCGCGAATAAGATCAAATACATTGGGCCGTCGTAGCCTCAAGAAGTATTCCAGCGCACGATCCGCACGGTCTGCTCGGGTATATCTATATTTTGTGATTGTATCCCATAACAGTGCATGTAAATTAGTGGCAAAGCGCTAGCCATGCAGTGAGACAGTATGTAGTTTCAATGAGCTTACAGTTCCGCCAGGGATTCCATCAGTAACACATTGTCCTTGTCCTGCCTAAGGCGGTCCTCCACAAGGACGATGACGTATTGGATGTTGTAAAGGCCTGGAGGGAAACTTTTGACTGTCTTGAAGAGCGACTATGGAGAGCAACGACACAACAGGAGCGTGTAAGCAATACATTCTCTGCTCGCTTTCTTTTCAGCTGCCGCATTATGACTTGTAAACTAACCTGTTGGTCATGCATGAGGAAATGAGCCAGGACCAGTTCGTAAATGGTGCCACTGAGCGTTGGTTCCTTGAATGGTATATACCCTGCGATAGCCTACGAGTCAATAAAGAGCTATTAGAATTCTCCCGTCACAATCGCATTCTTCACAGACTCAGACTGTCCTTGACACAGTAGCACTCACCTTGAGCTGACGTGCTTCTGCAAATGCATAGATCCAGTGCTCCCAGAGATCCGCGTCCGAGCCAAGGATACTCGGGCATTGAGTAGCTGCTTTATCGTACTCGCCTATACAAATAAAACATTATGCCAGTATTAACAGGCAAAGCTTACTTTTCGGGGACTTAGTTCCTGGGCAACTTGAACCCCTATGGCACTCCCGCTGCGATAACTTACCCTGATCAAGAAGCCATCCAAGATACTTTTGTCCGATTTCACTAGCATTGAACTTCTTGCTGCCTCCATAAATCTGTGCTTCCCTAGCATGCCCTAGGGCCTCCTCGTATCGTTCTCTCTCCATGAGCCATTCGATATGATCGTCCAAGTCGCGCTCCTTGGCAACAACAAGATCCTTTGGACTACCGATATAAAACATGTCTTGTGATGACAGATGTTCGAACATGTAGTCATTGGCCTGGTAATGCGCATATCCGTGTAGCGTCAGGGCATCAGAGCTGATCTCCTCGTTGTAGGCGTTAATTATGCGTAACTCTGGTCGCTTCGCAAGCTATCAGAGATGATAGCGCGTTAAAGATAACAAGAACATATTGTCGTGAATGATACCGATGCCAAATTGTCAACATTATCGCTTAAATTATACCTTGCGTTCACTCCGTTCTGTGCCACTGATATGGGCAATCTCATCAATGTCGTCGACTATATATGCCATAAGCAATAGCATGTCCTTGAAAGGAGCAATACCACATACGATGAAATCCGTCTGAAACCTATCGAATTTTTAAGCACACTCACCGGTTAGTTCTGAACAGCATGCGTGCATCGCTGGTCGTCAAAGCCCGACATACATGGTAGTGATTTCAACATAGTGCGCAGGCAAACCGGCCTTCATCTGACCCTTTGGCCTACTCTTGACAACTGCAATTTTGACAAGAGCAGCCCAGCCGATCAGCAGCTCCGTCTCGCTTCTCCAGCACAATCTGCATTTGAACAGATCTGCTCTTGGACTGGATCCTGGTCTATCGATAAAAGTAATACGCTGCTCCGTCTCCGTGTCATATATCTTGACTCCCAGGTCATTAGACCAGGCAATCAAATTCCCGCACCACTTGATAGCATAGATGGGACCTTCTCCTGAATGGAGTACGACATCTCGGTTGCCGAACCAGCCTAGGAAAAAATTGATTGTAGAGGTTATCAGTTCGTGGCGCCTTCCTTGCACTCCAATAATCCACTTTTAATCCTGCACAGTGTATAGGTGCACCTCACCTTTCTCATTGAGGATGAGTTGTCCTGCCATGCCTCCTGACACAAACCGGCGGGAAGTTGATCGAGCATAGTGAGGTTCCAGGGCAATGGCCTTTACAGGTCGTTTGTAGTTGAAGACGTGGTTTTCGTTCTGGAACAGCCCATTGATAACCACCTTGCCTATTGTCACGAGAAAAGAATGAATCGCACATTTGTCAGCAACGATGTTGCGGTGGGGCGTCTCAGTTATAGCACGAGAAGGTAGTGGTGATTTCAGCCTCTCCAGTGGCACGCTTACCATCGTCCGAAGCACTCGCGATGTGTTCTCCATCCAGGTCTACGCTCAGGTCGTTCACAGTTGCCGCGTGAGCCTGGAACTTTTGATTCTCGTTTCCTTCAAAATCCATGATATGCACCACTCCCCAATGTGTCCCCATTGCCTAGATTCCAATTGAAATAAGGAGGGATTCTTCGTATCAATGTCCGATCGGGTCCACGCGCCATGAGCTTGAATAAAAGCAACAGCGTGTGTAGTGCTTTACCAGGAAACGTTCAGACACGGTCGTAGCACTAGCTGAGTCCTTCTTGAGCATATCCCCAATACCTGCGCCGAGTCGCTGGTAATTGAGCTTTGGCTCCTCATCCTCTTCTTCCTCATCCTCGTCCTCTTCCTCTTCCTCAGTTTCATCGCCTTCCTCCTCTTCTTCGTCCTCTTCTTCGTCCTCCTCTTCGTCCTCCTCTTCGTCTTCATCCTCCTCCTCTTCGTTATCGTTCTCCTCTCCTTCCTCTTCCCCATCCTCTTCCTCTCCCTCTTCTTCTTCTTCTTCGGTTTCTTCCGCGGTGTCTTCCCCATCGTCCGCGCTTTCTACTTCTGCCGCGTGCTTGTTCTGCCCATCGTGCATGTCCTTAGGACTGTGAGTGATTCCAGGCGTCCGTCGCGTGGATGGATCCTTCGTCGCATCGGCTGCACTGCCGGTTCCGGGTGTTGAACTCATTCGAGCGTTTGCAAAGTATCCAGTATCGCCTGCTGCTTGTTTGCTGACACCTCGTTGGTTGTTTGCCTCGAGTGGGAGTAGTTGCAGAGGTTGGTCTCAAGGTAGCCCGACCGCATGGCCTCAAGTTCAAACGGCTGAGCATCACATGACTCGCTAAGGTCTTTATTTCATCTATGCCTTCTCACTGGACGTGCTGTCCAGGGGTTGCTCTATTTCTCTTGTTTCCGGGTCGGCCAGCTCTTGGTCTTCGTCCTTAATCTCCAAGGCCTTGTCCTCTGCAATCTCAATATATCTGGCAATGGCTTCCACCCTCTTATTGCACCGGAGACAGCACCACTCATCGTCGATCATCATCTTGGTCTTGATGCAGTAGTAACAATAAACATGGCTACAGTTGGTGATATATGGATTGTGGATAACGGTAGAAGTCGTTGTTCCTGGAGCCGCCGAGGTGTTGTTATTTTCGTGGCAGATGGCACAAATGTGATTTGGAAGAACAGACAATTCATTTGCGGACATGAGTGCTGCTGGCAGAAGCATCTTCTTGACGTTCCTTTTCAGCTTAGATACGTTGATCAGTGGCATCAAGAACATCAGAAATTCCTATGAAAGGCAAAAGGCAAAGCGAGGAGGGTAACTGAGTAATTCGGTCCCGGTTCAGCAATTGAAGGCCATTGCATCGGTATGATCTCAGCCTCTTACTGTAAAAGCATGCCAGACCATCTGGCGATTCAAAAACTCAAAGCTAGCTTGGCGGTTTGAGTTGCGGTCAGCATAGACAAGTCGCATCGAAAGAAGACGCTCCAAAACAGACCGATACTTTCCAGCATATAAAAAGGCCAAAAAGTTGAGCAAGGAGGCTATCCGGAAGACGCTCCCGCTTTTCTGCAACAAGTTCCATGCTTTCCTCTTGATATTGTCCTATTGTATATGACACAATGGTATGAGTAAGGGTCCTGGACTAGCTCCTTCTGTCTGATATTCGATCCATGTTTTATTGCGCCCATTTTTGCTGGGCCGCATACCTCTGGCAGTTCTCCCCATCCTTGCGCTGTCACGACGCGATTCAAACGCTCCATGATGTACTGTCCGCCAACCGTAATTACGCCGTACGTGATCTTTTGCGTCTTGGTCAAGGGCGCATCAGTAGCAGTGGATTGAACTAGCGCAATTAATTGCCCACATAAAGAGGTCAGGAACAAAATTCCCTCGGAGTCACATTTGCAGTGACACTTTGATCCGACGAAAAAAAGAGCCGAAAGAGCTATCCAAACTTACGGCCTCCGCTGTGTTTCCGTTCGTTTCTGTAGGTCAAGTTTTGCAGCTGAGAACCATAGGTAGCGCCCATGTCGTAGATCGAAAACTTGTACATGATCAAGTTCAGCGCCAAGACCAGCTCGGGCTTGAACTTTTCCTTGAGGGTCGGCTATGACAAGGTACGTGAGCCGATCAGAGTCTGTCTCGTGCACGAGAATTTTCATGTGTCGGAGATAAAGCAAGTTTTTACCTTGAAAAGCGAGAATGCACTCCAGAGTTGTTCCTTCATGGTCTCGAGCAGCTCCTCATCGAGCAGTTCGGCATCTAACTGACTGACTTTCATGATGCGGAGAGGTGGGGAGGGGAACGATGCAAGTTGGCGACGGAGCGCAGAGAGTGGGGCCTGGACCCGCTTCCAGTCCGGCTCCCAGAATGGTGTCGAATTGTTCATGGCTCGAAAAGAATATGATAGTTTGTTGGGCGTAGGGTATAAAAACAAGAAGAAGAGTAAATGACGAAGGGAGGAGGTAGGAAGGGAAGAGGAGGGTGATTGGAGAAGGGCGGGTAGGTCTTTCAGTGAGGTTGAAGCAGGCGGGGAAAAGAAAGAAGAGTGGCTTTTTACTTTACTATCCATTCAACGAAAAAGAAGGCACAGCTCTTGATCGATTGCCCACCCTCTCTTTGCCTTGCATCACATTCTTCTCCACCATGTCCGCGAGAGATGTCCTGCTGTCCGTCCTGGCCGAGGCTGCATCCCAGGAGCAGGGCCGTATGAAGAACGCTGTCGCTCAGCTCCAGCAGTGGGAGACCACGCCTCAGTTCAATTCCACGCTCCAAGTAAAGAAAGGCGTCTAAGAGCTATTTTTTTTGCAGTCGAACCTCAACTCCTCCGTGCTCAACAACCCATTATTGTCTTCACTTGCGGTCAGGACATTTTCTACGACAAAACCTTGGACACCAACATCCGTTGGCAGGCTATCATTTATCTCAAGAACGGCATCGACAAGTACTGGCGCAAGACTGCCAAAAAGTATGCCCCCTTGCTTTCCATCCAATATCCGCGAGCGCACTGACTTTGCCACCATGCACAGGTTCTCTAATAGTGCTGATCATGATTTCTTTTGAAAATAGCGCCATTGCACCTGAAGAAAAGGTCGAGATTCGATCCCGTCTCTTGTCCGCCTTGGATGAGGAGCAGAAGCCTGTAAGGTTTAGTGGATACTATTTGCCAAAGGCACTTTATTAATTGAACATGGATTGGATGGCTCTGACCATGAAAATTGTATCCTCTCAAACAACGCTATAGCTCGCGACCCAGAACGCCGTTTTGATTGCCAAGATCGCTCGAATCGACTTTCCCTTGGAATGGTATGTGCTGATTAGATCCCTTGCATGTTTTAGAACTCACCACACTTTGAAGCAGGACACTGACGAGTTGACCTTCACTTCTAGGCCCGATCTGCTGACAACACTCTTGGAAATTATACGCTCGTCGACTGCGAATGAATCCGACTCAAGAGCTCGACTTGTCCAGCAGAGATCGCTCTACACACTTCATCTCATTGTCAAAGGACTTATCTCAAAGACATTAGCAGCTGGTCGGAGACAGTTTCAACAGGTTGCACCAGACTTGTTCTCAAACGTTGTCAATATATATGTTCGCTACGTTGATATGCTATTTGCTTCCAATACTACCAATATTGAAGTCATTTCCGGGTGCTTGGAGACATCCCACATGGCTCTCAAGTGCCTGAGGAGGGTCGTCGTCCACGGATTCCCAGAGTTCTCGGCCACAGAAGGACCCGTTGCTTTCTTTAGACTGGCATTGGAACACCTACAAAAGTTCATTACATTCAAGGAAGCAATCCCGGAGCAGTGTTCATTCTTGGTTACCGCTGTGGACTCACACATCAAACTCATCGGAAAGTTCTACATGGACCTCATGGACGCCCACCCAAGACAGTTCATTCTTACACCAGGCGCGGGAGATGTTCTTCGATTTTACTGGGGCTTACTTGCAGCACATAAAAATGAGCAGGGAGCAGCTTCAGCCCAGACGACCTTGATCCAGGGATTGTTATTGATCAAGAAGACGCTCAAGGACCCGCAATTTATTCTCAGTGATAGTAAGATTTCGTCCGCTAATAACCTATTTAAGAATGAGTGAGATACAGCTTCGCGGAAAGGGCTTAACCGCTTTTTCCGTTTTACCCTGTCAATACAGAGGATCCGGAGCAAGTTGTTGTCCAGTGCAGACACATTATCGAGAACGAATTTATGACCCCAGACACCACCAACAAGCTTGCCGAGATCCTGATTACTAAGTATATGCGACTGACCGAGGATGATCTGGAAGAGTGGGACTCGAATCCGGAAGAGTGGACTTTGGAGGAAGAGGCGGACTCTTGGAAGTATCAGCTGCGGGTATGTTGACTATGGGCAAATTGCGAGCATTGGACTGTTGACCTCATGTATATTACCCATGACTTAGTGCTCACATTGTTCTGCTTTTCTTTAGCCATGCGCGGAAAAAGTGTTCATGGACCTCCTGTCAAGTCATCGCGCCCAGCTGAGTCCACTTCTTGTTCAATTGGCAGAATCCACCGCAAGTAAGAGACTTTCCTGTATAAATGATTTGGTGCTGCTCCATAATGTGCTCTTTTTAAATCTTTCTTTTATGCTTTTAGATATGCCGGATATGTTTCTCAAGGATTCAATTTACTGTGCCATCGGACTGGGATCGCATGATTTGTATGGTGCCATTGACTTCGAGAGCTGGTTAAACGGACAGCTTTCCCAAGAGGTTCAGAATGCAGACCCCAGGTTAGTTCCTTGAATTTGCTACCACATAATACTGAATATTGTATATCGTAACAATGTCATTCTTATCTTTATTTTTTTTTTTCTCTAACGTCACTTCCTCTAGTTTCCGGGTCATTCGACGACGTATTGCATGGATGATTGGGAAGTGGGTCAGCGTCAATGTATCCAAGGCAGCACGCCCAACAGTATATATCATCTTGCTGCATCTTTTGAGGCCAGAGGAGCATCTAGCTGTCCGTCTTGCTGCAACGCAAAACTTGAAGGCGGCCATTGATGACTGGGACTTTGAACCATCTACATTTGCGCCGTTCTTGGAGCAGTCTGTTCGAGGGCTGAAGCAAATCATGGGTGAAGTCGAGGAGCCCGATAGCAGGATGAAGATCTTGAACTGCATGTCCATGATTGTGGAGCGCATGGATGAGCACATCACGCCATACGCTCAGCAAATTATCGAGCTGTTGCCTCCACTCTGGCAGGCGGCTGCGGACCAAAATCTTCTTCAGTCTGCGATTCTTGTTATCATGACTAAGTTGGTGGAGTCCCTGAAGTCTCAGTCGGTTGGTCTTCATGCACTTGTGATGCCACTGATTCGCCTCAGTGTCGATCCCTCTCAAGAGGCTCATATTTATCTAATGGAGGATGGTTTCGAGCTGTGGTTGGCGACCCTGAAGACTGCACGCCAGCCCACGGATGAGCTCCTCTCCCTTGCGCCAGCTGCGGTTACCTTGCTTTCAGAGGGTATGGATCATATGAGAACTATGCTCAAGATCCTGCAGAGCTATCTTATGCTGGATGCTGAACGCACATTCCAGGTAAGCGACAGGATAGACTGCTATTTGCTTTTGATGTGGAAGCTACCAACTTGTATTCTTACCCAAGTATGATATAAACATTGCCTTAGATTGCAGGATCTGCTCTGATTAGCGCAGTTTCTGGTCTCATGGGGGATGGCCTTCGATCAGAAGCCAGCGTTGCGATTATGCAGTTCATGGATATTACGGCCCTTACATGCTCCATTCGCATTACAGGAGAACTCTATGTGACTTCAGGCTTGCTGAACAAGGTGTTAAGCGTCATCATGGCTAAGAAGGTGGGAAGATCATGATGTCTGCGCCTATTGCTAATTTGAAATCTGATGTCGCCTTTGACTATATGGCTAACGGATAGGCTGTTTGAATTGGAGCTTTAGGAAACAAATGTAGTCTTGACACAGTACCTCTGCTTCTTAGCCCGTCTTGCAATTGAGGATTCCACATATCTCTCTAATGTTGTCAATAATGCTGGTCAGCAGTTCGGGCAGCCCCGTCTTCTGAGTGCCCTCTTGGATTTTTGGATGGAGAAGGTACTAAGCGAAGACCATCTGTCTGTCCAAAGCATTTCAAAGATGACTTGCGCATTCGAATCTAACCATTTTATCTTCATTTCCATTCGATACCATTAGTTTGATAACGTCTCCCACCCCAAGTACCGCAAATTGCACGCAATGGGCTTGACGGCTATGACCCGTACATCAGATCCTTCTGTTTTGGAGCACCTGCCCCGACTTGTTGCCATCTGGGGGGATGTCTTGAACGAAGTGAATGAGAACGGATCTGGTGACTCGCTTGTGTACTGGAGGGAGCTCCAGGACGATGAGGACGATACTTCCGAGGAAACCGCGGAAGTGATCCGAAGACGTGAGCTTTTGAAGCGCGATCCAGTTCACACGACTAACTTGGCGCATTATGTCAAGGCGTCAATTGTGGATTGCGAGCGGCTGAACGGTGGAGCAGATGCGTTCCAGCAGCAGTGGTTGTCGAAGGTCGACCCATTGATGCTGGAGGGACTGGGGCCTTTACTAAGATAAAAAGACGAGAAGCTAGACCTGCTCTTGCAATCGAGTATAATATATCGCATAAAGCATTAAGAAACTATTCCGGCTTTAATTAGTTGTACGTACATATTTCGCTAGGATATGAAGGTGTATGCTACAGAAGAACAAATATCTAGAAGAATTACACATTGAACTCCGGCTCCACCTCCTGCTTCCCTCTCTCGAGCGAACCTGGACTCGGCACTACAGCAGCCTCAACGAATTATGAGAGATTATATCCATTGCCAATCAGGCACTGCCTGAACTTCTCGTCCTCCTGGCCCAGATTCCCTCTGGTGTAGTCGAGGATGAAGAATCATGTGAAGACAGCTCCCAGAAGCGTGAGACCCGAGGCTAGCATAAATATCCAAACCTGATCCAGCACAGTGTTTCCCTGCTAAATCCTGCAACGGCAGGATTGAATGCCATGATGCACAATTAGAGCCCAGACGAGATCATCGCCGGACACGCCTGCATCATAGACATCCGCACATAGTGCCGCACCGACGATTATCAGAACCATAATTGCCACCAAGTTGACTTCACACTCAATTCTGTCGAGAGTGTTAGAAGCCGACCTACGAGATGTTTAAAATCCAAATTGTACGTTCTGCACCTTCATCAGATCAGTCTCCCTGATATTGTTTTGTCAACCTGCTCAAGCACAATTCCCATAAAGGAAGCATTTCCGAGTCGAATAAGCATCTCATGAGTATCGCTGCTCGCTTGCTAAGCAAGAGACCTTACCCACCAAGAGTAACTGCTAAAACAAAATACCAAATATAAGAATAAAGCAAGTGAAGAAAGTAAGTGAAAATCTCCCCGTCGGTGGTCCTGGTACCTTTTACTGTGGCGTTCTTCATGTGGTGTGTCATGATTTGGGTAGCTTGCCGCGCTTTGACACTTAATGATTAGGTTTGTCCTCTGGTCCAAGTGGATTGTTTTCTCCAAAAAGGGAAACGGATATTCAGAATCACTTTTGCTCATTGGTTCGTGGCCATGCAACATGTCATTAGGCACTCATGCTTTATTAGCGGCGACCAGCGCTACCTTTTTGGTTATGTAGCATGCACCATAGAAAAAGAATGAAGGAAAAAAAAAATAGAACCCCATAATTGTGGTTATACTGGTAGTTTCGGATAATATGAAGGTGCATAATTCGAGAGAAGAATGAAGGTCAAGATTTCAGAGATTGAAGGATAGTAATGACGGCCTTGATGGGTTATACATCAAGTGGCCTTGGTATATGGTTCCTTATTTAAAGCAAGGAGAGGCAGTTGGCGGTCTTGGCGGTTGTGGGGTCGAGTTGGTTGAGGATGAACTGCAGAACAACCTTGGTGTTGACCATGGTCACTGATGGCGAAGGGAATAATAAATGAACGGTCAGCTCAAAATCTCCGCAAATAACACTTCCTATAAATGATAGAAATGAGCAAGCTACTTACGATGCTCGTTCAACGACAGGGCGCAAAGATCCTGGAGAACAATGTTGGTGACACCAGCGTCGTTCTGGAAACAGGTCTGGTACGGAGTTACAACCTCATCGTACCTGTAATTATTAGGGAATAAATCAAGCTGTGGTAAGCATCAATATACCTTTACAAACATATATCCCCTGCACATAGGAATATTATTTACTTGGTGGCAATGTTCGAATGGACAACACCAGGGGCAATGTCTCCTCCCGCGTTCAACTTCTTGATAAAGTCCGAGCTGTCAACCATCTGGTAGAACGAGGGCGCAAAGAAATCGGAAATGACCTGCGAAGGCGCAAAGATCTTGAAAGCCTTTGCCCACGTAGTAATCGAGTCCAGGGTGGTACCATGGTTAATGGGCGAGACCCCGACGTGTCTGTAGACCTTGCCACCGCCACCCAGGTACTTCATCCAGTATCTGGCAAGAATGCCGCCCTGGGAGTGGCCAACGATATCGACTTGGGTCACGTTCAGCTTGCCAAGGACATTGTCCGCAAAAGTAGCCAACTCTTGAGCAGAATCTTCAATGGGAGCGAGACCTCCGAAGGTCGAGTTCTTGTACCTTCCGTAGGTAAGGCCGAAAACACAGTAGCCGTTCTTGATAAGCGCTGGGGCAATGTCGCTCCATGAGTCGACAGTAAGCAAAGTGGCATGGACCAGGATAACGGGGCGAGGGTGGGCAGCAGTCGGCTTGCAGGCGTAGTTGTTAATTCCGGCAATATCGCGCTTTTCAAGGCCTGAGGGCGAGGGAGCGCTGTTAACGGGCAAGGCAGAGACTTGAATAGTCGAAAATGCCATAAGCACAGCGGCGGAAGCGGCACCAATGACAGAGGAGATCGCGAACTTCATGGTTGGGTTGATTGACTATCGATTTTGTGTGAGTCCGTAAAGGAAGTGGTGGGTGTTTTTTTCCAGGAGAGGAGAGGCGCTCGGGAGATGAGGATGAGGATGAGGATGGTAGGAAAAAATGTAGGAGATCGTCTTAGTATTTGTATCTTTTTTTCTATCTGCTGAGGTTGACTATTGACCAAGACCGACAAATTAGATGGCGAAAGTCTTCCTGACGACGGTCTAATTGTCTAAGGCGGACTCAGGGATGCTGGAGGAACAGAAGCTCATTGACCCTGCACTGCGTTGTGTAATCGTGTTATGCATAAAACTCATTGCGCGGATCTCATGCTGGGGATGATATGCAGTCAAGCAAATAGACATAGTGTTTGTGATACAACACTGTTCTGGAGGAATGGAGGTCGAGCAACACGGCGATGTGCTCCACAACCCGCGCGGAGGGAAAGTTCATATTGCGGTGACACAGGAGCAATATTGCATGGAGAGCATAAAATTAAGGCAACCATGGACGAGGATACGAACTAGACGCGGTTGTGGAGGAATCTTCTTAATAAGCTGCTTTATACAAACCGCCTGCAAGACCCTATCATCTCATAGGCCGATGCTCACAATAAATTTTCGACGCGTCGTCGTTTCACGGCGCAGGTATACTGAGGTCTATGTAGGTACTTGCCGCTGGTACACAGCATACACGGACCGCAGCGTAACACCTTATTTCGCTCAACAAGCTGTCTGACAGGGTTTGCCTGAGACGCATGTGTTTCTCCACATTCGCCGCCGTACTGAACAAAAGTACAAACATGAGCCTTATGCAGACTACCCCACGACAATTTTCAATAACCCCACTTCCCCTGAAGGCATTTTATTGCCCTCCATCGCTCTCTACAACGTTGTGCTCGGATGCAACAAGGGAGAAATAAAGTCACCTGAGGTTCTTAGAGCGACAAGGTACTTGCCCAATCTCATTCCTGATACAGCACGTCCTCGCATGCATTGGTCATGTACGCACTGTGCCTTTGGTTTACATTCTTCTGCTGTATGTGGTGTCCGTGCGATAGTGCTTATCGAAATCACGAGGAAATGTTAATTGTACAAGAGTTGATTAGTTCCTGTCATGGAAGGCTATGGCTGTATAAGAAAGCAGTGGCAATGTTCTATTGCATTGAACTACAAATATTAGGACCCAATATTGGGCTTACCAACAGATATAGCCACACGAAAGACCGACCAAGGAGGTATGGGACCGATAATAGGGGCGCAGCTCTGCTCAGAACTTTTCTCCACATCCAACTCATATAGGAGTCCAAAAATGTCACTTTAGCCAGAGGTATCCAGACTGATGATATCCATAGCCTTACACTCCGGTCAAGATGCCCCAGTTATTCTGTATGCTGGGGCGAATAGAGCAATAAAAACCTACCCAGCTGATAGCTATTAAGAAAATAAAATAAAATAAAAACTCGTGAAAATGACTGCTGCGAGTGTTACAGTCGGATTGAACGTCCACGGCGAACAATGTCTTTGGCTCGGGAATTTGATTGACCTTGAAGGGTTCGTTTTTGCAGCTTTGTTTGAGATCTCACCCCCAACGCATCGTAACTCTAATATTGTCTGATATCTATACCGCCCCTTGATCTTGTTCCCGTATTGCACACTGCTTCTATGCTATCATTTTCATCATCGCGTTCTGTTGCAGAAATTGATGATTCACATCCTCTGTTTGTGTTTTGTCCATCGGCGTCGGTCTATATTATGGCTACACTTTATTCCATCGGGCAAATGATGGCGCATTTGATTGTCTGGATCTGATTCCACAATTTCATGGCTCTTCTTTATTATCTTCTTGAACGCGGCAGTCTTTATTCTCTTTGTTTTTGGTGCATGAGCTCATGCGAGCGATTTGGCTGAACATCGAAGATTGGTACCAACGTAGAAAAAGGCATTGATTAACCTATTACCTATATGCACGGCTAGCAGGATACATTCTAAGGCTAATCAGACGCGCCCGGCTTGCACAAAATAGCACAGAGCCCCTTTTGGAGCACATAGCAGATCGATGCGGGTACCTACATCTGGGCCCTCAAAAATGAACAAGCATAGACTTATCTCTCCGCGAAATATACTGGTTTTTGTTTCTGAAGGTTGTTGACAGTCCATTATTCTTTGTAACATCTTCACTAATAACGTGTAATTTAGTCCGCAAGCGCGGTTAAAGCACATATTGGTTCTTGTTACTGTCGCAATGACATTGTTCCTCATCCGCCTCGGACTTTTTTTTTGCAGGGACAGAACGAAAACTACAATTTCTTCATGCCTGTAATGTTTTTTTGCGATAAGTAGGGCCACTCGGATTTAATGAATATTGTATACTCCTGGGCGTATTCCATGTGAAGATCTGCTACATGTAGATTTCAATGAAGACAGATAGGATAGGCAGCACTTTTACTTCGCATTAGCGTATACCAAAAAAAAAAAAAAAAAAAAAAAAAGGCTAGATGGAAAAAAGAAAGGAATAAAGGAAAGAATAGAATACATTTCGACTATAGCATGTATTGGCGCCTTAGTCGCACCCAAATGCTCGCCTTGATGGCAACGATATACATATAGACCTTGCGATTTCCACTGAGTGTCAGGCATAGTGCCTGCTGTACGAATTTCAGACGAGCAAGGGATTAGCTTCGGGCAAAAAAAAAAACTATTGTAATAATCAACATCATGAGCGCGATTTTCAGGAAGCGGGGGAGAAACGGTGCAGATGATGGCGCTTTGCCTTCCTTGTTATGTGCTGGAGGCTAGAAGGACGCGCTTGAATATGAAACGCATTCAAACGCGACTCGTAGCCTAGATCATTTTTATTTTTATGTTCTATGTTGCTCACAGGTTTGGACAAGTGGCGGGCAAGCGATGGACAAAGTACAGTGTATATAATGCAGGGTGGATGGTGGTCTTGCCGAAGCGTACAGTATGAAGTGGCGGACAAAGGGGTTTGTTCCTTTTTTTCCCTACAATATTTCCATACTTCATTTTGCGCATCAATCGGTCCACTCAATATTTTATCAGACATGCCACTGCACTTCCTGCATTACTCTACTTTGCCCATCGCTGTGCCATCGCTTGTCTTTATCACTTGTGCCTATCCTGTGTCCCAGGCTCATTGGCTGTCAATACTCTTCTTGTCCATCACCTCGCTGGCCCATTGGCCTGGCGGTGCCCCGTCTGCTCTGGCAAACCTTGTTGATCTGCGCGGCGCGGAACGCACAACAACTACCTGTTTCAGAAAGACGTCCACACAAGCATGTCTGAAATGGAGTGGGCCTCACTGTTTGTAGTCCGTCGAGGACCTTCGTGCTCACAGGCTCGAGCGCCACTCTGACTCTTTCAGGACCACCTCCAGGGACACTGAAGGCCAGCAGGAAACGTTAACTGTCCACAGTGTAAACGACAAATTCGAGTGTCCACGCTGTAGGAAAGTTTTTCCAAGTAAGTCGGCCGTTTGAAAACGTTTAGAGCGAGGGGATTGCTCTCTCTTCGCGAACGATTGGGGATAGTGGGAGTGAATCTAGGATGAATAAAGGTTCTACTGGATTGAATGCTGCTATCTAGTCTAGGTGTAGATGGGCCTATATATCAGCGGGATCATTGCCACAGTACCCTGGAAAGTTGGAACTGGGCGCAGTACTACTTTTGCACTCCCTGTTACAAGATATCAAGCTGTCGTCGCCTCGTACATACCAGCTATGTAGGCGTTGAACGATAGTCTCGCTTCCACTTCAACTCCTCAGAAGCGCAACCGCGACAGTGCGATCCTTTACACTTGTAAACACTTCCGCGAATCAGACACCAGCAAGACCAAAACGCTGTTCATCGTGGACGCTTTGGAGTTGAGCCGCTTTTAAGTGGAGCTAATGGTAGTGGACCAGTTATTGGTACACAATCAAACCTTCGGTCCGACTCTTTAATAAATGCTACTGAAGTCAGATCCTTCATAATCTTTGCTTGCACATAACTAAGCGCGAGATCCAAAACCAAAATGAGGTGCACGGCGAAATACCAGATCGGCATCCTTTTCTATCCATCGCTTGACCAAAGCTGACAGATTTTAATTGAGGAAAAAATGAGGGAAGATAGCAAAGAACAGCCCCCTAGATTTCAATAGCCTCTTGGTACTCTTGATGCATATGAATACAGGCGCTATCAATAATGACAGTGGAATTCTCCGTGGACCATGGATTCAGACCCATATTCATCGCTATTTCCATGCAAATTTCACGATGACGTAGATATGGCTGTAACGACGGGTTTACTAGCCATAGCTTTCAGTAAAGGCAAAAACCACTTTGCACTCCATTACTCTCGGTCGCCCTCTGTCATATAAACATGTCTGCCGTAAGTCTACAGGACGTTCTAGCATGAGAACACTCAACTCCAAGGAATATTCCCCACATGCGAGATAGGATCAATCGGAGCCGACACGCTTTGTTTATTTTTGGATGTTGATGATCGTGCAAGCGTTTGATCTGTTTCAAGAAACAGGATAAGCGACGCAGCGAGCACAGCGCTCGTCCCGGACCAAAAGCCCACAGACCGTGGTCTTGGCAGTCAGATCCTCTCTATACGGCCAGAATAAACTATGCTGGGCGGATAAACATCTTGGCCATTGAAAGAAAATGGATACGTGATATCAATCAAGGAAGCTGCACAGTTGATCTCATCAGAGTATTATGCTGGAAAGAGCGCCTCTGGTATTCAGCGTCAATCGCATGGACTAGCGGAGCAGGAATGCAACCAGAGGGCAACCAGAAGGCAACCAGAAGACGTTGGGAGCGACGCATTTCAATCCTCGTGAGACTGACATTCGTAAACGTTACCTTGCTTGTACTAGTTTGTTCCCGTCAACCCAAAGCCATTTCTCAACGACCTCACAGGAAAGGCGGTCATGGTTAAGCTGAAGTGGGGACAAGAGTACAAGGGATTCTTGGTCTCAGTGGATTCGTATATGAACTTACAGGTATGCTTTGTCTCTTTACTGCATTTGTTTGCGTGCTTTTTAAAGACTTCCATCGACGATATTTTTCTGTCTAAGTACCATTCTGATGTCTTTTTCTGATCGAATTCTTACAGCTTGCAAGTACAGAGGAGTTCGTGGATGGGACATCTACAGGAACGCTCGGAGAGGTGTTGATTCGCTGCAACAACGTGCTCTATGTACGAGGCATTGAAGACGAATGAGAGGACTGAGGGGCACTTCTTTGAAGAAAGGTCAAGGAGAGCAGTGCAACGATGAGTATGCGTATCGATACTAAATAAAAACACTGCAGCAAGTTACCCAACGATATGTTTATTCACGAGTACATAGTATCACCACGTTCTATCGATGAAAGTTGTCTTTGAGAGCCAATTGCTCCACTAAAGATCCACAGGTCGTTCAAGTGGCTTGCAAGAGGCAAGGGCAAGGGGTGCTTGTTTGTCCCCGTCTTTCAACCTTCTTCAGCACCACATATTCATCTGTCCCTTTCAGATCCACATCACCAAGTCTAATCGAACACGCAACCAGCCATGACAACAAAACTCATTGCCTTTTCGCCTGAACAACAACAGACCCTGTCATCTCTGACCCTGACCTCGCCGTCCTTCCTCAGCTACCTCCTTCAGTACCAACAAGAGACCATTCGCGGTATCGCTGTCCGACTGCCAGGCAACTTTGTACATTACTCGCTTTTGTCGGATCAGCAGATTGTGCCAGGCAAGACGACTGTTGGAGATCTGAAGATGAAGGTTCTCAACGTCGTCTATGTGACGGATAGCCAGGAGCAGGTCGAGGAGTGCGTGCTGTGCCGGTTAGGCGTCCATATCGACGGACTGCACGAGATACCAGCGAGTCAGTTCTAGCGGAGCGTGAGGTGGATCGATGCGCGGCACTAAAACGTCTGATTGACAGCTGATATCCATCCTGGAGTTGTCGGCGCATAGCCGAGGGACAAGTCTTCTTTGAATCAGTTTCATTTTATTTCTATTTTTTCATTGATCTATACAACATGGAAGCGAATTGAGTCGGATTGCCTCAGGAAACGAAGCGGTGCGGCGAGAGAGAGAGCGAATGTTTACTCAGACTAGCAGATCAGGATCGTTACGAGACACCCTTCGGTTTACAGATATGGCCACTTTGTAAGGTTCTTTGTTTATGAACCATTGTAGATAGCAATTGATAAAGCAAACCACTGAACTATTGAGCCATTGGACCACTGAACCATTGGATAACCGAACCCAAATGGTCATGTGGCAGCAAAAGAACTTGGGAACAAAAGATCCAGACCTGGCTCTATGGTGTCCCGCTCGCGTTCAGTTAAAGAAATAACGTTCATTAAATTATTGAGATCACGCCGTGTCCCCCATGTCCACAATTGTGGACAGGGACATGGACATGAATTCACTTGCGATAACCTTTGCACTCGAACGTCCATAGCATTTTGCTGTCGATAACATTTTTTTTCTGTTCCTGGTTCCGTTCCTGAATTCCCCTTTCATGGTCCTTTCACACACATACGCGCACACACACACACACACTCTCTCTCTCTCTCACATGTACACGCCCATATATACGCTCCCTTTCGCTACTAATCCCCACTCTCATTCTTCGTGCTCCATCTTCTCTTTGCCACTCATTACTCCACCTTTCATGCGTTGTTGTTCATAAGATTCCTTTGTCGTTTGTGCATTCGTCTCCTTTTCGGTCGTTCCTTTCTCGCATTCATGGTCTTATAGTCTTATAGCTTCACCTTCAGCCGTCCGCCTCATACTTCTTGCCGTCTCCCTCACATAGCCATATTTTTGCGGCATACAGTAAAGCTCAGAATACCGCTTGTTTATTCAGGGTTTATCTGTTGTCTGCTCGCTATCTACTTTACTTTGGCTTTTTGCGGCCAACATCACCCGCAGTGAATTTATAGTACAGCCCTTATTGTTTTTTGTAAACATATCAAGAAAGGTGTCGACGGTTTGCTGCTTCTCCATCGCCTCTGCCTTGATCAGTTGAATTAACTGGCGACGGCGCCTGTAGGCCTTACAACGTGCTGGGGTGAAGGGCCATTTGTTGTCTTCCAATATGGCCTGTGCAATCGGGCCATGAAATTCATCCCATGCTTGCCGGACGGTAAGAAGACCATTGTCAGACAGCATGTTGTAGCCCTTGACCCTGGTTCTTTCTTAGCTGGGCGTTTGTTTAGCTCTACGGCAGGAGGGCGGAAAGTGGAGTGCGCTGTGTTAGATCGGCGGCATTACTATCAATTGTTTCTCATTATGTAACGCTTGGCTGCTAACTTTGCTTTTTTTGCAACCACGATTGTGAGAAATGTAACAACAACAACATGCATGCACTGCCAAGGACGCGAAGCCTTTATTTCGGCAAGCCTTGATAGATGCGAGGAAATAAGAGAAAAAATGTGATATATCTCCGTCGCTCGCGTAAAACCTTTATTCATGCGCACAGAATAGACCCTGCGGAACAATCAGTTTGGAGTGTCTTCTGTCTCCGTCGTATTATCTTTTGAACCGAGAGAGACTGACAAAGGGATCAAAATAATCAGCCTACATGGTTCTGGTTACAGTAGGACTCGTCCAAATACACAAACACGGCGCCCTTATACTTGTCGGACCGTCGCTTTTGAAGGTAGTGCCGCCTCTAGGCCTCGACATCCTCGGTTCCGACAGGATTTCTAGTGTTTCCGACATCCTGATAACGGGAATCCATTTTCTCCATCAACAACTGAATCGCTTCCTTGCTTGGAATCATGAATTGATCCGCGAATAGCACCTTGATGCGGTTAAAAACGACTCTAAGATTACAGCTTGTCCCTTGGTGTTCGTTTCCGTTGCGATTCGTCGAAGGTCTGAAGCAAACGATAGAGTGTGGTTGTAACGTGGATGCTTGCCTCGAGCGTCTCCGTTATCCTTCCTTAATACGATGCCTTTGACGGTATTGAGTGAGAATCCCATGTAATAAATAGGCCGTTCGTAGAAAAGGATCCGCTGTCGTAGCAAGTTTCGCGTTCTCTTTTTCTCCCTTGCAAAACTCGAAGCAATGAAGTACTGCTCTACGCTCCTATACAGACCCCCTTTTTCCTGAAGGCCGTTTATGCTGTTTGACTGAAATGAACGTATTGCTGGAAGGTGCAACCTTCCTCAATTCTCTGCAACAGCTTGACCTTCTTCTGCAGCTTCTCGATTGTCTCCAAGGTCTCTCTGCCTTTTTTCCCAGATCGTTGGACAGAGTTTCGGAAAGAGGATCCAGGCAGGGGCGTTTTCTTGAAGTCTTCGTGAATGACTTGTCCGACGAAGTAGCATGGGCTTCTGCCAAGGACATGGCTTTGATAACTTGTATACTATATCGTAGTCGTCGAAGCCATCTTCCACAGCATCCAAGGCTTCGATGAAGCAGGGATATATAAGCATTTTTTGTCACGTGCATGAATGAGTGTTGATCCCAGGTTGCTGGTCCCTCCCCAACCCCTTAAAAAATGAGACGATTACGATGAGACAGGGGTGGAAAGCACCGCCAGGAAATTGGGCAACCGCGTTCTTGTCTCCGCCTCTTTGAGGAAACATCTAGAAGCTTTTGTTATTGTGGGCGCGGTTGCTTGGCCACTATCTAACCAAGGTCGTATATATTTCTGGCCTGGTGCTGGCTCCCTCTTTTGTTTCCCTCATCCTCTCTTCCCTCCACATTCCACATCCAACCATGTCGTCCGAGACGTTTTCTTTCCAGGTACATGCCTTGTCTATTGTTTCCTGATCCAACACTTGGACAGATACACATACGCATGTGTGTGTCTGCGTCGTCAGTCGTGCAATCGAGATCTGATCTCCAAGCAATTGCTTATTCTTCGTATCCTTAACACATCATAAACCAATGATTCTCCACTACTTCTCCCATAGGCTGAGATCTCTCAGTTGATGAGCTTGATCATCAACACCTTCTACTCAAACAAGGAGGTTTTCTTGAGAGAATTGGTTTCCAACGCCTCTGGTACGTCTCCTGTTATTTTGGAGTCCTCGATGCTTTTATTATCTTCCTATGCACCGTTATCCGGCAATCGAATGCTAACTGCCAATTGCTCCTTCCACTTTAACCACAGATGCTCTTGACAAGATCCGTTATGAGTCCCTCACCGACCCCTCCAAGCTCGACTCTGAGAAGGAGCTCTATATTCGCATCACCCCCGATCGCGAGAACAACATCTTGACCATTCGTGATACTGGTATCGGTATGACCAAGGCTGATCTCGTCAACAACCTTGGTACCATTGCCAAGTCCGGAACCAAGGCTTTCATGGAGGCCCTCAGCAGCGGTGCTGATATTTCCATGATCGGTCAATTTGGTGTCGGTTTCTACTCTGCTTACTTGGTTGCCGAGAAGGTCCAGGTCATCTCGAAGCACAACGATGATGAGCAGTACATCTGGGAGTCCGCCGCTGGTGGCTCCTTCACCATCACCCGCGACACTGTCAACCCCTCCTTGGGCCGCGGTACCGAGATGCGCCTCTTCATGAAGGAGGACCAGCTAGAGTATCTCGAGGAGAAGAAGATCAAGGAGATCATCAAGAAGCACTCTGAGTTCATTGGTTACCCCATCCAGCTCGCCGTCGAGAAGGAGACCGAGAAGGAGGTCGAGGACGATGAGGAGGAGGTCAAGGAGGGCGACTCCAAGATCGAGGAGATTGAGGATGAAGACGAGAAGAAGGAGAAGAAGAAGAAGACTATTAAGGAGAAGACCGTTGAGAACGAGGAGCTCAACAAGACCAAGCCCCTCTGGACCCGCAACCCCGAGGACATCACCAACGAGGAGTACGCGACCTTCTACAAGTCCCTCACCAACGACTGGGGTGACCACATGGCTGTTAAGCACTTCGCTATTGAGGGTCAGCTCGAGTTCCGTGCTATCCTCTTCGTTCCCGGCCGTGCCCCCTTTGATATGTTCGAGACCAAGAAGAAGCGCAACAACATCAAGTTGTACGTCCGCCGTGTCTTCATCATGGACGACTGCGAGGACCTCATCCCCGAGTGGCTCAACTTCATCAAGGGTATTGTCGACTCTGAGGATCTTCCTTTGAACATCTCCCGTGAGATGCTTCAGCAGAACAAGATTCTCAAGGTCATCCGCAAGAACCTTGTCAAGAAGTGTCTCGAGATGTTTGCTGAGATTGCCGAGGATAAGGAGAACTTTGCCAAGTTCTACGAAGCCTTTGCAAAGAACATCAAGCTCGGTGTCCACGAGGATGCTCAGAACCGCGCCAAGTTGGCTGACTTGCTCCGTTACCACTCGACCAAGTCTTTGGACGAGATGACCTCGCTCAAGGACTATATTACCCGCATGCCCGAGAAGCAGAAGAACATCTACTACATCACCGGTGAGTCTCGCGTCGCTGTCGAGAACTCTCCCTTCATCGAGGTCTTGAAGAAGAAGGGCTTCGAAGTCCTCTTCATGGTTGACCCCATCGATGAGTACGCTGTCACCCAACTCAAGGAGTACGATGGCAAGAAGTTGATCTCTGTTACCAAGGAGGGTCTTGAGCTCGAGGAGGATGAGGAGGAGAAGGCTCTCCGTGAGGCCGAAGAGAAGTCGTACGAGGCTCTCTGCGCCCAGATTAAAGAGATTCTCGGTGACAAGGTCGAGAAGGTCTTGGTCTCAAACCGTATCTCCGAGTCGCCCTGCGTCCTCGTCACCGGTGCTTTTGGCTGGTCCTCGAACATGGAACGTATCATGAAGGCCCAGGCCCTCCGTGACTCGTCCATGTCGTCCTACATGGCCTCGAAGAAGTCGCTCGAGTTGAACCCCAACAACGCTATCATCAAGACCCTCAAGGCCAAGGTTGAGGCTGACAAGAACGACAAGACCGTCAAGGACTTGACCTTGTTGATGTACGACGTTGCCCTCGTCGTCTCTGGCTTCAGCATCGAGAAGACCGATACCTTCGCTGATCGCATCCACCGCATGATCAAGCTCGGTCTTGCCATCGATGACGACGAGGAGGAGGCTGGTTCGGACATGCCCGCCCTCGAGGCTGAGGATGTTGTTGAGGCCAGTGAGATGGAGGAGGTCGATTAAACTGTACACTAGCCTACACTTTTTCGTTTTCCCTTTGTCACTATAGCACATCCCCATTGTAATTACCATCTGTTTACATACCAAACAACGCAAAGTGATATAAATGCATTTTATAGACCTTTTTCATAAGCTTTAATTGCTGCTTCATGTCATTGTGGATTGGGTAGCCGGGGTAAGACGGCGATGATGGTATTGTTGTGCTTGGATGGCATTCCAATGTATGTTCCTGGAGTGGACGAGTGCGCCTGAGTGATGGCCATTTGTGTGGATTGCTTCAGCGCGTACTCTTCCTGGTGCTTGCGCAAGATCTATTTAGCACAGATGAGAAAAGATTAAAAACAGCAAGAACCAGGTTGCGGATCAAATTATATCGTTGGCGAAATGCCGTTGGACCAGTTCTCCTTAACGTCCCCGACATCCAGTACTTACGTCGTGATGTGACTTCTGGCTTTGGTCGATGGGACCAATTGGTGGGCCAAAGGGTAACCTGGTTGTATTTGGACCGGATCTAATGATATGGATAGTGGCGGTAATAACCGGAGAGCAACAAAGCCTCTATCAGTCCACGAGATCCAGATCGCCTGAAACAAAGCAATGTGCTGCCGACCAAAAAAAAAAAAAAAAAAAAAAAAAAAAAAAAAGCGGTGCTGTATAGACGCACCCTGTGCCCTGGTATCCCATTGATCCTGGCTGTGTAAGCGACGGTGACGGCATGCCAGACATGAACGACCGCGATCCTTGCTGATTCTGCGGTATCTGTATTTGCTGCGGCATCGGCATGTTCATATTCATCTGTTGCGGCTGTGGTTGCTGCATAGGTTGTCCTGGCTGCTGTTGCTGCATCATCATCGGTGGAAATCCTCGCTGTTGGTATCCGAATTGCTGCTGCGACATATCGTTTCTATTTTATTGGAGCAGATAAAAGCATGTGAAGCAAGATAGTCAGACATGACTGTTAGCGGGCGAGATATGGTGGTTCCTGATAAGATATAGGCCTCCAAACGTCCAGATGCTGGTAGGGCCTCATATTGATCGCACTTACGGAAAGTTCATCCCTCCTGGCCCTCCACCGCCACGGGGCTTCTGTTGCATCCCTCCAGGGCCGCCTCTCCCATGTCCTCCGCGATAGCTCATGGTCGTAGTCGTGGCTGTGTGATTCTGTCCTGAGCTGTGTTGATGTCCCAAGAGGGCGAAATCAACTGGATGCTCGAAATACAAAACCAATGTGTGAGAACTGAAAGGCAGTCCTTTCATCACTCCCATCACTCTCGGCCCCTTTTACGCATTCGACTCGTACAACTGCCACTATCATTCCTGCTTTCGCTGCAACTCTCTAGTTCTGAGCCGAAATCCGTAGCCTTGCCTCGAGACATACCCGTTTACCTTCCCTTTCTCGCAGGACATCAGCTTTGTCGAACCATGGCTCTCAACTCTGCACAGCAGTACTTGGCATCAGTCAATGGCCCTTCTCCTTCTACAGCAACTTCCTTCTCTAGCACGGCCTTCGGGAGAGGTCCGAGTAACGGTCGAGGTCAGTTTAGGTGTCTTTACCATTGCATTTGAGGACTCGATGTTGCGCTCTAATACTAACGAACGCTGATATGACTGTATGACTTTAGTCAACTTGGACGAGGAAATTAAGCTAACAACGAACAACCGCGAGCGAGCACAGATGGACAACATGGCGGACCTGTATTCTATCATCGTCGTATTAGAGCATTTGGAAATGGCGTACATTCGAAGTGCCATCACTCACACACAGTATGTCCTGATGAAGCCTTCTCTGCCGCTATTTGCAACAATTGAGAAAAAAAACCTATGCTTCGTCGTCTATATTATCGACTCAAGGTGTCTCATTGTACAATATCTTTTTTTTTTATAGATACACACCCGAGTGTCGTCAGCTCATTGCGCAATTTAAAACGGCCTCTAGCTTGCTGGGCGATGTTGTACCAGATCTGGAAAAGTTTATGAAGGAATACAATTTGGATTGCCCAGCAGCAGCCAAGAGGATCAAGATTGGCGTGCCAGCGACAGTCGAATTTGGCGATGGTGGTGCATCGAACGAGCCAAGTGGCCATAAGTCTGCCAAATATATTGCTGAAACTGTCCAGGTAAGGCTGAGACCAAGCATGTCTATATTACATACACTCGATGTATCATTATGTTTGTGCAACATGCCAATCTTCTGGCTTGTCCATTTCCTCTCCTGTTTTTCAATCCCTCCAGAGCTACATTACGGTCATGGATATGCTGAAGTTAGGAATGGGGGCGGTAGATGAAATTCACCCTCACTTGGCGGACCTTATGCAGAGTCTGAACAATGTGCGATCACTACCTGCTGATTTTGAAGGCCGGGCCAAATTGCGCGAATGGTAAGTTTAATTAACTGGTCACTTCGTCTTTATACTTCAGCGATGTTGTTTTCAGAAAAGTGAATGCTGACCCCTTTGTGATACATCATCATAGGTTGATCAAATTGAATGGTATGAGGGCAAGCGAAGAGCTGGCTGCGGACGAAAAGAGACAGATGGAGTTCGACCTTGAAAGCAACTATACTGCATTCCGTGGATGGCTTGATAGTCAATAAAGAAGGCTGATCCAAGCTGAGTACAATGTAAATGCATTTATTGAAAGCACAGCGATTTCTTTGTCTGTTGGTCTCCCTGCCTGGTCCATAAGTCGATCCCAGTGTCGTCCATAATTGGTGTCCTCCTGGCAGTTGTGTCTCCCGATCCGGTTCTCTGCAAGTACAAAAGATGATTTATCTCGAGCTCCAATCCCATACGCTTGTTCCCTAGACCCCCTCCATTCCTTCTACGTCCTGCATTCTTATTCAGCCTTCTTGGGCTTCTTGGTTCCGTATTTTGACCTTGACGTGCGCCTGCTGGCAACACCCTGCAAATCCATGGCTCCGCGGACCAAGTGATAACGGACTCCTGGCAGATCGGGAACACGACCGCCACGAACAAGGACAACGGAGTGCTCCTGCAGGTTGTGACCCTCTCCGGGAATATAGGCGTTGACGACCTTCTCGTTCGAAAGCTTCACACGGGCGACCTTACGGACGGCTGAGTTGGGCTTACGAGGCTTCTGAGTAAAGACACGGACGCAGACACCTTTCTTCTGAAAACAGGCGTCAAGAGCTGGTGATTTCGATTCCTTCTTGAAAGTCTTGCGGCAGCCACGCATAACCTGATTAAGCGAGGCCATGGAGCGGACCTGCTGTTGCTGTGGTTGCTGTTGCTGGCGGAACGCTGCTGAGAGGGCGGGAGAGGCGGATTTGAAGACGGTCAAGGGGGTTCTGATGGCGGTTGCTGATGGCAATGCGGCCACGAGTGAGCGCAGGTTGAACATGGCTGTGCGTATTTGTGTGATATGTGTGTAATAATGGAGGTAAATACGCGAGAGTGAGGAGGGGATTGGGAGGAGCAACCAGGACTATGGTGAAGGTGGAGTGCTCGTCTGGCATTTGTTTTCGTTCCTGAGATCCGGGTGTGGCTTGTTGAAAGAGACTGCTTGCCTTCAGTAAAGAGGCAAAAAGCAACTACCTTTCTTCGCAAACACCACCGAAAAATGTCCAGCTCACTCTCAGGACCCTCCAATTTTGCCGACGATGGCTCAGCAGTGATTTCCCGCCAGGTTGAGGTCCACCACAGTCGACTTGCCTCGGAGCCTCAGAACAAGATCAAGGCGTGTTCCGACATTTATGAGATTGACCGCACAGTCGCTGTTATCAAGGAGCGGGGCTACAAGAGAGTGAGTTAGGTTCAGGACCAGAGCCATCCAGACATTGGCATTTCTGCGCATGTAATAAGTAGCTATGGGAAATTATGAAGCGCTTACATGGATTGCGTTATCATGGCATAGATCGCGCTGCAGTTCCCTGACGAACTCTTGCCGGACTCTGGACTTGTAGCACAGTTGATCCGGGAGCACACAGGAAGCGGCGTCTACATTCTCGCGGATACCTCGTATGGAAGGTGAGACAGCATTTCGTCCGCAATTGGTCAATCTCGTTACGAAGCAGGACAGTGTGTTAACGCCGGAACGAATTTCGTATGGCACGTCTTATAGCTGCTGTGTGGACGAAGTAGCAGCGCAGCACATTGCTGCAGATGCCATTATTCACTATGGCCGATCATGTCAAAGTCCGTAAGTCGCTCTTTCACGCGCATTTGGTAGCAGAGGAGTCCAATGCTCGACTATCTTGTCTTATGCGCCTTTCATTCATTCCGTCGATCTTGTAGAACGTCTCGCCTGCCGGTTATCTATGTTTTTGGAAAGCAACCTGTTGATGTTCAGCACTGCGCATCAGTATTGGATGGATTCTTTGCAGAGAACAAGTCCCGCAAGATTGTATTGATGTACGATGTGATCTATGCCCACTGCATTGGTAAGGAGCGTTGCGGTTTTTATGGTCTGACCAATATATTTGTGGTGTTTTAAGGTATCATACTGATGTTCTATGAAATGAATTGCTTTTGCGCAATAGATCAACTTATGGGAATACTGGAAACTGAATTGAAGTACACCAACATTGTCAAATCAAGAGTGGAAACAGAGTCGAATCTCGGATATGTGTTGTCAAACCCAGACTCAGCCCAGGCCTCTGCCAGCAAATGTGACCAACTATCCTCATGTTGTCAAAGCGGAGAAAATAATGCAGCATCTGCATGCTCCAACTCTTCGGGATGCCAAACTGCGATATCCACTATGATGACTCATCGGCAGCAGCAGCCAGCGACGAATAACGCCGATGAGGGTGATCATGCCGCCGAGAGTAATATCAGCAAGCGGAGGAAGTTTGGAAGGACATACGACCTGCCGAAGGGCGATAACATCGAGGACTACACCCTGTTCTATGTCGGAGACGAGAGCACGACACTATCCAACATCATGATGACCCACAGCAAATGCGATGTCTACTCCTACAGCCCAGAGAAGAGGGAAGGGCGGTTAGAGTCTGCGCAGGTCAACAGGGCACTTATGCGTCGGTATTTTTTGGTCCAGAAAGCCAAGGATGCGGACGTAATTGGAATCGCAGTTGGAACATTAGGAGTCGGTAATGGCTCTGGACTTTTACAACGCTATGCAACTGTCCGGATCGGAAAGGGTTGTATTGGGCTGCTGACACGTCCCATACTCTTATTGATAATCTTGCACTCCGATAGCCTCGTACATGACCATGATCCAGCATCTGAAGGCACTGATTGAATCTAAGGGCAAGAAGGCGTACACATTTGTGATGGGCAAGTTAAACGTGGCCAAGATGGCGAACTTCATGGAAATCGATTGCTTTGTCTATGTGGCCTGCCCCGAGAACAGTTTGATCGATAGCAAAGAGTTTTATCGTCCCATCGTCACGCCTTACGAGCTCGAGATCGCTCTCAGCAAGTCCAGAGAATGGACAGGAGAATATGTCACGGATTTCCAGCAACTGCTTCCTGAGGACGACAAGATTGGTGTGGATAAGGTCAAGATTTCGCAGGCACAACTGGATGCAGCTTCAGACCGAGAGGATGAAAGAGAGAGCTCGGACCAGGATAGTGATGAGGATGAGGCACCGCACTTTTCGTTAGTGACAGGGCAGTACAAGCAGAACAAGAAGTATACTACCAATAAGAAGGATTCTAAGGAGTTGTCGGCACTAGTCGAAGGAACGAAGGATCTGACGGTGCGGGATAAGAACACGAGTGTAGCGACATTGATGTCGAGCGCTGCAGGTGAATACTTGCAGTCGAGGCAGTTTAGGGGCCTTGAGGTCCAGCTGGGAGAGACGCCTGTGGAGCTCGCGACGGAGGGGCGCGCTGGTATTGCGAGGGGCTATAATTCTGAAAACGGATACAATAGCCGTGAGAAGGAAAAATATTAGAGCTATGCTGTATTTGTAAAGTAGAGAACCACTTTAATAATCCGTTCACGTGTGAAAGCACAAAGAGGCTATCGCCGATCGTTGCAGCATTTCACAGGCAGCACCGACAATCTTTTTCTCTTGGGAATTACGGGACTTGATGAGCATGAAGATTGATTGCGATAGTGGAAATCGTGAATGATAGCGATAAGCGATCGCTTGCTATTTCTTCGCATCGTCTCTGGGAAGGGCGAGGTGCGGAGTACGGTCAAATGTAGGAGAACAGGGGATGCGCATAAAGAGATCGGTGGTACTTGTCGTGTCTAATGACGAACCGAGGTCTCAAGGAAGGAGCCAGAGATAACGGCGACCGTATCTTTAAGGAGACCTGCATCTGTGGGTCGCGTGTTCGTTTCTAAAGTGGGCTCGGGAAGTGCTCTTCAATTTTTTATTTATTCCCTCCCTAGGAAACATGCAACGCGCCTTATTTTTTTTTGAATTACCTATCTTTTTTGATCCCTCTAGACTTTCTGGGCCTAGTAAACTATGCTCCCTCCTCCTTTGTAACAACAATGTACAATGGTGCATCCTATTACTCCCGTCATGGCCGTAGTCGTGAACAGCTTTGAAGTTGATTTGGGTGATGGTCAAGAGCTTCTTTGTCATGAGTATTGACACGCATTGTTCAGTTGTGAACATGACGAACGTGCGCTGCCAAGAAGACAAAGGGGGTTGCGCATTATCGTTTGGACTCAGTTCGGACAAGGGGGGAGGCAGCTGTAATAGTACGTTTGTTTATCATTCATCGACTTGAAAACCGTCTGAGCACGATAACGATCGACTCACTGTAAAAGATGAGCAGTTCCTTGGTTTATTCTTCTCTCGTTAGGATGGTCCAAGCGAGGAAGACACCAACTAAGTTTATGAAAAAATCAGGCTCCCAGAACGCTGAGCCTCAAGTAGTGATCGTGGGATCCCTGCCGAAGGACTTCCTCAGTCACCAATGGGTTCAATTTGAGCGATTTACTTTGTACATCGAGAAGTAGGGTACGCGGCAAAGCTTACGAGGTAATGGCGCTAATTCTGCCCGTACTTGCAGTTGACCATCCGAGATAACAAAAGTGAAATATATCTTTGCCCCCAATGGGCCATAGTCCTGCCCCCTAGTTTCTGCCTATCGATAGTAATGTCGTAAATGTTGTAGATGTATGTACCATGCCTCAGCTACAAGACGTATTTTATCCTGCTGAGACTTTTTTTCCCGATGTATTCTGCTCGTTGTCCATCCAAGCGGACAAATTTCGCGCAGGAAAGAGAAGGGGAGAGGACGCAGATAGTCCGATGGGATACAGATAAAGCGACCGATTGGACGTGCAGAATGCAGATTAGATAGGATGGAATTCTTTTAAAGGGAAGCGGAGGCGGTGGGTTGTGGTTCCTTTCTACTTTTCTACGCTCTACTCTCCACTCCTACTTCTACTCGCGCTTCTACTCCAACCCCTCACGCTACTTTCTACACTACTCTGTCTACACTACTCTGTCTACACTACTCTGTCTACACTACTCTGTCTACACTACTCTGTCTACACTACTCTGTCTACACTACTCTGTCTACACTACTCCCATTATACTCTACCCTTCTCGACCATCACACTTTCTCTGCTTGCAGCTGACTGTTTGCTAGCCATTACATTCGCGTCGTTCCTCGCTTTGCTCAACGTTCACTTGGCTTCTTCCTTTTACATCCTTGCAAAGGCAATCCACATCCCCTACTTGTGCTCTCTCCTCTTCACAATTGACAATTGACAGCCCTGGGCCCTGAACACACCCACATATCCAGCCTCTTATTTCCACAATCCTTCGACACCCCCCAACAATGCTCCATTCGCCGATTACGACAAGTAGCCCGTTGCTCCCTTTGATAGGTAAAGACAGTTATGATAGAAGCCTTCAACTTTCAATCCATTTCTAGCGGCCGATGTTTTATGCATTCTCTGCCCCGTTCACTTTTTACAGCGAATATGGGTCCCGTAATGGATGTGCAATCAAAATCCCACTCATCTACACATACGCAATACATGAACTCGCACTGTAGGCATGCATCGTATGCCATCATCTATCGCTATCGAGCGATGGATTTATTTTTTTATTTTTTATTGCGCTCTTTACCGTTCCCTATCTTCTCAATCATATGTAAAAAGAGCTCCCGTCACTCAGGGACTTGAACTAAACTAGGATTTTCAACTTGAACACATGTCTACGCGCCTTATTCTTATACATATACGTCTTAAACATCCCTTCCATAGTACCATGCAGCACTGTAGTATAAAAAAAGAGGTGTTCTTCACTTTCCTTCCGAGGCAAGTGGGCATTGCGCGTGCAAATGTTGAAAAAAAAAAATTGGGCAACAGCTCATTTGTAAACATACAAATACATAGTGCATAACATGTGGAATATGGTCTTTGACGAAAAGTTTTATTCCTTGGAATCACCATGGGTTACATTGTTCAAGACTGCAGAACGCAAACAGCGCTCGATCTAAAAGTGCCATTGTTCTAATGTATGCGATACTTGCCTCTCTGCCCTCCTCTCCTTGGTCATGCGCTATCTATCGATTCACCCCCCCTCCCCCCCCCCCGCTTGCTTGGTCGCCCATTATCCCTACATCTTCGTGGATACCTCTGTTATAGGATGCAAATACCCTGCTGCGACGTACTCGGCAAAGCCCACATCATGTATCCTATCTAATTCGGGCACAAAGCAGGGCTCAAGTCAATCCACGTCTGCTGCCATCAACATTCCATCTCCACCATTATCACCCAACCTGAACTATGGTGGAGATGACGATGTGGACGATGACCTCGGATCATACGAGCAAAGAGATGATCGTGCCAGCAATATCTTTTCTTCTCGATACCACCACTACAACGTCGAGACAGATCTTTCAAGCCAAGATCAACTTCAGCACCAACAAGACAAACGATCGATCTTCTGTCGCTCGTCCTCTGCACCAGACCTGATGTTGCCGCTACGAAAACAATCCTCGGGCGGTACTCCTGCCGCTGTGGGGTTTACATTCTCAAGTAACCTCTCGGTGAATCAGCCCAAGGAAGAGCGTGAGAGCTATGTATGCTTATTGAACAAGATGGAGCAAGACTACTGGAGGAGCGTGTCTACAATTCGATCGACGTACTTTTTTGACGGCATCGGACGTGGTGGTGGATTCCTTGCTGTAAGTCGCATTGAGAGTGAGAGAAAAAAAAATACACTGGCAATGCAAATGATGTACTTGCTGCTAATCGACGTGCGCTTGTCCTTTCTGGTGGGAATATAACAATGTAGATTCCGCATCTTGCGTCGCATGGCAATGCCAAGACCAATGCTATCTGTCGCCTTCTTGAGGCTTGGTTGACCAAGAAACTGGTCGAGCCCACGATCTCGGATTCTATCCCGGTCCTCGAGGACAATATCCAGAGTTCAGTCCAGTCGATTGAGCACCACTTGAGAGCGGATCCCAAGGTTTGGGTGGGTATCTCTCAAGCGTTTATCCATATCCGATGTGGACACGTCTTCATGCTTGATGCCTGCTGTGATGATGAGACGATCGTGCACCTCGGTGCGGCCGAATTTTATCAGGATGTACGTGCCCGTTTTAATAGAGTCTTCTGTATTTTTAAACAGACTTTGCAGCACGCAGATCGTTAATGTGTTCAACCCTTACATTATTCACATAGTATCCGCTATTTGTGGATGTAGAGATCAAGATGCAGGAAGATCCCGCTCAGCAGCCAAGGAGACATCCGGCCGAGGTGTTGATTGCGTTCCAGAACGTCGTCAACCGCGACAAGGGACCTGGTGCGGAGCGACCATATGTGCATCGGATGCATGTCTCGGAAATATCGGCGCTGACCATCGGTGCTGGCACTGGTGCTGTGTTGAAAGATTGCACGAGCTCAACGCACCGCCAGTCTCTGGAGGGAGGCAATCGGCTCAGTCATTTTGCCTAGGAGCCCAATTGTTGTACATACAAGCAAAGTATTAAAGTATCAAAGTATTATATATCGAGTAATAAAGACAAAGAGTGTTTCGTGTACCACGGATATGCTACATCCGCTGCCATGTCGGTCTCCCAATTGAGTTTATCTGAGCTGCGGGCAGTGGAGGGAATGGAGGGAATGGAGAATGCAAAGCTGCGGGGACTGCTTTTACGTGGCCTTTATCTTTTTTAAAAAGATTCGCCAGTTGCACACTTCCATGACATCCATTCTCACCATCGCCCCTGCACTCCTTCGCAAAAACACCTCTCTTAGAATGACAATCTCCGCGAAGACCTTCATATCGAGCCTACCTAAAGACATCTCCCTCGACGATGACATTCAAGAATATCTCTCCTCCGTCATCGACGGACAGTCCTTTGCATCGATCACGGCTCTAAGGGAAGAAACCGAGCACTTCCTGGTCGACGCCGGCCTCGAGGATCCTGCCGCACTCGACTCCTTCTATACCTCATTGCAGCATCAGCCCACATCCGACAGCAACAGCACAACAAGCACAGCATCGCCATCAAACAACAATCTCGTCAAGGTCGATGCTGCCCTTGGAAACCTCTCTGTCGTGGATCAGGGACAAAACCAGGAGAGTGGTAACGAATCCAGTGGATCGAACGACAAACAACAGCAGTCTGGGACATCAACTGCCTCAAAGAAGCCCTTCAAGTCAAAACCTATCAAGATGTCTAAGGCCGCCAAAAAATTGGCCGCAAAGTCTTCCACTTCATCCTCACCAGCGCCATCAGAACCCCTCGGAACTGAACGAGACGCTTCACCTGGCATCGGCAAGGATGCCTTTGTGGGCGAAGGCGCAGTTGTGGAGGCGTATTCGCAGCAGTCGCGATTCCACGAGGAAACCATCGAAACACTTTCCAAGGAGGTTGATCTGAAGCAGGTCAACATCAACATTGGCGACCGACCCTTGCTCAAGGACGCTCGGCTCTGGTTCAAATCCGGCACAATGTACGGACTCATCGGACGCAACGGAACAGGCAAATCGACCCTACTCAAGGCGATCGGATATGGACAATTGATCGGTTTCCCGTTGAATCTCAGGACACTCTATATTGAGCAATTGCCTTCGGAAACACCTGAGAGCCAGACTGTGGTCGAGACTGTACTCAAGGCGGACACAGAACGAACACTGCTTCTTGCAGAATCCAACTTGCTTCAGCAGGCGATCAACAAGTACCCGAAGCAGCTAGTCAAGAGCATAAAGAAGCTGGACTGGGAGCGCACGAAGGTCAAGCTGGCTGCTCAACAAAAGCTCGCGATCCGCAGGAGTGGCAAGCGTGGTGCTGATGCCCGTGAAGAGCTGCTTGTTGTCGAGGCGGAGGAAAAGGCGGCACAGGAGGCCTTTGAAGCGGTGCCGATTGAGGGTGTAGAACCATCGCTCGAGATTTTAAATCAAGCGCACGAGATGCAGGAGGAAGTCTACAATAAGTTGCAGCAGATCGAGGCCCATTCAGCCGAGGCCAGGGCGCGGGAGTTGCTGCAGGGTCTCGGATTTTCGGCCGCAAACCAGGATCTGCCGATCAAGCAGTTCTCGGGAGGATGGAAGATGAGGATCGCTCTTGCGCAGGCCTTGTTCTTGAAGCCGGACTTACTCTTGCTGGACGAGCCGACCAAGTAAGGATTTTTTTTCTTTATATATTTTTATTGCTGTTTCATTGCTGGCGCGCCGTTCGCTGACATGCTTCTACCCTTTTTTATTCATTCACAACTAGCCATTTGGACTTGCCAGCTATCATCTGGCTCCAGAACTATCTCCTCGAGAACCTGAACGAGGATCAGACGATTGTGGTCGTCTCTCATGACCGCTCCTTTTTGAATGCAGTATCGCAGGAGATTATTCGCCTTCGTGATCACAAACTGGACTACTTCCCAGGCAACTACGATGAATACGAGATGAAGATTGAAGACAAGTCCAAGATGAAGGACAGAATCATTGCAGCTTTGGAGAAGAAGAGAAAGCACGCACAGGAGACCATCAACAAGCAGCGCGCCATCATGCACAAGACTGGAGATGAGAAACGCGGAGCTGTCATTGCCTCTCGTCAAAAGGTACGTCTGTGGTTCATTACTATGTGATTGTTCTGAGGATGACATTATCCATATCTTTCTCAAAAAACTAATACCCTTTCCCTTGTTTTCCTTCGTAGAAACTCGAGAGATTAGCAGGACACAATAAGACTGAAAGTGGACATCGTTTCAAGCAGTCTTACTACGCAGGCTATCACTTGGCAATGGGTATCGCAATCGAAAAAGAGGTTCCTGAACCGCCTGTGACAATACCTCTACCGATACCCAAGGAGCTGCGAGGCAACCCGACGACTTTACTTTCTCTTAACAATGTGACGTTCTCCTATCCCGGCGCTCCTGCCCGCAAGGCGGGCCCCGTGATCCAGAACGTCAGCCTCTCGCTTCACCATTCATCAAGGATTGCACTTCTCGGACCTAATGGATGCGGTAAATCCACAATCATGTCGTTGCTCGCTGGCGATGCAACTCCGACATCAGGAACTGTGGAACGGTTCTCGTCTCTGGTCAAGGTCGGCTACTTTTCACAGCACAATGTGGATAAACTGGACGGGTATGCGACAAAGTCGGCGATGCAGTATCTGATGGACACGTTCCCGGAAGAGTACAAGACACAGCCGATGGCGCGCAAGTACCTGGGATCGTTTGGGATTGCAGGTCAATCTGCAGTGCTACCGATGTCGACGTTGTCTGGTGGTCAGAAGGCGCGCGTGGCACTGTCGATCTGTGTCCATGGAGGTCCCCAGGTGCTTTTACTGGACGAGATCACGAATCATTTGGACATGGCGACGATCCAGGGGCTGATTGTGGCCCTAAAGGAGTTTTCGGGTGCGGTGGTACTGGTTTCTCACGACGCGTACTTTGTTAAGGCAGTATGCGAGGATGACAAGGACGATGAGTTGGCGGAGGAGGAAGACGAGGACGTGCTGAAGGCGCAAGAGGAGGAAGGGGTTGTGTACCGGGTGAAGGGCGGGAAGCTGATCCGACTGGAGGGCGGTGTCGATCAGTATATGAAGACTGTGGTTGCTGAGAACAAGAAGGGCATGCGCGGAGGTGCTGGTCGCCCCATCTAGACCTATTTCTTTGCCACTTGTATTTTTACTCTCTTTGCCACCAATAAAGTTGTTGACCAATCAAAAAGACTGGCGATGTGCTTCGCCCAAGTGTGAAAAGTAGGGATGACCCCTGGGCTACTTTCACTGGTCCTGTGTCAGTTTCATCAGGAATGGGTTTCTACAGTTCCAATCACGGATGAGAACAAATAGCTGTTGCGATACGAGGATGAAAAAAGTTCCTTTCTGGCCCAAGAAGTCAGAGAGAGAGAGAGAGAGAGAGAGAGAGAGATACTTTGGTCTACGGGTCAGCAACAGTCGCTTCCTGCTGTTGCAGTTGATGTTTGGTATTTGCTGTCGGGTAACAAAATCTAGGCTAGCAGGACCTCGGTTTAATGCATGGCCGATGACTTCCATGTGGTGCGTGTGTGTATGGTACTCTCATTCTGGCTTGCCCTGTTCTTTGTTATATAAATTGGAGGAGCATGTTGCTTGATAGTGAGAGAAGAAGAAAGAAGAAGGAAAAAGGAAAGAAAGAAAGAAAGAAAGAAGGAAGGAGGGAGATAAAGGGAAAAAGAAAGAAAAAGAAAAAGAAAAAGAAAAGAGAAAAAAAGGAACCACAACCCCACGTAGGTGGTGTCTTTGAGAGAAAAGAAAAGACGAGTAGCCGTAGTCGGATCAAACAGCATGTCCTGCTCTTTCCACTCTCCCTTTGCTTATCCAGTTGTACTCTCTTTGTTAATGGACTGAAGAGGAAAGGATCTCTTTTTTTTTTGTACTTTTGGTCCCCCCGACCCCACTTCGAGGTCCCATTACCGTTGCGACTGCCATTGCCACTGCCATTAACGGCCTAGACGACCGACCACCAACCCCAATACAACCCCCCTGATTTTTTTTTTTATTCGTTGCTGAGCCCACATGCATATTAAGCTTTTTTTTCTTACGTGTGCATGTCGTTATTCTTTGCTCCATCCTTTCCTTCCCCCGTCCACTCGTCATAGCCTTAGCCGCATCTGGCAGGGCCAAAAGTGAAAAAAGAAAGGACTCGTTTACGCCATCGACATATCATATATCACATATCATTTATCATTTATCAAACCGCCTGCTGCAAAACCCTGGTCCCGCAACTCTGCACGTTGTCTCTGTCGCTGTGCCTGTTACACTCGATTGTCTCTACTCCCCGGATACAAACATTTGCCCCATTGAGCATCGTCCTTTCTTTTTCCTTTTTCTTCTTTTTACTCCCCATCTTTTCCTCCCGCCTTCCCTTAATATCTCTCTCTCCGAACAATCGTCCTCAATACCACACCACATACCACAAGTCACCACTAAAAAAGAAAGACAGCACCTCTTTTTTTCCCCCCGGCTACTTGTCACCTGCCACTTGCCATTGCTCACTACCCTATACCTTCTCTTCGACCAATTCGGCCAATTCGACCAACTCAACAGCTTTTATTTAAAAGAAAAAAAAATACCCTTCTACTTCTTGCTGCTACACCTTCCTACACTAATAGCTCAGATTGGCCTGCGGAGCAACATCCAGATCACAATGACCGAATATGTACTGCCAGTCGTCTGCACAGTCAGGGTCATCTACACTTTTATGGCAAGAGAAGAAGGCGACCTTACTCTCAATAAAGGTAAGGAATTACTTTGGTCTCTGCTTCAGCACCAAGAGGTCCTTTGCCCTCGTCCTTGACGGAGTGAATGCAGCTCTGAATGAATAAATGAATGAGTAATTAAGCGATCAGCAGTGCTCATTCCCATGAACGCAGTGTGTAACCATGACCCTGACGTTGTTTGTACTACTTTTGTCTATAGGTGATATCATCAAAGTACACGATAATGGTATGGCAAAAAAAGCTCCCAGAGCGCGCCTAGCACAAATGACATGGAGACAAGTCGGATATCGCTATGGCATCCATTGCCGACGCACTGCTGGATGGGTTCACTAATGCATGGATATGTCTCTGTTTATCGATAGACGGTGGATGGTGGAAAGGCACACTGCTGCCTGACGGCATCTACGGCACTTTCCCTTCCAACTTTGTCGAAGTTTTGTAAGTTGCTCCCTCTTCCCTCTTCGAGGGGTTCCGTTCTCCACTGGACAAACCACATACTGTTCCGATAGCCTGCAAGAGCATAATTCCCCCTAACAGAGAATCTACATATATTCCGTAGGGATGAAAGTAATGGCTTCGTAGACAACCTCTTACCCCCATCACGGCCGCAGAGCCAGCAGCGACACCACTCTCGGCACAGCTCCGTCGACAGCTCAAAATTCACGAAGCGCAAGCCCGTCAACACCCAGCTAGCTAAGGCCATGAGCCCCATCGCGGCCAGTCAGCCATATGCTGCACCCACCACGAACGTGTCGAGTGTCTCCCTCGGTGGTAAGTGTCACCATCTCTTTATTGGCAAAGGCGTTCTTTGATGAACGCAATTTATGCACCTCTATAATTACCTAACGCGCGTGGTGTGTATATATGTGTGGATTCCATAAACGACAGCGCCGTCTCGAAAGAACCCACAGGCAATCATCGGGGACTCGGGTCTGTGCTCAAGCATACCAGGCGCTTTCCCAGAATCACTCAATGAACCACAAACATCGTCCACGGAAATCTTTAACAAGGCCGCCCCCAACCCAGCATACTCGGCAACTGAACAACGACGGCGGAACAGCACCCACTCAACATTGTTGAACCCATCATCTCCAAATGCTACTTTGTCGCCGCCAAAAGCCGCTGTTTCCAGACAAGTCTCTAACCGCTTTTCCATGCCCAACTTGGCTGGGGACGCACTGAGACAGCTTCAAACACCATCGCCGACACCATATAACGCATACAATGGCAGCCAGCCAGGAACTGCTGCATTTGTTTCAGGAACAATGTATCATCAGGACTCTAGCGAACAAGGAACAAGAAGTACTTCAACATCTCGTAGCGCCTCTCATTTGCCCCCAAAGCAGGACAGTCACCGCGAGCACAACCACTCGAGGGATTCACAGCATTTGCAGCCGGGGATGATGCCTCGCTCAACGGCAGAGTACTACTCCCAGCAATTTGGGCCCGATCAGCATGGACCTCACGTGGTCAACGGAGGCATTCATCCACAATATACAGCCGTTTCGCAACAGCCCATGCCACCCCACCAGAGCTATGGGGACTATCCGCAGCATCGGCCAGGCTACAGGCATAGCATCGCCAACATAGGCGAGCTCCCGCTTGAGCAAGTATTTTACAACCACGACCATTCGAAGCTATCGTCAGAGAACTTGGCCAAGCACAATTTGTCTCAAAACGCAATGGACCGACAAAAGCCGTTAGGCAGCCATGGTAGTCATGGGCGTAGTCGGAGCCAAGTGAATATGAGGCTCCAGGGAGCACCAATGTTCAATCCATACGACCATCAGCAGCAGCAACAACAACAACCGAAGGAACTGCCACAGCCAGAGCGACTTCGCAGTCCAACACCTTCGGCTTCAGTCCATCCACTGCCTGTCCCTCCAAGGGCTCCTAGTCCCTGCATCATTATCCCCCAATCTAAAGAAAAGTCCCAGCCGCTGTCTGCAGGGTATAGCGCAAAAACCAGCTCGCCTACAGAGAATTCTCCGACAGGCACTCCAGGCTCAGCCCAACACCATCGACTCCCTAATTCTCCTCCAGGACCCGGCACAACTGACCCTAGAAGGACAGGGACACAGACTAGTGCGGGCACATCCATGTCTGGGACATCAGCATTCGGTGGCAGAGAACTTCGAAGGAAGAGCGATACCGCAAGGATGCCTGTCAGTGCAACCATGACAGCATCTACGTTTACGGCTAGGAAATTCTCCGTCGATGCAAAAGGGGTGCTCGCCTCCGCTGCTCTCTCCACAGCAACAGCCTCTGGCTCTGGCTCTGGCTTTGGCTCAGGTTCAGGTTCAGGAACAGTACCAGAAGGAGGGACATCAGGGTCCTCGGAGGATGGATCTGAAGACCTTGAGTTTTCGGGAGTGTACACTGCCAAGAAGCCCAAGACGACGCTGGTCCGAGCATTCAAACAGATTATCAATCCCAAAAAGGTCGCCGAGAAGGACGCTCTCCGTAACGAGAAGGAGCATTTCGCGTGGCTCGAGATGCAGAAGAGTTTGAAGCGGGTCAGCTCGCCTGAGCCGGGCAAGGAGCGCTTCGATGGCAACTCAGAGGGCACGCAGGAACAGGATCCGTTTGAGGTGCTCAAGAGATGTCAAGAGGTGAGGGACGTACACCCCGGACCTGGACAGAGTGGCATGCTCGATTTTGGACCTAATACGTTTGTACAGGTCGACAAGGTCGCAAGGAATGTCAACCAGCGCGGACCACATATGACTCCGCAGCTACTCTCGCAGAAGTACCTCACGCGACCCTACTCAAAGTCGCCTCTGTCGAAGCTTCGAGTTCTGTTTATCTGGGTGAGTGAGAACATTCGACTGGAAGGAGGGCTCACGCGCGACGTCTCTGGTGGGAGGTACAAGCTGGGCCCAGGTGGCGAATATATGGCTGCATTGGCTTCATTGGCAAAAGGGAAGAATGGCAATGGGACCGGCGGCGAATCGCCTACCCTCCGCGCCGGAGCAGGGACCGCACCGCCATCTGTGTTTATGGCGGGTGTCGAGGAATACGCACGCAGTTTCTTGAAGGAGGATAGGCCCGAGCTGGTACAGGATGTCCTTGCGACTCGGACCTGCAAAACTGGAGAGGGCTTTGCGAACCTGTTTGCGGAGATGGCGCTTGCGGCTGGAATTGAGGACGTTGGCGTAGTCAAGGGATACATCAAAGGACCCATGGATGTGTTCTCGAAGGATGTGCCTGCACCGAACCATGCCTGGAATGTGGTTCGAATCGACGGGACCTATCGGTTCATCGATTGTTGTCTGGCGTCACCATATCACCCTGCGCATTACCCGAATCGACCTCAGACAGCCTCTTCGTTTTATTTCCTCACGTCGCCTCTGGATATGGCGCTGTCACACTTCCCAGTGTTCCTGACGTACCAGTACATCACGCCGTCAATCCCTCCGCAGATCTTTTTGCAACTTCCATTCGTGCGACCGGCGTTCTTCGATTTTGGACTGAGTCTGCCAGACTTCAAGAGAAGGACGAGACTGGAGATCAAGGACGACGAGCCCATTGAGGTGATGGTCCGAATCGATGGAGGCGGTGTTGCCCATGGCTCGATGAGCGGCGCCGCTGCTATTTTTGCACAGGGATCCGGAATAGTTGGGTCTACAGGACATGCGGCGGGACTCTTTGGCAGCGAATGTCTGGGGAGGGGATGCGGAGAAGGCGTTGAGCTGAGAGCTGAGGTCGAGGTCATGACCACTGACGGTAAGGTCATGCGGAAGCGTGCGCTGGCTCAGGTCATGATCTGCAGTCCATATCAGCTGCCGCAAAATGCTGTGAGTCGTCCTCAACAGGGTCATCTACGACAAGGATCGGGATCATCGTCATTCAGCGCCTCTAACGGCACGGGAGGTAGCGGTAATGGTACCAGCATTGCTCCTGCAACGATTGCGGCGGCAAGTAACCGACCATATCAGTCCCACCACTGCACGGGTATCAGGATCGCCAAGATCAAGGCAGTTCTGCCTACAGAGACAGTTGTCGGTGCTGGAGGAGTCCGTAAGGGAGTGCTACACATTTATGCCGGCCGTAAGGTTGAAAGTGTAAGGATTCATTTTATTTTCTGTAACTGCCAATGGCACTCACTTGAATGTAATGGCCAGTCGCTCATAATATTTTTCTGCCATCAAAAAAAAAAAAAAAAAAAATAGGCACCAAGCAATGCGAATCCGTACTCCTTGGCTCTAACGCTGCCTGTTCGCCATACTGGCAGCATGTCGAAAGCACCGTTCAGCCTTGTGGTTCCACATTTTTCGCCCTACGAGTTTTATATCAAGGCACCTCAGTCGGAGCTACTGTATTACCCCCACACGTACAAGTTCTGCGTGCTGTCCCTTGCGGCACAGGCACAGGCCACGCTAGCGTCGGCAAGCACGGTCGCAGTAGCCGATACGGAGCCCCAGTTCCCGATGATGGCCGGTGCGAATGCGGGTGCGAATAATTCTACGATCTCGAGTGGATCGGGCAATGTGATAAGTCCACCTAGGCATACGCGATCCGGTACTGGAGGCGGGTCGGTTACGGGATCGTCGTCGTTGAATCCGCAGTGTAAGTCTCAGCAGCAGCAACAGCAGTCAAATGGAGCGGGTGGTACCTTGCGGGGCCCGAGCGCACAGACATTAGCCGGGCCATCGCATTCGACCTTGGCGAGCGGTACAGGCACAATCCGAGGCGGCAAGAATCATCATCCGTACCAAAATGCGCAGCATTATCAGGTGGACTCTTCGACATCCATGGCATCCGGGGCATCTTTGTTGAGCAATGCTGGAGTGGTCTCTGCGAACGGTGGTAGTGGAGTTGCGGTTCCGAGACCGGAGAGATTGGTGCTGAGGACGCAGACAAACCGGGTTTATAGGCTGGTGTATAATCCGGTGCGACAGTGCCATGAAGCCGAAGTTGAAGTCAAGGAGAGGGGAACCTGGGAGTGTGTGCGGATGGATGATGGCGGCAAGAGTCGGGTGGGTAGGGAGGGCACCGGGGGAGTGGTGATTGCTTCGTGGAGATGTATTTAGCGCTGCTAAATCTACTATATACAAAAGCAAGCGAGTCTACTATATACCAAACCTTTTCACGTACTCGCAAAGACTCTTTATCCACATGCAAGTCGAAATTTGGATAGAGGATGCTCTGTCATGTCGCGTAGACCTTTCTCTCCCTCATAGACTCGATGGACTCGAGAGCCAGAAAAATAAAAAATAAAAAATAAAAAAAAACTTTTCCCTGTCATTCTCTCTCATCCACTCTCTCTCTCTGTCTGTCTCTATCACCGCCGCCTAGCACCATCCTACTCTGAAACCCTTACAACATGCTCGAGTGCGAAAAGCGCAAGAAAAACCACGACCGCCAAATCTACTACGCATGCCCGAAAAGGTATTTCATGTCACCATATCGCTCGCTCATTTCGCACAGCAACAACCACAGTGGCCACGATTTATTGGGCTTGAAAGCTCCATGAACAATTTGTAAGTGGCAGCCATTCTGCCTCTGCTTGCCTTGTTTGTTGTATTAATAATATGCCTTCTGACCACGTATTCCTCTGAATTGGACGCAGATACTACAGTGAGCCATGAAAATAAAATATACTATGGTCATGCCCACGCTTGGACAGAAAAAAAAAGACCGTGGTACAGTACCTTCTTTTTTTTTTCTTTTTTTTGCTCTTTGCGGAGCAAATTGTTTCCAACTGAACTCGATTGTCGTGAATGAAGATATTTTTTATTTGTAGTATCAATCATGACTTTGAGGATCCAAAGCCTGCAAAGCCCATCATGGCTGCCATGGCCGGGTCCATGCCTCCGTCATCCAACGTCTCGTCTGTCTTCTTTTCATTCTTCTTTTGTCTCTTTCGCTCCCGTTTCTCTGCCTTTTCCCGATCCTCCTGTCGCTTAATCTCTTCGAGACGAGCATCGAGATCATACTTGTCCTTTTGAGGGGCCTCTGCTTTCCGTTTCATGGACTCAAGTTTGGCAATGACATCGGTCACATCCTCCCGTACGGCCTTTGTGTTGACGCCAAGGTTCTTGAGATGTTTCTTTCCATTCTTGTGATCCATATATGCGGCACTGTCCTTGAGGACACAATCGCAGACTTTGCAATAAAATCCCGGAGCCCTTCCTGTGGGACCGCCCTGGACGACTTGGGTCTTTCCGATGGCGGATTCGAGGATGAGGCGTTCGGATTTCTCGGCGGCGATAGCCTCTTCTGTCGGCGCTGATTTCGAAGTCTTTTTCTTGGCGGATTTTCCTAATGGGTGTTCCGAGAGGAGAACGGAGGAGGCGCTTTGTGCTTTAGTCAGGGATGAAATAGATTCAAGTTTTACAGGAAAAAAAAAAGAATATCCTGTCTTTGAATCCAATGGACGACCCTATTACCTAGTGCACGCAGCTCATCGTCTTCACGAAGTTCTTTTTCTCGTTGAGCTCTCTCCTTGGCACGCTTTTCCATCTCTTCCATGTCCCATCGTCCAGACTTTTTCGCTTCCTGGAGAGAAAAGTATATGAGCGGGAGAAAACAGGTAAGGGATGAGCAAGCTGGTTTTGAGATTCGAGTAAGAAACAGAGGGATGCATCGCTGTAACCGGAGTGACTTACGACAATGCCATAGGCACCTTTCTTTTGACCGGATGACATTGAGGGATGTGATGTGTTGGTTTGTGGGGGGAGGAGAGGGAGTTAAGGCAAGAGAAACGATCTAGAAAAAAGGTTTATATGACAGCAAGGGCAAAGCTACTCAGCCTGCCGGGTCCAAAAGGGCACACGCAGAAAAGCCCCTCAATAAGACTCGCGCACACACACACACACACGCACACAGCCCCAGTTCTGGGCGTGGTACAGAAAATACAAAGACTCCCCTGCCTCCCCATCCCCTTCATTCCTATCCATCACCTCCATCAGAAATGGCAACCCATACACATTCCCCAACCACAGAACCAGACCCCGCTCGAATCCAGAGCTCAGACTCGACTCCAGACCTTCCTCATGCCACGTCTTCTCGCTTCAGTAGCTCGCCTATCTCGACCGCGGACTCGTTTTCTGAAGAGACAAGCCTTCAGACGATATCCACAGAATCCACACCCAAGTCCGAAACCGATCCTGAGCACAGAGAAACCATAGCCGCGACAATCGCTGGAGAAGGCGGTCTTGAGCGGACGGACTGCGGGAGTGCGGATTCGGATCAGGGGTCCACGACTCAAACGGCGAGCGAGGAGGACGAGGACGAAGAGGATGAGAAGGAGGAGGAACAGTTTGGTGGCGACGGTATTCAAGGAGGGCGTCCTCTTTTGGTGGCCCAATGGATGGCGAGTTTGGGGACACCAACTGACAAGGACTATGGATTGCATACACGGACCCCGACTCGCTCCCGAAGAGGTGGCAGGACGATCGATCATTTCGCAAGACGAACGACGCGATCTACCTCTAGTCGGCCAGAGCCCGATGATTTGCTCGCGTACCTGAGGAAAAAATCCGATATCGACACGGGCGAGGAACCGGGTGATACAGAAGGATTGATTTTCGAGTCTAACAAAGCCGAGTTCTTGAACGAGGACGGTGATGAGGAGGAGGATGGGGATGAGATACCGCTACCAAAGACGCCTAGCAAATCCAGACCCCCTTTACGGGATCTCCAGGCGACCATGATGAGAGAGTCACCGAGGACACCAGGATCATGGCTGGATCGATGGAAGTATAATATTATCATGACCCATACGACAATGAAGCCGCCCACCATCTTGACAGAGAAGGAGATTGATTCCGTGGAGGATGATGATGAGGAGTCGACACCGTTTGAGGACTCTACAGAAGCGGGATTGATGACACCGACACGGAAGTGGACGAGGCAACCTCGCGAGCCAGATCTGGCCCGGTTGCTGGCTACAGATACGAAGGCCGAGACAGATGAGACATCAGATGATGATGTCGAGAAGGTGAACGAGTCCCTTGGACGGAGGATGAAGCGATCCATTGCCGAAGACGAGGATGTAAATGATCTTCAACAAGGCCAGGACGACAAAGTCGGGAAGGGAGATGACGAACACGAGGCGTTCGCGGGAATGAAGAAGCTACCACGACTGGATTTCAAGTCCCCGAGACGGATGCCGATGCCGATGCCGATGCCGATACCACTGGTCGAGCTTCAGGAGCTGAGCTCCTCGGATTTACATACACCGCCGCGGAAGGTACTTGTGCATAAGGACCTTTCAATGTTGAAGCCGCCGCCGGCACCAAAGCTTTCAGGAGGGAAATTGCCTATGTACAGTCCGCATGATAACTCGTGCAGTCCGAGCAATCGTCGACGCTATCGTGTTCCGTTGGATGTTCCGCCCCTGCCCATGCTGTCTAAGCCATCCTGAGCGGGGACCATGAGTGCCGACCCTTCAATGATCGACTTTGCTATTATTGAAACACCTCATCCTATCCCTTGGCATTGCAAATATAGACACTCCAGTCGTAGGGCAAAAAAAAAACACCATATTAACATTGATGAACGGGTTATCATGTCTGTGTCTGTGTTTTTGGATGCAAAATATGAAATGCTAAAACAGAATTCTTGGCGCTACATGCCATGGTCCACAAAAAAAAGAGCGAGAGTGAGAGAGAGACGCGTCAAAATTGACTGGACCACAATTTTATCCATACAAAGACCACGACCATACTAAACCAGTGGCTCTGCCATCCTCTACACAGCCTGGCCCCTGCACTCGCACCACGCACTGTCAGTATCCTAACCTGCTCTCGATCGCCAAAACCTACGCCTCCATCGCTCGATCCAGTTTCATTTTTGCTACTAACCGTTTTCGCGATCCCAATCCGTCCCCGACCCTCCATATCGTAAACGAGATACAACTCCCATAACCAGGTATCCCCCAAGATCCAATAGTTCGCATCCGGGTTCTCAAAGATCAGACTCTGACACCTTCCGTCTTTGAGTGGATGGACCAGACTCTCGTACGACTGGACGATCCCGTGTTCGGAGGTGATCCACCAGACAAGATCGGGTCCCGTACATGGCAAGAACCAAATCAGGTAGAGCGGATCCCAAGTCCCGGAAAGATGGTGGTGGATGACTTTGGAGGCCACGGTTGGGATGAGGAGTGAAGAGGTCCCGCTGTCGAGGATCAGAGGTGCGTCTTGGAAGAGGCTCTGTTGGGGTTACATTTTTGACCCACTGTTAGGGCTATCGGTATTGTTGGATATGAATGCAGCGCGGTCTCGGGAACGGACGCCTAGGCCTTGAAGAGAAGAGAGATCTGCCAAGAGACCAGATCCGTCACGGGATTGTAGATCAATTCACCCGTATATTGTTCACGATCGATTTCACCAAGAAGAACGATCCCGCCGTCATGCTCGAGGTGCATGGAGATCACGGGTTGGGCCAACGAGCCCCTAGTCAACCAGTTCCTGAAGAAAAGTTTTCCGACCCGTGGGGGGTGCGCGTGCGAGACCGAGGAGGCCCGAGATCTGACCGTCGTAGCCCTGGACGAGGCCAAGGTTGTCCTGTGCGACATCCAGGAAGGCGACCATGGCGCCGTGCCCTGATGGCGGGTTGGGGTTGAGGTTGAGGTTGAGGCTGGGGTGAAGGGGTGGACTGTAGATCTCGCCGGCGGGGGTGGGGTCGATTTTGGATGTGGTCCTGGACAAATGTACCGGCACCCCCAGGATCCGTCGACGTGGGTTTGGTTATAGAGACTGGTCCAGGGATTGGTGGCAGCGACCGAGTCTCCTGGAGGCGCTGGTCCTGCTGAGACGGGTAATTTGACACGGCTCCAATTGCTATTGCTGCCATTGCTGCTGTTGCTGCTGCTGTTGCTGCTGTTCGTATTGCGACTAGAAAGCCCGAGGGTGTCTTCGATTTTGGCCGCCCCAGGTTCGACGATCTGCAATGTCGTTTTGGACGACTCGGCGCGTTCACGATGGTTCGGCGGTGGGATCTTTAAAGACTTTACCTTCAAGATCTCCAGAAACACTCCCACGCCGCTCGATGCCGCTTGTCCAGCTCTATTGTCTTTGTCCAGTGGACCGAACGTATCTCCTTGATGTCGATGTCCTGCAACGACAATGTCTTGCATCGCCAAGTTATTCATCACAGCTTCATGGCTCCGCATCCCTCCTCCTCCCTCGCTTGCTGCTCCATCCATCCTATTCGTTCCACCGTCCAAAGTAGCTTCGCCTACACCTCTGAGATCGACACAGGTGATCGAGTTTGCGCATGAGAAATGGGTAAGGTTCGGACACTCCTGCCCCTGGCACCGATCCGAAATAACGAGTGCCAGATCGGAGCCCGTACCGAACAAGGCGGCGATCCGCTGAGGTGGACTACCAATCAGGATATGTCCCGCATAGCCGACCCTGCCAATGGTCAAGACTGGAACCACCAATGAGGGAGGACTACGTCTCTGGAGTGTGGTGTCTGTATGTGTCAGCCGGTTCAGGGGAACTCGTACTGTTCCAGGAGTGGGTAACTTTTGAGTATTCGCAAGTGCTTCTGAGGAAGATAAGGATGGTGGGATGGAGTCGACGCAGGATGGTCCGTGGGGGCTGAGGAGGAGGAGGAGGAGGAGGAGGAGGAGGAGGAGGAGGAGGGAAAATGGATGGCATAGTATCTATAGACAGAGTGTCCGTCCTAATGAGAACGTAGTGGAGACTAAAACGGTGCCTGCTCGGCGAACAGTTGCTGAAGACATGAAATCGAGTATTCTGGCTGCGGCACAAAGCAATCAAGCAAGTAAGCAAGCAAGCGGCCTGTTGCAATCTGTCTGTGGATATCGGGTCTGCTTGGTGCTGAAGACAAGATCGCAATTTACTGCCGATGCTGACGATACAGCACGGAAAGGTCATCGTTTGTCCTTGGCCGCCGCGCGACAACCAAGGGGACCAGTCTGGGGTCTTCTCCAGGGACAAGTAACGTCGCGACGACAGTAATAGGAGACAGTTACCTCAGTCAGTGTTATAGGTGTAAATGCATCGTACGTGTAGTCATCCGTTCTAGCAGCAGAACAACTCGCAATTTCGAGCGAATTTGAAAAAAGGAAGGACGAGCGAGACCTGGCGCAACGCGGACCACGTTCCTACACTACAGATCTTGATCCTTAAGCTGGTCGGGGGGGGGGGGTCAGGATTCTCGAACCTGAGGGTGGTGTGCGTACAAGGCGGCGGTCGCCAAGCGGGACGATGGCAACGCTACTATTTGCTTTGTTTGTCATATTAGCAACAATAAGATAACAGGACGGAACTGCTTGGAAGAGCGCCTGAATCTTATGAGCATATGATGGGGGGTAACTCGATACAACGGGAGCTGAATAGGCAGGTGCCCAGGTGGCTAACTACAAATAGCAGGCATGCTCCGGGCGCGCGCGTGTATGCCGCGTGTAATTGGGTGGGCGTTGACCGATGAGGGGATAAGAGGATAAGAGGACGGCCTTCCGAGCGATAGTTCAAAAGGGATGGGGGGGGAGGGGATGAGCATGCGCTCTCTCAAGGGCATTAGCAAGCATGTGTAACACCGTTTGAAAAGTTGCAGTTAGGGATGGCGTGCTTTATTGGGCGCCCCCTCCCCCTTCCATGATGAACAAAGGTTGAAAACGCTCTCGCATAGACCTTAACCTTAGTTCCCCCTACGCATGTACGCGTCAGTACTTTGGCTGTGCAAAGGGCTGCTGGGCTAATCCAGCAGGCCAGGGCAGTTGCGCATTTCGTCAAGGAACCGGTTCAACATCTTTGCGTTTTTCATATGATTTTTTTCCTCCTTCTTTTTCAAATGTTAAAGAACAATCAGAATCAAACCACTGAACGCTTGAATGGGGCCCCTGAACCGTGGGTGATTTTTATATCGTTTCTCTTCCCCGGTCTATGGCATCGCCCAGTCCGAAACAATTTTTTTTTTTTTTGCTAGATTTGAATCCCTGTCGCGAAAACTATTTCAGATCTGGTCTCCAATACGTTTCAAGAACGTCGATGGGGCAGCCATCGTCATTATGTCCTTCTGTCTCATTACCCACCGTATCTACGATAATCCACTCTGTTCCGTTCGAGCCCCTGGTCTTTGCAGACACACGGGTCTTATGTCGCTGTTGAGCATCCTCCACAAAGGCGACCATTGACTTCAGCGCCTTATCAGCCATGGGCAGGAACTCGAAAAATTGGTGGACATGGACCATGTCCCGGTACAGTTCTAGTCTCACTCTCTCGTCCGGGTTCGCTTGACCCAGCTTGTGGGCGTACAGTCGCGTGTCATCCACCAATCGATCGAATGTTCCCGTTTGCTATGAGTAATTAATTTCAAGAAACGGATGGTCAGGGTTTTGTCCGGGATGGAGGGGTAAGTTTTAAGCGGTTACCACATCTACGTACCAGAAGGGTGCTGCTCTCTAGTCCGGAAAGGTTCGCAGTGTAAACGGGCGACACCAGGGGATGCTGTGCCAAATGTCGGTACCATTCCCATTCGAGATCCTTGCCTCCAGAGTTTCTTTCATTAGGAAACAGATCAGAGTCACCACAGAGATAGGTCCTTGCAAAGTTGAACTATTGTGCACAATCAGCATCAGTATCAGCATCAGTATCAGCATCAGTATCAGCATCAGCATCACAGGATCAGCATCAACATTAGATCTTAATAGCCCGACAAATACGGCCATGTGCCCATTGATGTTGTGCAACGCACCTTGGGGAAGGAGTAAAATTTTTCTTGACTAGCAAAGGGATTCACGCCCATTGGCGAGGGTGTGTAGCAGTACGAGTGACGGCTTGTCGCTGATGGCATCGAGGTGGAGATGTCTGTCCAGGCCTATGCGAGACAAACAAAAAAAAAATATAAAAATAAAAGTATGGGTTTGAGTACCTGCGCTCAACGGCAATAGCAAGAGGCGCTATCAACCAGATGTTCTTACAGAGATCAGAACGGTGGCCGGTGGAACTATGGGCTTGGGCTCGACAGAAGGCTGGACGTAGTCTCTCAGATAAAGCTGGAGTCCAATGGCGACTCCCGCGCCTGCAGAGTCACCAGCGAGAACAATGTCCTTTGGATCAACTGGCGTCGTATGATGTGCTCCTCTGAGTCCTCCCCGGCAGAGTGTGATGGCTTCATGGTTCGGTTGGGTGAGATAAAGGTAGGCAGCGTATGCATCGTGGATTGCTGCTGGGAACGGGTCTTCGGGCGCCAAACGATATTCCATCACGAAAGCCCTTGCGCCAGGACCGAACTATGAAAAAAATAAAAAGAATAAAAAAATAAAAAAAGGTCGCAAACGTCCGTTCAGTAGGCCATTGAGTTAACGGTATCAGAAGCTATGGCAGGTTCATGTCTACTGCAGGGAACAGGTATAGTCCAAGGGGTACTCACCTCAAGCAACATCCTTGTGACAAGCTGACGGTGAAATTTTGCAGAACAAAACACATGTCCACCGCCATGTGCATACAGTACGACGACATTGCTCCTCTTGGCTTCTTTGTCATCGTTCGGCAGGTGCGTTGGATCCTCTAGTGCTTCGATCCACTCGCCCTTCATGGTGTACGTTCCATCCATGTCCAGAGGCCCCGATTCCTCCGGCAGATTTGGGATCCGACCCGTCTTATCTTCATCTGGTAGGAACGATGCCAGATATTCCGGTGAAGGGTTTGATGGGTTCTTTCCACGATGACCTCCATTGTGGCCCAATTCCCTCCTGGTGTAGAAGAGAGTCTTCCGTTCCGGTATGAGTAGAGTGTCCAGATGGACCTTGAAGCGAACATTAGGGTCGAACTTGTAGTTGGACAGATGCAGCATTCTCAAGGGTATGAACCAAGAGATGATATTGCTGACCATGCGAAGCTGTACGACGTTGTACACTGCACTCGAAGACGCACGACTCATGGCCATACAGAAAGAGAATATTGGGCCCCATGAGATTGGATGGCGCTCAGAGTTGACAGAGAAACGCGTCCATATGAGGAAGGGGATATCAAGAACAAGCATGCACACAGCCGTCCAAACACAAGAGCCCAGCCCTCCGAGCAGGAAGGCTGCGTCGATGGGTCGATGGAGTACGCCGGCGAGGTACAGGCGATCACTGAAAGTTGGAGCCTTGGGGCCGGAGGAAGGAAAGGATTTTGCAGACTTTTGGCTTGACGGCTTGCGAGGCAGCACATCATCTTTGTACTCTCTTGGTTCTGGCGGCATTTTGGTGGGGAAGGATTGGGGTGCTGTTGTGATGGATCAAAGTCCAAAGGGCGGATGAGGGCTATCATCATTTTTTATACGTTTTCCTTGCAGCCACCCTGTGAGTTGCCAGCACCGCTCCATGGTACGTAATTAGCACAGGTCGGGTACAGATGCATGTGAAAAAGAAAGATATACCGTAGCTGGTATCGGTGTGCTTGGCAGACTGAGACAGGACAGTGACGAGGGGCCATGCAGCAAGCACGAATGACGTCGGTAGTGTCTGCCAAACAGCTGTTGATTCTCAGGAGAGGAGCAAAATGGGCTTGGTTGGGGCGGAGATAGCGGTCCTGCAGCCGGGGCAAACTGGTGGCTCTGCTGGGTCGCATGGATAGTGTTAATGAGATAATGCAGGCATCATGAGTCTGTAGTATGAATGGAGTAATAAATCTTAGTCATGGATAATCCATCCACTGGCTGCTGGAAGATCGTCAAATGCGATGTCTCCCCCCTCCCCTCCCCATGGGCACGTGCGGACTATGGCTGCATAAAAAAAAAAAAAAAAAAAAGACGCGTCGTGTCTACGCGCTACGAGGACTACGGGGGATCTTCATCTTACTGGTGGTCTGCTCTGCTGCTCACCCCTAGAAAGTTGTTTGGAGATCCCCTCCCAATAAGAGACGCTCGCTGACGAGAGGATTTTCCGAGTGGCTCAATCGCCCCCTATCAAAACGCGGCCTTTTTTTTTTTTTTTTTTTTTTTTTGTTTAGAGTACCGCTGCTGTGATTTCCATTTTCAGTCAAACCGAAGTCCGGGGTCGATTCAGGGCAGCTGAGCGTCTGAGTTCGCGATGAAGAAGATTGAGAGAGGGAAGAGCAGAGCATGCAGTGGGGCCGCTTTTTATCTTGTCTGTCCAGACCAGCAGCGATGGTACATGTCCAGCAGAGAGAGAGTATACCAGCGTCTCGCGTGGCAGAAGGTTCAAAAATAGCGAGGTTTGGAACAGCCATTGACCACCCGGATTCGAAACAGAGTTGTGAGGGGGAGAGGCGGATGCATGCAACTCAACTCAAGAAGGAAACACGGAGGGAGTCACAGATGATGACCATCAGCAAAGATAAAAAATAAAATAAAAATCGAGCTGGGCCACTTGGGCAGCGCTGCGGAGCGTCTATTACGTGCTCATTCCCTTTCCCTTTTGCTCTGACGCCCCGTGTGCCATCCGTCGAGAGCAATTGAGCCATCTGTGGAGTCGACGAATGCGATGCATGGGTTGTACAGACAGCAGTCCACACACAGTGCACCATGCAGCCGGATGAACTCGACGCATTGATGCGGAGGAAGGCAAGGACGGCTGCTCCAGGGATACATGTATACATGTCTAGAATATGCGGCAACACACCCCTCCATCCTTTACAGACCGATACACGCTGGTGGGGAGGAGGAGGAGAAATGCGTGTGAGGGCGAGAAGAGGAGGCAGTCAGGGGACGCATTTGAATGGTTGACTGGGCGGGCTGTGTTGAGGCCGGGGGAGGGGAGGGGGGGTAAAAAAGGCCTGTGCCTGTGCCTGGATGGTGGTTGCCCTTCTGCCCTTTCGCTTAGCCTTGTTTGCCACGCTCGGTTGCCACCAATGTCGCGTCGACAGTCTTTGCCCCCCTCACCCCTGCCGCCAGCCGGGTGCGGCAGTCCCTGGGGAGAGCGGGCGAGGGAGGGGTGCGCATGGGCTGAAGCAGAGGAGGAGAGGGGGGAGACAATCGAGAGCGAGAAGGCGGGAAAGGGAGAGGAAAGGAGAGGGAGGGAGAGAGGCCCAACCCCGGTATTCACATCAACTGTGCACAGTATAGGCCACACACACACACACACACACACAGGTCGCACCCTTCCCTGCTCCCTGCTCCCTGCTCCTTCCATGTGGCCGGCTGCAGCCAATCGCAGGAGCCCATTAACACTCCCACCCATCCCTATATATCGACATATACATATATATCACACATCTCGACCCAGAGGACCCTCTTCCTTCCATTCCATTCTCTCATTCCCTCATTCATTCATCCCCTCATTCTTCAAAAGGGGCCCCTTATTTCTTCCTCCTCCTCTTCTCCATCTCCTCGATCCATTGGAAGCCCAAAGCACATCCCCCCTCCCGCCGTCGCATTCCTCACCCCCATCCATCCTACTCTGTCCACTCCACTCCACTCCTCTCCACTCCTCTCCACTCCTCTCCACTCCTCTCCACTCCTCTCCACTCCTCTCCTCTCCACATCCGAACCGAAAGGAGCGCCACCATAAACCATGTCCACCGAACAGCAGAAGGAGCGCCAGCGGGTCACCAAAGGTAAGGCCACAGCTGAACTCCCCCTCGTCCTCGTCCCCCCTCCTTCTCTCTTCTCCCTTCTTCATCCAGATCCGAACAGGGGTTTATTTGTTTGTCCGGCTTTGCTCATTTAAGTCCATATCCGAGATCTGTCCCTTTCGCCCGATTTGTTTTTTCTACTTTGTCCCACAAGGATCCGAACCATTGGCCCATGCTCTAATGAAGCGGGGGGGAGGCGGGATGGGAGATATGGCGGTCGACGGGGTGCCCGCTTGGCCGGGGCCATCCTTCCGGCTTCGACTCTTGTATCTTCGATATTAACGAACGCTGTTTTTGCTCACATTGGTTCTTTCTAGCCTGCGACAATTGTAGAAAGTAAGGTTTGGCGTCTGCAATCCTTCCCCGGAGATCATGATGGAGTGTAATGCATGCGTGCCGCTTTGCCCGTTTGGGATACATGTTTATACTCATCCGTAACTCATCTCTCTATTGTCGACTCGGTTGAATTCCATGCCCATTTCTGCCTGTACCCAGGAAAAAAATAAAATGTGGTAAGTTCAGGGTAATAAAAAAAAGGGTCCCCCTTGCTGCGCTCTAGGCCATCTCGTCATACGAGAACAGGCATTCAAGGGGAACACAGAAAGGACCAAAGAACGAGAGTGTGGTCCAGACCGCTGCCGGTCAGGCATTCTCCATCCCTTCTTCCTGACTCATGCTTGCAAAAAGGTCGAGTGGGTGGTTGAGAACCTTATCTTAAAAATACTTGCTTCCAAAAACCATTTTTACCATAGATGCCAAAGGTGATACATGCACGAGCTGTGAACTCCTCAATATTCCATGTAAGTGTCGGGTCCTGTCCCCCTATTCTAGATGCCCTGTTTGGCGTTACTGTATCTAATTGCTAAGCATTATGTTTGTTTTTATTTTTATTTTTATTAGGCTTGTATCTAGATCCGACAAAGAAGCGAGGGCCACCTAAGGGGGCGGGACGTATGTGCAGCTTTTTTTGCAGCGCATCAGCATCTTCTTTTGCGATAGCGCGAATTCTAACACCACACGCTTCACCTTCATTAGGATACATCAATGCGATCGAGGATCGTCTGCACCGGATGGAGGCCATCGTAGGAGGACTCGTACGCGATGATGATCCGCTTTCACACACAGGCGACGAGTTGCGAGCCCTCTTGAACGTCTCGTCATTGAGAAGCCGGGGCTCCAGGGATAGTTATCACGAAAATCAGACCCCGGACCCACTCTCTCGCCAACAGTCACCCTTCCTGCAGCATACCAACCGTCCCAAACTGGATCACCAGCATCACCCGCCTCCATTACATGGCTATACGGGCATGATGCAACATGGAAATCAACAACATCGGGTGGCCCAATACCTTCAGCAACAACAGCATGCATTCACTCAGCAACAACAACAATATCCAGCGCAGCTTGTTCAAACCCCTGACGTGGGCTCTCAATCCCACTCGGAGGGGTTCCCGCAAACCATGGACTCAACCCGCCCCGGCCCTCTCCATCGCGACCTCATCAGGGAAAACAACTTTACATCCTTCAACTCTCCCTCACCTGTCCTCGGCTCCGAAAGTTCTGTCGGCGACTACGTAGAGTCACCAACGTCTTCCGAAAACCTGCCGACGCTGGGACTGAACACGCCCCCCGTCCAAGAGATTGAGGATCTGGAGGATGATCTGGGACACTTGACGTTGGACCAGCTTGGTCGTGAACGCTACGTGGGCAAGTCGTCTCCCATGTTTTACGGCCGTCGACATTACGGGGGGCAGCACTCGCCGGAAGCGGAGAAACCAGAGGCGCTCAAGTTCATCGAAAACCTTGACTTGCCATCACCAGAGGTTATGACGCACCTTTTGAATCTGCACTTTACCTACGTCCATCCATCTGCACCGGTCGTTGTATGGTCAAAATTCCTCAAGAGGTTGAAGGGCCGCGACTATACGCCTTCGTTTCTGTTCCTGCTTAACAGCATCTTTGCCCTGGCATCCAGATTCTCGGACGATGTCTCACTCCGAAAGAATCCAGCCAAACCCGAAACGGTCGGAGTTCACTTCGCAGACAAAGCCAGAAAGATTCTGGATACTCTTTATGACTCGCCAGATATCTACTGCGTGGGAGGGCTAGTTCTACTCGCTTTTCAGCAGATGGGCACCGGCAATGGATATCGATCATGGATGTATGTAGGAATCTCTATCCGCATGGCTCAACACCTGGGACTGAACCGAAACTGCCAGAAACTTAACCCCAACATGCCTATCGTGGATCGAGAGGAGCGTAACAGGGTTTGGTGGACTTGCTTCATGGGCGATCGAATCCTTGCGGCCTCATTTGGTCGTCCACAGGTATGGCTGCATTTGAAATTTAAAGCCAAAAAAAAAAAAAAAAAAAAAAAAAAAAAAAAAAAAAAAACCTAGAGCATGCTGCACTCAGCGGAAAGCTGATAACGATTAACATTTGTTCATATCTTATAGGGCATCAATGAGCATGATGTCGATGCGACTTACCCAGAAGGAATCGACGAGGAAAACATCCAGCTCGAATACAGGCTTGAGGGCGCAGCCTCGATGCTTACAGGACCTGTGCCTGACTCGGAAAAGAATTTTGTCCACATGGCGTCGTTGATGCGGATCTTGGGAAGAGTCATGGTCAGTCTCTACAGTCCGCTATCCAGGGCCTCGTCAAAGTCTACGACATCTATGACAAATCCTGCACCACTAGAGCAGCTTGACAAGGAACTGACAGACTGGCTATTGACGTTGCCGCCACATCTCCAGTTCCGATCGGTTCAGCAAGAGTCCGGCACCCTTGTCTGCACATTGCACATGATGTTTTATGCGGTCCTGATCTTGCTGCATAAGCCCTATAGCCACCGGTCGTCGCATATCACACCCAATGATCCATCCATCTCCTTGTCGATCTGCACCTCTGCTGCTAACAATACGATCGAGATGGCTAGCAACTTGATGAGGGCCATCGATGAGAAGAGAGGCGTTTCCAGACTGAAGGACTTGTTGCATCACTCTGTGTTCATCTTTTTCACTGCCGGAGTCGTCCATATCACCAACTGCACGAGTACGGATCCGGTCCTGGCCGCCTCCGCGAAGCTGCGCACGATCGAAACGCTGAAATGCATGGCTATGGTGGAGGATGTTTGGATCACTGGGAAGTGGTGTGCCAACAATCTCAAGCAACTGCTCAAGGCTCGTAACATCGAGCTGCCTTATTCATCTGAAGGTATGCGACTATCCACATGCCCTTAAAAACAAATTCTAGAAACTATTATCATACGTCCTTCATTAACGAAATACTTTGCAATGACTTTTTTACTATGACAGCGTTCAAGTGTCTGCCCCTCGGAAATGTGGAGGACTTGAAGAAAAAGTTCGGAACTGGCTCTGCACAGCTGGATCTCTCGATAGCGGCATCTATACCAAAGGAACAGTCGTTTGCATTCGATGTTGACCAGATCATGGGATATTATCAGGGTACCGACGCCAAACACCACGAGCCTATGGGCCGCAACTCCCGTCATTTCTCACCGACGCCATATTTCAGTCCAGCTGCTGGCAATCATCACTACCATTCGCAGGCGCCGATGAAGCCGCATCCTGGACTGACGCAGGGCCACTCCCCTCTACCACGCCGGCCACGTCAGGGCAAGAATACGTCCCCTTCACCAAGCAGCTCTGTGCCCTCGGTCCCAAGTTCTTCGGCCTCAACTCCAAACAATGGATTCTTCCCATGCTTAGATTCGTCAGCAGGAACCACTACAGCTTACAGTATTAACAGCAACAACAGCAACGCCAACGTGAATTCATCGATCGATCCCTTCGCCGCGCCAGGCTCGGCAACAGTGACGACCCCTAATCTTCAACAATCGCCCATCCAGGCTGAGCAGAAATTGAACTTGTACCAGAATCCGTTCTCGTCATCGCTCTGGGGACTTCCAACCTCCATGGACACCGATGAATGGATGCTTTACATGCAGAACAGCGGGAGCGATGGTGAAAATATCTTGAACCTTGGAATCGATACACAGGGCAACGACGATAACAACGGCAATAACACCAGGCCCGAGAATCCAATGTTTGGTCCGCTGACGGATATCAACTCTGGAGGGATGAATCAAAACCATTCTGTCGGCATGGCCGCCAACAGTACCATCAGCAATTGTTCGACACCGAACAGGACACATCCGTTGTCGCAGAGTATGACAAGCAATGATCTTTTAGGCGGCGCCGATCAGAGCGGCATCATCAACAGCCCGAACACTACACGGCCATTGTCATCATCAATACCTGCCTATACAATATCCATGAGTGAACCATCTATGTCGGCAGCAGGCCAGGCGCCAGTGTCAACAGCGTCGATTCTCTCGGCTCACGCTCAGCAGCACCCAGTTACCAGCCAGGCACTGCTGACAACCCAGCAGCCCTCAGACCTCTTTTTCCTCAATGGCAATTTAGGCATGGGCACTCAACCGCCACAACAGCAGTAACAGCAGCAGTAACAGTAACAGCATCAATAACAGCAACAAAAACAGCTAATGCAGTTCCAGCAGTAGTCGGACCCGTAATCCGGCCAGTATTCCCGCCTGCGTAATTGTATCTCCCTCCACTCTGATATTTTATTCTTTTGTACATATATTTTTTTTTTTTTTTTTTTTTTTTTACTATTACTATTTTGCATGCTGGATTTCTCGCCAAAGACTCTCCAGCAATTCCTTTTGGGAAAGTATAATAGGCCGCTTATTAACAAATTTACTTCAATTCAAAATAGAGGCATAATAAATTTTCTCAATGTGCTCGCGGATGGCTCTTTATTTTCATGTTGCTCTTTAGGCGAAAGGCGGCATCAATGGCGGCCACCTCTGGAAAAGTCATGTAGCGCATCCATCCCTATAGCGTTTGGATCAGGCTCCCAGAATGCCTAAAAAGTCAAGAAATACGAGTTAGTATGCTGTACTGTTAACTACAAAAATAATAATAATAATAATAATAATAATAAAGAAATACACGGACCGAGAAAAAAAATGGAAAAAAAAGTGTTCCTTACCAGTTCTGTCGATCCGCTAACCATCATCAAGAACTTTGGGTTGAATGCAACGATATGGCTTGGTGTCCCGTGTGCCTTACACACCTTGAACGGCCGGAGCTCTCCGTTCGCACTCAACAAATTCGTCTGATGGCTCCCGGGGAGAGCCCCATTCACGCCTCCGGCGCCGCCGTTTCCGCCATTGCCTCCAGAGCCATTCACAAAGATGCCGGCGGCCTGATCGGCCATAGCCTTGGCGATATCCCAGACATAAATATTTCCATCCCTCGAACCCGAAACGACGAATTTGCCATCGGGGGTCCAGCAGGCCTCGCCTCCGCTCTGGAAGGGTTCGTTTCCATAGCCGTAATGGCCGACGAGACGGAAGCGGGTGCTTATGGGTTGATAGGAATCGACGATGTAGTGGGCATCGCCAGCGCTGGTCACGAGGATGTGTTTACCATCGGAGCTGAATTCTAGTTGTGTGGGTATGACGGCCGTGGGCAAATCGGATGTGGGGTCGATTCCGAGAGATTGGCCGATCATGGCGCTATCGAATGGTCCCTGGTATTGGTGGTGTATATATATAAATATATATGAAAGAAAAGATGCGCCGTGGTCAGGTTGAGAGTTGCTCTTGGACGTTAATTCCCCCTGGGGGGGGGGGTTTTTTTTTCAAACGTCGTTCGTGTTAGTGTTATTTATTACCTGATCAAAGATTTTGACGTCGTATAAGCGCAAATTGCATCCTAATGCCACCGCAAAAACCAATCCGCTGGGATCGAATGCAATAGCCGGTCGTCCCACTATTGAGACGGCACCCTAATTATGTCGTAAAATGCAGATGTAAGTGTAAATGCAAATGTAAAAAAAATCGGATCAGAATCAGATCAGATCATGAAAAAAAAGATATCGACAAAAAAAAAAAAAACGCCAGGATGAAGAATGAAAGGCCATTGGATGGTTTTTACCTGACAGTTCGGGCTGCGGAGATCCCACAATCGAACGGCTTCTTCACTTCCTGCCAAGAATTGATCATCCAGCGGCGACATCTCTAGTGCTGTGACCCTAAGGAGAAAACATTATTAAAACAGACATCAGTAACATACGCCAGATGGGGTGCGGAGCAAATTCACAGCACGCAAAAACGGTCCAGAGTCCCCCCCCCTTTGTCAACTGATTTTGGCATCCATTGAATATCACTTCCAAGTCCCCGTTATCCAGAATTCATACTTTTTCTCGTGTCCTCGAAAATATCGAATGTACTTGTTATCGTGCAAAGATAGGTATCGCAGAGTGTCTGTTCAGAATCAGACGTTCCAGATTTTTGAAGAGAGAAATACGCTGTTAGTTATCGACGATGCCAGATCAGATGAAAGATATTTGGATGAAAGATACATCTGCGACGAGATATCGGCGTTACCATCCTCCTTTGTCGATGCATAGACAACGTTGGTGGATCGATGTGTGAACCGGGCGAGATGAACTCCGTATTTTTTGCTGAATAGCGTCTTGTCCAGTCTAAATGATCGAATGGGCAGGTCGAGATAGGATGTCAGCTTCTGGCCTTTTTTTTTTTTTTTCAGTCGCTGCAGTGTGCGAGACTGAACACCACACAAATCTTTGTCTTTTTTTTTTTTTTTTTTTTTTTTTTTTTTCCTAAAGACTTTACTTTCCGGTTACACAGTCATAGACGTGCAGACTCTCGTCCTGGGCACTGGTGACGCATTTGGATCCGGTGTCGTCAAAGTCGAGAGAGGTGATGATCTGGGTGTTGTCCTTGAAGATCTTGGACACCTTCAGGGACATTAGCCATTGCGGGGTTAAGACAACGGGTGGTGGTGGTTGAGCATGAACTTGGGGTGGATGTGCATTGCTGAGGATTGTGTTGCCGCCGCTGTTGATGTTGGTGCCGTTGTTGTTGGTGGTGGTGGCGGTGCTGTTGGTGTAGTCGGTATTGCTGCTGTGCAGGTGTGACATGGCCTCGGATTAGTTCGCGTCGCTTTGTTCAGTCTGAAAAAAAGAGAGTCCTCAAACAAAAAGAGCGATGCAAAAAAAAAAAGGTGCCTGGGGGGGTACATTCAGTAAGCGGGTGGGCGACTGAGAATGAATTATACGTATATTCAGATCCAGGGTGTTGTGTAGTCTGTGTACGTGAGCCATCTCTTTTTTTTTTTTTTAATGGGCGAAACTTAAACGCCTGGCCCGTGATCCATGGACGCCCTTTTTCATTTTGTTCATTTTTTTTTTTCTCATGGCTATCTTCCCCCCCCTTCTCCACACATTCAACCGCATATCATCAAACCACAACCACACGAACCAAACCCCCCCAATCACGCTCACGAATGGAGAAACGTACCCTTCGCTCCAGCACCCGCGCTGCCGCTGCTGCTGCCGCCGCTGCTCAAGCCACGACCCCAACCGAGGATGCCTCTGAGTCGCAGCACCCTGAACCCGAATCCGAACACGAACACGAACACGACAAGAACACGGACGAGGGATCCGCTGCCGCGGGAAACAAGGCTTCATTGGCGCGCCACAAAGCCCTTTACAAGTCCAACCCGCTCTCAACCGAGACTGCAAAGGAGGGCGTGAACCGGCGAATCAAGGAGGATGCACAGCTGAGGAAGCAGCGACGAGAGGAGTTGGTGAGCGCAAAGAGGTTCAAGCGATCCAAGGACACCGAGGAACCAACTGGAGGTAAGTAGGATACAGATGGGAAGGAAAGAAAAAAAAAAAAAAAAAAAAAAAGAAAGCACAGCACAGCAGCACCTTCTTTACTTCATTTGCCTCTGCAATGCGTTGTCTCTTTTTGCTGTCATCATTCGCATCGATGTGTGTGTGTATCGCTCCTTCGTTCTATCTCGCGGACGGGGCGGTCGGTGTGTCGTAACTGGCGCGTGTACCCGTCATCGTTCCCACATACCCTACTAGCGTACGCTGTCTCTGTGAACGCCTCGACTCGCATCGCCTCGTTCTTTTTATCCCCCTCTATCCCGACTCATACCTCTTGAATGCTTTTGGAGTCTAGAGCGTGGGGAAAATCATCCGATTATTATTATTATTTTCTTCCTTTCCTTTTCCTCTCAAAACCGCCATCGCTATTGCTGCGATCACGCTTCCATGATCGTCTAATTTGGGACAGGGTCGAGTTCCAACGATAAAATGGGTGCAAGTCTGACTGACCCCCTCGCTTGCTCTGTTTTACTGCTTGTTCGACTCCCAAATCAAATTAGATGAGGGGGCAGAGTTGGGAAAGGATCAACTCGACAGCCTCCAAGCGTTGCTCAAGGTAAGCAGCGCACAACAACAATAACAAACAAACAAGCAAAAAAAAAAAAAAGGAGGAGGAGGGGAGGAGGGATGACTGATAGGACAAATGGGTATTGACTAACGGTTACTGTTTTTGGACGTTGCGGATATGTAGAACGGCAAGAAGGATGACAAGACGGAGGCCTTGAAGACGCTGAGCGATTACTTGACAACGTACAGTGATTCCGAAGTCCTACAGGTCATGGTCTCAAGCCAAGAGTTTCTGACCATGCTTGATGTAAGGATTACTCTATCGCAAATATCCTGCTGCCTCTGGTCCTACTCGTCCTAAAAAAAAAAAAAAAAAAAAAAATCTTTATACCGATCTTTTGGTTCACAATAGGGCATCTTGACCGGAACGGATGCAGAGGAGCAGCTGCTGGCGACGTCGGTCGTGACCAACATGGCCGCCGGCGGATCTGCAGAACTGTGCGAGGCTGCATTAAATACAGCTCCTCATTTGATCCAGTTCTTGGACAGCCAGAACGTCGCCCTTGTGGACCAGTCTGCATGGGCGCTCGGTAATATTGCCGCAGAAGGTCCTCAGTTCCGGGATCGGTTGAAGGACAATGGCGTCTTACCCCCCCTGATCAAGCTGTTGGAGTCCAAAGTAAAGTGACCGCAATTCCGGTGACGATGACTTGCGTTGCTTTCTTTAGATAGCATATTGAACGCGATTTTTTTTTTTCATACATTATTTTTAGGATTTGAATCTGGTGCAGACTACCTGCTTTGCGCTTTCAAACCTTGCTCGTGGTGAAGGCTCCAAGCACGAAGATCTTGTCAAGGCCGGACTACTCCCACCACTGCTGCACCACCTCCGTGTTGATACTGTATGTTGCAGTATCTCTCTCTTGCTATATTTTTTACTTGTGAAGGAGCTCACTAATAGCCTACTAATCTCAGGACTCTCTTTGTTACCTTGGGATAAAACATAGGAACCGGCAGTTATCTCAGAGGCTGCATGGGTAGTCGTCTATCTGACATCTGGACCTGATAACGTGAGCACACAGCTACTAGAGCACAGATTGATACCCTTGTTGGTCGAGCCGCTTAAGGACTTTATCGGCCTGAAGGCCTCTGCGATTCCGTTGATTCGTGCGCTGGGCAACATTGCCAGTGGACCGGATAATAACACTTCAGCGTTGATTCACGAGCCTGGCTTCCTGACCTCAATGCTCCAGTTTATTCAGTCCGACTGCAGGTAAGCATGCACACAGATCCATTTCCTCCTCAAAAAAAAAAATAATAATCGTGTTTTCGACGATGGATTTCGATGTCTTCCAAACGCGCTGACGTCCGGCGCTGTATCGTATCTAGACCGGTCAAGAAAGAGAGTCTTTGGCTGATGTCGAACATCACGGCAGAACATGTGGGCACCGACCTGGTGAAGGTCATCGAGGCTGGGTTTATTCCTGTCTTGTCAAAGATCGTTACTCACGAGAACTTTGATATCCGCAAAGAGGTAAAAACACACACACACACACACACACCCGCCCTTTACTCTATCTTTGACACTGCACAATTCCTTCTTGTATAGGCTGCGTACAGCTTGATCAATCTGGCCTCGCACGGCCCCGACTACGCCAAAGTTCTGCCGCACCGCGAACTCCTTCCTGGGTTCCTGGACTTTCTGCGCACCAAGGATCATGAGCTCATTTCACTCGGCCTGCGCTATGTCCAGTTGCTGCTCAACTCTGGCATCCCCGATGCACCTGGCCTGCTCTCTGAGATGAACGGTGTCGACGCTCTCGAGGCCGTCATCTTCTCGGACGACCGCGATCAGCACCGATTGGCCTCACTGCTCATGGACACCTTCTTTGGAGAGAATAACGATGGCTCAAGGGTGCCGACTCCCATCCCCGGTACGCCCGACCCAAACGGTTCCTCGGGCAATCCTCACTCTCTCGGCGATGGAAGCAACCTCCCTCCACAGTATCTGAAGCGCGCCAGCCTTTCCGCAGCGATTTGATTTTCAAGTGCCTCTGTTCAAGTCCTTACATTGTAAATAGTCTTTATGTTGTAATCAAGTTGACCTTGACAACCTTCCCTTTTTTCATTTTTTTTTTTTACTTGATAAAAAGAAAATTTATTGTACAAGTTCGCTGAGGATCTTCGGTCAATAGCCATCGCCAGTCGCTCTGTCTTCACTCCTGCTTGCCTGACGATGCCGTCGACAAATCTTCCTCCTTAGCATCCATCTTATCATTACATGGACGAATACTGTCGCCGTTACCGTTACTGAAGTCCGAAGACATCGCCGACGTCGCCGTCGCTGCTTGACTCTGACTCTTAACAGGGCATGCACTACCCCCAGCCACAACCGGTGTCGTGTTATTATGGAGCACAGGCGTCCAAACCTTGACATTAAACCGTTGCTGTAACCGTGCGCCTGCTGAGATTCCCTCGCCATCCTTCTCCACTCCCGTTGGGACCCCTGCATCAGTGTCAGCGACAGCATCAGCATCAGCGTTGATTTCGGTGATGGCCTCTTCCTTGGTCATCCTGGCGTCAGGCCCCATCCACGTTTCCCTGCCCTCCTGGAATGCCACCAGAGCTTCCGCAGCCAGGTTTGCGTTCTTAAACACCACAAGACACTGATCCACCGGACCCTTGGCTGACTTGACCCGTCTCAGCCTTGATCCGGTCGGTAATATCAGGTCCTCGAAAATGTCGTCCTGTGCATCAAAGTCATGAATCTCCAAAATATGATTCAAACTTGGCGACTTCTCGGCTTCTATACAAACGAATGTACAAAATAAAGGCAAAGATAGTTGGGTAGTTGGTTAATAAAAGGCGGTCGCAACATGAAGAAAGACAGTTAAAAAAAGTGACATGCCTGGTGAAGTGGCCTTGGGGGCGCTATCATGAGGTGAGACCAGCACCGAGTAATCATATAACAGATTATTCTTCTTGCCTTGCTGTAGTCCTGCGTTGCCACTACTCCCTCCACCATGACTAGTCGACGACGACGACGAATACGACCGATTCATTCCTACAGGAGCGTGAGTCCCGTGTGTCTGCTGTTGGTGCTGGTACTGATGAGAATGCTGCTGTGATTGATTATTGCCAGTGAACGAAGGCCCATGATATGACGTTGGATGTAAGTTCGAGCTCTGGAAATGCCTCTCTCCTCCCCCCATCATCATGCCCGGGCCTTCCTGGCCTCCAGCAAAAGTTCCGTCATGAGATCCTTGATGACGGAGTGAGCCGGAGTGGTCACCCTGCCCGCCACCGCCGTTACTGCTGGACGATGAGGGTCCGTTTGGATCAAAGAGCTCCGCTGATTTTGGTGGTCTCCGCTCGATATCGTACATGCCATGTCCGCCGCCACCGCCCATCACCATGCCTGACTGTATCGCCATCGAGCCCTGTTGCGAAGGGCCCATCATGGATGGGCTGAGCTGGTAGCTATTAAAATTCTTTTTGCCTCCAATTGGAGGCTGTAATGCTGGGTTGTAAAGCATAGATGCTGAGTCGGTTCCTTGGTTGGGTCCATGGTTCAGTCCCTGATTCCAATTTGGGTTCTGGTTATAGGGATACCTTTGCCCACTTGGCTAAAAAAAAAAAAAAAAAAAAAAAAAAAAAAAAAAAGATATAAATAAACAGATAATAGCACGATTTCTTGGATGCAGACAGTCCACATATGATGACTATCGCGTGGCTCTTACAGAGGTTTCGCCTGTAGAAGCCGCCTGTTGCGGGCCAAGGAACGCTGGATAGATGTTTGGATTGCTTTGGCCATCGCCCGCCATTCCATGCGCTGGGTAGAAATCTGGCACGTATTGCTGCGGCGGCACTTGCCCTGGGTTGCTGTCAAAGGATCGTCCATAACGCATGCCAGCCTGTGCACCTTGCGGGTATGCAAAATCATCTCTAGTCGAAGGCCCGCTATAGCTGTTGCCATGATGGTGCTGTTGCTGCTGGGGATGCATCTGAGGGTATGTTCGAGAATGATGTGGGTGCTGGAAGTGAGGCTGATGAGAGAATTGGGGTTTGGAAGTGTTACGACGACCGCCGCGATGAGAAGACCCGTGGTAGATGTGCTGGTGGTTGTTGTGCATTTGGTTATTGGGATGATGGTTACTGCTAAATGGTGGTTGCATATTTGGTCCGGGTTGGGGGTAATGACCGGGATTGTTTCCATACTGGAATGTCATGGATGGATCCTGTGGAGTGTTGTAGAATGGTGTCTGTTCATGGCCAGGCGCCATGCTTCGGTCGGACCAGGGCGAAGATACATTGGGTTGCGAATGGGTATAGGGGCTGTTGGCACCGTTATTGTTGAAAGGATGACCTTGTGTCGAAGGGCCAGTCGGGTATCCGCCGCCAGATCCGCTGTTAAAAGCGCCACCGCTGTTCATGTGGCTGCTGTGGTGCTTCGGATAGGGCTTCTTCGGCACGAATGCTCCGCCATTCATGCCCTTGACAAAACCTGGGTTGGGCAAATGGTTGCCAAAGTTGCCGCTGCTTGGACCTGCGTTATGGCCGCTACCACTGTTGTTGTGGTGGTGATGGTTCCTGATCTGCTTGGGCCCGCCAGGCTGAGGGTAAGAGAATGAGGTCCTAGAGCTGCCGCTGCTCATCGGTGACACCGATCCAGAGCTAGGATTGGGATTCTGCCCAAAATAGTCATACGTCTTGGACGCTGTTGGAGTGGAGGGCGAATTGACAGATGGCGATTCTGTGAGATTTGCGCCACCGATACTTGGGCTTTGGAATCCATCCTGACTAGAAGATGATGAAACCGTCCGAGCAAGTCCAACCGGCGTCCTGGCAGTTCCTGAAGATGAGGATGCGGTTGAGGCAGTACTCTTTCGTCTCCGTTGATCTGCACATTCCGCTGCCGGGTCGCCCTTGGATAATTTTGTTCTCGGTCCCAGCCCTTTGCTAGAAGCTTTTGGATTCGAATCAGAACCGCCGGTGGCCGAGGGAGGTGCTGGAGATGTGCTCCGAGAGACATTGCGAGAATTAGGCGAAGACTGATTATGCTGACGATGGTCATTATCGCCTAGTTCATCGGGCGACCTTGCCGACCCTGAGCCTGGCTTCCTTCCGTTGCTCTGCTTTCGGTTCTTTGATTTGACGCTTTCGTCCCCTCCATCCTGGCGCGTCTGTTCGGCTGCTGGCGCTGGCACTGAAGGAGAATCACATCGCGAGTTAGATCCAGAGCCCTCCGATCTTGGCTTAGATGGGGCTTCTTCTTGGAAGATGCGCTTTCTAGCCTCAGCATAAGCCTTCTCGCGTTCCTCCATGGATATCGTCTTGCGGTCTGGCTCTGAAGTTCCATCTGGAGTGGAAACACCACTGGATGACCGATTAGGGTTTCTCTTCAGGACTTTCATCGGCTTCACTGGCTGCTCTTCTTCCTCCTCGACCAAGTCTGGGAATCGTAATGCAGGACTGAAAGAAACCACATAAATAGAGCGAGAACAAATACATTAATATTGAGGCGCGTAAAAGATACCACGGGCGCGCATGATTGAGGAACGAGAAATGGCGCTCGGATCGGGGCCCGTTCGCTTCTTTGCGCATATGTCTTCACTTACATGGCAGATTGTTCTGTTTTAAACAAAATGATCTTCTGCTGGGGGTCCACGACGCGTGTGATCTTGAAGTAGTTGGCAACACGATGGATTACCATACGATAATAAGAATTGAGGGAAGGGAATTCCAAGTGCTCTTGACTGGTCAAGTCATAATACACATCCGCAATCGGAGGAAAATATATACATAGCACATGGCGCACGGTAAGGCACGGCAATGCGTGGCATGGCATAACGACACAAAAAGAAACGGTTGAGCAACGTTAGTTTGGATCAACTGATGCAATATGAGTAAAAATGACAAATGTAAATCGATCATGTCCAACAATGGACGGCTCACATACGCTGGGTTGTTGAGAAAGTTGCAAAACTCTCGGTCAAGCTTGAGCAGAAAGATCCGCTCTTGCTTATTCTTCAACAAGCCCACCAAAAACTCGTCGAGCGCAGTGTCCTCTGTGTCATTTGAGTCATCGCCGACCTCAAGCTCCTCCAAGGACTTTGTCAACCCAGCCACCTCCTCCTGAGCCACAAAGCCTTCGCCTGCTTGGATGGCACCGGCACGCTCTGTTGAGGTGTTGTTGGATGCTGATCCTGGACCGTGTCTCAATATCGTAAATGTTGTCCTGGGCTGAGGTCCGGGTGCCTGCTCCTCGCTCCCTGAAGGTGCTGCAGCCCTGTCTGCAGCCAGTGTGGGCTGAGGATAGATAATACAAACAAATCGATGCGTTAAAATACACTGAACTCTCGAGAGGGTGTGACGAGTCAAAGAATAAATTGAAGATAGCAAGAGAGATCTTGCTGCTTGACATGCCTGTGATTCACTTGGGTTCTGCTGCATCTTAATGGCAAAGAAAAACGAGCGAGGAAAACAAAAAGCGATGCAGAGAGAGAATGAGAGAGAGTGAAAGAACGAGAAAGAGAAAGAGAGTTGAAACTGAGTTTGGTCAAGTAAGTGTGCGCGCGTATATAGCGTGTGTAAATGGATAGGCAATAGGGTGAGGAGGGGTGTCAATCAAACGGCCAAGGAAGAGAAACCGTTCTCCATTGTTGGAGAAGAAGAGGAAGTGTGTTAGAGGAGGAGGACGAGGAGGAGAACGAAGAGGAGGAGGAGAGAAACAGATAGTTTATAGGCAAGAATGAAGCGGAGTAAAAAAGATAAGGACAAGAGGCAAAGGCATGCAGTTCAAGTGGCGTGTGCGTGTGTGAGAGAGAATGAGTGTGGTGAGTATAAGTGATCAAGACGTCGATGGGACATACAAAGCAGCGAAGAAAGAAGAATGGTAGATCAAGGGACAAGAAAGAGCTCAAAGGGAAATGAACGATGGCAACAAATAACGAATGAATGCAAACGAAACCGTCAATGCAAAAAGGACAATGAATGTGAAGAAGGCGGTTGTGACGTCATTCTTTTTTCCATCGCAATTACTGTAGGAATAGACGGATTCCCTCGGCAACTTCGAGGACTCAAGCGCACCCCAGGTAATGTAGATTCATATGCAAAGCGTGAAGGTGCACAGCATTTGAGCCGCTGCTGAATTATGTATGTCCTTTCCTCCGAATTTTGGAATCACTTCAACTTTCAGAAAAGAGGAGGTCGTGGCCACGGCATTGTAGTACTGCATAAAAAATAGTATTCTCGAATATGCACTTGCACTGCATGTGAAAACCTCATGGATGCTATGAACAAATGCGAAAAGAAGCTGTTCAATCGCACTCAAGCTGCTCTTCTTGGGGTTGAGAAGGAAGCCTCGCCTGAGAAGAATTATCCAAGGGGTGATGCAGCGCAAGATCATTATGGCGCCACCTCAGTGCAGACAATCCCTACGTATTCGTTCCTTTGACATCCTCTAGGGCGGAAGGAAACGAGAAGGATTGGCCACTTCAAGCGGCCTGTACTCGAAAGGTCATACATACACAGGATCAAGTGGAAGAACATGAAGGAGTATATCGATTCAGAAACAGGACAGACTTAGCATTCATAGCATTGGTGCACAATAAAACGCCTATAGTCAGCCATGGCAGTATATCCACTTAACAGAAAGAATGGTTCTGTTAACGCGCTGCACAGCAGACTTGATTGGCATCGCCGGAGGGTTCTTTCTTGACCATATTTGCTTGATTTGCTTGCTTGCTTGCTTTTGTTAGCTCATTTTCTGCTTCGCCTGCCTGCCTCCTCATCTCGCAATCCGCTCGATTCCAAGGAGAAGACCTGTTTCACGATTGCGAGATTATCAAGGATCATGAATACTCCAGGCTGTCGACCTCTTGGATCTTTACCTGCTACTCTCCAATTAGTCTGCTATTCACATCACCCACCCCTCAAGCCAAATATTCCTCCTCTCAGGGCGCCCCTACAGCGAAAACCGTTTCTCGCGTCCGCAGAGGAGTATGGAAGCAATTGATACAGAAACTTGCTGCGATGTCTCCGTATTCATGGGCTAGTTGACTAAGGGCTATGCTACTAGTACTTTTTGGCTGTAGACCTTGCATCAAGTCCTTACTTCTTCGTCAAAGATATTCTCATCTGTGTATCTCTGCCCCCACGTTTGTAAGTGCGGAAAGATGAGTTGGGGTGTCTTTGTATATTTGAGTATCATTACTTATATCCTTTTGATAACCACCACACGGATATAGGTCTCTCTATTTCATCAAGCACCGTGTATCATTTTTTCAAAGAGAGGTTCGATGCACATCTCTGGCCCCATCTTGTAGCACGTGGTTGATTTGTGCACCGCACGTAGTCTAACATGTTGTCAATCGTTCTCTTACACGCGCCTTTCTCAGCAGCAGGGCAATACGGGCGTTGTCGGAGCACTTCTTACTGTTGCCAGAGAATAGAATCGCGGGCACTGTTTCTCAAGTCGTGAACTCTACAGCAATACATTCACATCAACATTCTCGGTCTCTATTGCGGACTCGTTATATCGACTCAGCATTGGCTCACATACAGCCAGTTGATGAAGGAAATGAGAAACCAGGGCCACGGTACGCTGTCTTATTCGCCCATCCCCGCATCCATTAGCGCTGTCGACACCACCAGCCTCGGTGGCTGCCAAGGCCCCCTTTGACATTCTCGTCCTGAGGATGAGTCATAAGATTACACAGCATCGCGTGGTAACAGAGGGCCAACGAGTCACCGCAGTGCAAGGAAGCGACGACGACGACAACAGCGGCTTACCCTTACTTATAACTGCCCTTCTGAAGACGCGACTTCCAACCGGACTTCAGCACATTATAGGACCCAATGTTTGCGTGGCCGGCTAGCAGCAGCTGGTGTACATTACGTCTGTCGATTCGGCCGTATTTCATCGTCAAGAATATCCTAAGCGAGAAGCACGTATTACGGTCTGGATGCTACAAGGGCTGTGTAGAATCTTGGTATCACTCAAACGGAGTGGCGCGTAGCCGGAGCCATGAGCAACAATGATCATTCCCACAACACCCCAGGCTTTTGCTGACTGCCTCGGGCGTCAACGAGCCTGGTCTACTTGCGAGGTAATGCAGCCGACAGAGAGTCAACCAGTAATAGTATATCTTCGTTCGCAGTCGACGTTTTTCATTAGGAAGCAGGTGCAGCTTGCCAACGCCTCAACGCCCACCAACGCCACGCTAGACTCAGGATTGGATACCAACAACATCGGCGCCAGGGCTCAATGGGCCATTTCGAAATGGATGAATATTAAAAGCCTCGCAGTGCCCTCCCGGAACTGTCATCAATTCGCTGAAAAAAAAAAAGTTCACCCTAGTTCACCTTCTCGCCTTTGAACTCTCCGGATTGGATGATTACTGCCAAGGCTCACCAATTAAAGCCAACTATCGCTCCAGCAAGCCATCGCCGGAGCACAGCGGCTAACAGCAGTACATGGGGCTAAACTACTTCAGTCGGTCAAGGCGCATGTGGTGTCATTTGTTTCTGGTTTGCAGGCCATTTATTTATTTTTACGGCGGCTCAAATTTAAACTTCGTCACTATCCCCCTGAATAAACAAAGGAAGGGGATAGCGCAAAGGCATCTCAGTATGACAGTATGGACACGCTGTGCAAAAGTTTATTCTGACGAAGGACGGGGGTTTTTTTTCTCTCTTAATACAGAAAAGCAAAGCAATGAGAAATCATACAGGTGGTGAACATGGAAAATGCAAGGGTATTTTAGCAACACATATAATACTTTTGTTGGCGAAGAAAAAAAAAAAAAAAAAGCGAGGAACGAAACGACTGAGTGGAATGGCATTCCAGTCAAGTCAGTCGAGTCAGTCGATAGACAGCGCGGCTAAGCTATCGAGAAGCGTTTGATATACAAATATTGGACACATTGAAAAGAATCAAATAGCGTTGAAGATTAAACAGGACAATAACGAAACAAAGTAAAAAATAAATAAAAAACGATCAGTCGAGCGAGACGCGCGCTTAGAAACCCATCGGATGGCGGTGTTGGGAATGGTGCGAATGTTGGTGCTGGTTCGGGTGGGCATGAGGCTGTGGCAGCTGGTGCGGTTGATGGTGGGTCATCGTATGCATCGTCAATGGGTGATGCGCTGGGTGCATATGATTCATAACTGGATCACAGATGGGCTGCTGAAGTTGCGCCTGTTGACTCTGAGCCTGCTGTTGGTGAAATGCGGCAGCCGCTTGTTTCGCTGCTTCCTCCTCAGCACGCTTGTGCTTTCGCCATGCCTTTCTCAACTCTTTGAATTCTATAAAAATGGACAAAAAAAAAAGATGAACTTTCGTTAGCATCTGTATCCACATCTACGTCTGTGATGTCTGACGCTTTTTCAATGTCAACAGTAAATATTAAGACATAAAAGACGTACCTGCTGGCAATCGCTTAGGGCCATGCTTCTGCATGTTGACGTGAGCGTTGAGGTGATTCAGTGTACCATAGGCCTTCTCGCAGTCGCCCCAACTGCAGACATAGAGACGTTCAATCTCGTCAAAGCGACGACGAGGGCGCTTCTTAGAGTTGACACCAGAGAGAGGAACAAACGAGTACACCTTCGAACCGTTTGAACTTCCGTCCAAGCTACCCACATCACCGCCATTTTGGGACCATGTTGCGGTCTGCATGATTGCTTGAGATTGTGGAGCATGTGTGTGATGGTGTGATGGCGGCTGGCCATGGACCTGATGTTGTTGGAGAGCGAGAGAGTCCACATAGTCGACTGTGGGGGCGCCACGGGGAATGCCCTGCATCGATACGGAGTTGGCCCCTACGAAATTTCCATGTGTAAATGCGCCAGAGTCCGCAGCCTCTGAGGGCATCACATTCGTCATAACCATGCCAGCTCCAGTTTCGAGCGAAGGAACGAATGAATAGGCTACCCTCCGTGCATAACCAGAGTTGGAGGCAGCGCTCGAGTCTTGAGGAATCATGGCGTTCGCCGATGCGGAATAGCGATCTTGAACGACATGGTCTTGGGGATAAACATTAACAGGACCCTGCATATCCAAATACGGGTTAGGGGCGTAAAAGTTGGGGGGTGATGCGACCACATTACTCATGGTCGACATTGGTGCTTGCTGTGTCTGCATTGGAGGCGAGACGGCCATGGATGGAGATGAAGACGAGGTCAAGCCGTGGAGAGCTTCGGAAAGAGGAGGTAGAGCGGGTGCCTGTGCGGGCTGTTGTGCGGACTGTTGTGCTGGGTCCCATGTGTTCACAGGAGGCTGGGGCGCATTGGTAGCACCACGCATTTCGTCGGTCAAGCTTGCGCGGGCGTTTTGGGCTGGATACTCTTGCCGTGAACGTGCGTCCAAGGATGAAGATGGGGTATTGGGAGCCTTGCCGTGACTGGTCATCATGGATTGTCTGCGATCATGGATGGTGGTGCGGTTATGGGATGGGTAGGGCGACATATAGGCAGGCGAGCTCAGTTGTGGGGTAATGGTCTTCATGGAGTTATAGTCTGTGGAGGAGTAAAAAGGGGTGCTGTAGATCGACGGTGATGCAGCCTGTGTTTGGGAAGGGATCATAGCCTCTGCAAGATCAGATAAGACAAGAGTGGTGTTAGGTAGGTCCGAGAGCAGATCTGATACATGAGGCAACGGAAGATGCTGGGAAAATGTCTTACCAAGTTTAGCGGCCGCGTGTTCGACACTGCTTCGGCTGTAGTAGTTCTGGGCGTTCTTAATGTCCTCGTTGGTTGATGACTTGCTGTTCAAGGCGGCGGAAGAAGGAGTGTGAGCTGACGACTTCCAATCTGCAAATGAGTGTGAGGTCGATGGTTTGGGCAACAAATATTCCTGTGGCTGCTGCTGTTTTTGCTGTTCTCGCTCTTGGTCAGGATGCTGTTGGCTGTGGGTATGCGAACTGAGATTGGATCTCATCTCAGTGTGAAATGGGTATGAGGATGTGGGCTCGAGTTGGTAGGGGCTGTAGACGGATAGCATTGGAGAAGGACGTCAATATGCGAAAAGGGGGATAGGGATGTGTTGTTTCACGTTCGAGCTGAGGCAAGAGGGGAAAGGTGATCCTTTGGTGGCAGTGTTATTATGATTGAGCTGGATGTGAGGTCTATTCGCAATCGATGCAAGCGTGCAAAGAGACTTTTTGTGTAGGAGACAGCAGTCGAAGGAAGGATCGAGGATGGGATGCGCGGGAAGGGATAAAGAGAAGAGGTAAACATTTATTAATATCGTTTGCTTATGGACATAAGTTGCTTGGACGGTCGCCGGCGCATTGTGGCGGGAGTGATCGTTCCTGTATGCACACGCAGTGATAGACCCCTTGCTGTCTCCAGGCCTTGAGAGGTCGCCATGCTTGCATGTAAAAAGAAAAAGAGATCGATGGAAAGGGTACAACAGACGCCATTTGTACAACCCATTCGCGGGGGTGAGGAGATGGGGAACTTGTGGAAGAGAGATGGATAATGGAACTTACAACTTACAGTTTTATGCTGTCTGGCTATTGAGGATTTTTCGACTGAGATCAATTGCACTCTGTTCTGGATGATGGGTTCGAAAATACCGCGACTAGAAAGAAAAAGGGTGCACATGAGCAGATCAATACGATGTCCAAAGCGTATACATGTATAAAAAAAAGAAACGACCAATGCGCCAAGGGAGGTGGAGCAGGAGGGTGATTATATAATGTGTACATGTGGATGTGCACCGCGGAGAATCGACAGTCTTTTGCCCCACCGCACTGCTTTCGAAAGGAATACATCTCGTCATCTTCTCAAAGGCTTTCGATAGGCAATAGGGCAAAAAGGCTTACATCCGCGGCTATAACGAATAATCGTTGTTTTTTGTGGAAAGGAGCCGAGAGAGAAGAAAAAATAAAGGAGATATGGGACAGTGTGGATTGTGTAGCAATGGCGCCTTCTGCAGCGTCGTTTGAGAATATTGAGCACTCGTCGACAAATCTCACGAGTGCAGGGGCGCAATGCTATGACAACGGCAAACAGATAGTTTGCTCCGACAACTGATAGCTGTCGGTGTGGTATAAGGACTTGTTGGTGGTGACTGGGGCAGGGTCTTTGTGTGCAGGGGACATGGTGGCGATGGATCAGGGGGAGGCGAGACACGGATCTGAGTAGTCTGATACCAATGTGGGGATCTGAGACTGGCTCGTGCCACATCAGACCAGCTAGCTCTCTGGGCTTGGTATTGATTGTATCGTTTACCTTTAGAATCTTCAAATAAGAGTGGAGCTAAAAGAGAGAGCAGGAAGAGTTGTGCAGGTGGTGGAGTTGGCGGTGGTGGCAGTAGTGCGTTGAGATGCAACCTTGTGTGAATGGTTCAGGTAGTGTGCTGGCTTGGAGAGTTAGTGTAAGGATGAGTGTGCAGAGGAGATGAGGGAAAGCTAGGACCACTAGTTCGATATTTGGTTCCTTTTAGCAGAAGCGTATGTATCGACAAGTAGAGAGAGAAAAAGCTGTTGACGAGAAGAAAACTAGAAAGATACCGAAGGGAGGAGAGGAGGGAAAAAAAAGAGAAGGGGAGAGATGTGGCCGAGGTGGGCGGGTTAAATAGTCTATCCAAGAATTCGACGGATTCTGTTTTTCTTTATTGAATTGAATAGGGCAAAGACAATAGAGAATAGAAGGACTGAATAGGAAAGAGTAAAGAATGAGGGTCATCGCCTGCAACATCCGTGGGTAACAGTGTATGTCGACATTGTGTATACTTCAATTGAATATTCATGATTTTATTATACTTGTCTTATTCAGTGCGATTGAATGTGTTATACGTAAACTACAATAAGTACAGCGCTTATTCAATCGAATAGAATACATGTATAAATAATGACAATAGTAATAATACCGCCGCCTGACCCTTCTCTTTTCTCGAAGAGAAAACCTCTGGACACCGCGCTAGACTAAAAGAATAAAGAAAGAAAAAGGAAAAAAAAAAACGGTAATGTTGGTCGGGGAATACCTTTGAATAGCCAGATTATCATCGTCTTATATAACCCAAAACCACCCTTGGGGTCCGGTGCCAACGATGGTGGCAACCTTGTTTATTACTGTTGTTCTCATCCTTTTCGCCTGTGCTGTGGCGGGCAGACATGATATGCATAGATTCAGATAGGCACTTAGGCCTCGTGTGTGTTCGATCCTGCTCCCATCATGATGGCCCCTGCTTTCACAGCAGCGTACAAATGAATGTTAAAAATGAAGAATAGGGGTGGACCATGACAACAGCTGCGTCAATCTAGCGGATGCTTGCAGATAGACATTGTCCCAGAGTACAGAGGACGAATTTATGGGTGAGGTGATGTTTGCTGTATGATGCTACTCGCACCGAGGGTTTCGTATTGAAAGTGTCGTAATGCAAACGAGCGACAGCGATAAGCATGATGTGAATGACGACTGGGCGTCTAGGCGACGATTTGCTCTCTTTTTCAGGAATTCTATGAACGGTTACGATCCCTCGTTTGTAGAAAGCCGATCCTCACCTGCTTCGTTCACTTGCTTCAAGAAACAATGATCGCATCAATAATGAAAATCAGTAGCGGTAATCAATAATGAAAAGCACACGGATCTGCTGTTTGGGCCTCATGGTTCAGTGCCCTATGCAGAAAGAAAAGCCGCGCATGTTTTCGACCATAGATTCATTCGTCTTGATTTTTGCGAGCAGTTGACCGGCTTCAGTCAACTAACCAATCCCGTCTTGAAATGTCTGCAGCTGTCTAGGGAATTAGATCGTGAGGGCGTACCGACAAAAAGGCGAGGGGAAAAAGACTATTGTGAGATGGGAGACGGAGATATAGGGGGAGGGTGAAAAGGAGGGAGCCGACTGGCCAGAGGATGGAGGTGGATTTTGTTCATAAGCTGAGCACGCAGGTGGTTTGTGTGCTTGTCAGCACCAGCTATCCAAGGGCTCCAGGTATGAGCGTATCAAAGTTTTATTGCAATTTATGAACGACACTAGTGTACAACACTCTCTCACGCACAAACTCGCAAACAACAGCAGCAGCAGCACAGATGCAAAGAAATGAATTGGATGAATTACATGGGTAGCGAACATAAGCGGGCTATGTAGAGGCTTCTGATAGAGTGAGAGAGGAAACTGAGCGAGCAAATGAGCGTGGAAGGAGCAGCATCATGACCCTCACAAGGCGAGAGAGGTTTTTTTTTTTTTTTTTTTTTGCAGCTGCCTGGTGGTGACCCCTTGTACTGGTTGCGTCATTATCGTCATCCAACAAACCGGTCAAGCAGAAAATCCTATTCAGTTTTTTCTATTCCCCGATTCAGTCAAGATGACACCGGCCCGTACACATTAAAAAAAAACATAAACAAGATTGAGTTGGCGGACAGGTAGACCCCATCTGGACGTCCACAGGATAGAATAGAACCATCCAATACAATTATCCTCTGACCTGCCAACCAAGGATCTCCCTTTTCTATCACATCCGCTCTATCTCTCTATCTCTATCTCTCGCCTTCATACATGCCCACCCACACACACACCCATACACATTTGCCCACACCCATAATACACTCTCTTAGTCTCCTAGACTCTCGCAGCCCCCTCCCACCCCCCTCCCATCCCCCTCTCTCTCCTCAGTAGTCTCTTTCCCTCTGTCTCTTTGTCCCTCATCCTCCGCTGATGATTCGCTCTCTGCTCAATGCGCCTTTCTCAAAGAAGCACGGACAACCCACAACCATGTCCATCGCACACACAAGGGACAGGCAAACAAACAAACAAACAGGCAGACACATAAACAGATAAACAGTTCAACCATGAAAATAGGGAAGGTTGCTCCCTCGGCCCGCTCTCATTGGCTGCGGCGGATATAAAGACGCTAGGCTCCCGTCATACCTCTCGCTTGTATGCGAATTACACGAATGATGTCCATTGCCCTATGCCCTTCACGCTGGATGATCATGATTGCCCTGCTCATTCCTATTCACTATAAGTAGAATATTCACTGACGGACATCCTCTCTCATCCAGCAGCAGCAGCATCTCAATGCCCCATCACCATTCTAATGAACTCTGTAGCATCATCCCATAAACTATAGATCTCCACGTTGCTCCCCAACTCATCTCATCATCACCCATCCTTCATCCTCATCCTCATCCTCATCCTCATTGTCTCAGCAGCAGATAATTCTGTTCAAATAAAGCAATTTTTGGATCCTGATTTTTCGAGCTGTGCCAGATGCGGTAAACATCACTACTGTGAGGGTTCCGTGGGCGCGTCTATCACAGTCGCATGGCACCCTAGACCAGAAACACCACAAAGGTCAACTAGCGACCAGTAGTCCACGCTAACTCCTGGAGGACCCTCTTTTTTGGAATCGCTCGTCTCAGGGACATGTGGACCGGTTTTTGAAACCCTTACCAGTGCATTTGTTTCAATGGAGGAGTAAGAAACAGATCGTTGCTGGATCCCCATTCAGGGCTCCTCTTCCTCATCCTGTGTATGCTCAGCAAATGCATCCCTTGTTTTCTTTTTCCTTATGAACCCACAGATACATCCGCATTACTAGGCAAAGGCTCCTCAGTTGTCTAGTGTCTGTGGGGCTCTTACATGCCAAATGCGCGGGTAGAGTGCTCATTTCTTTTCCAAAATGCGGGTTACAACGACAAACCCTGGCAGCTTGGCTCCCACAGCAGGCTTGATGCAGGGTCATTGTTATAAAAATAAAGATGGTTAAAAACAACAACAACAACAACAACAACAAAAAAAGGCCGAAGCAATCATCTGCTGTTTCGGTCCCAATGACTGAGGCTCTCGTCGTCCAGGGGCCTCCGGTGGGCTTTTTAGGAATTATGGTTGTAAATCACTGTTATCTGAACGTGACGAAAACGTCGTGTTCGGCTGAGCACTCGTAGCTATTCTGCCTAGGAATAGTACCCGGTGTGCATACTAGTGTAAAGTCTTTGATATTAATAGTACAGCCCTGAACTTATTAAAGCGTGCAGATGCAGGGTCAGTTGCAGAGCATATTGGCGCGCTGCTTCCTCTTTCTTTTTTTTTTCTTTTTCCTTTTTTTTCTTTTTCTCTGGTACCCTGAAGATATAATCTACTAAGAGCAGATAGCCATAGTGGAGGAGGATAAACTAGAGGGGAGTACTTGCGTGTTGCTTTGGCGACCAATTATTATTTATTCGATCTATTTATTCTTCATTTATATTCCGGCTAGGTTGTACTATTGTTACCGCCGCTACAAACAGTCGAAAATGCCTCCATTCGCTTTAGGAACTGATTGCAGTGCTCGTAGATGAAGAATATACATGCGGAGGAAATCTCTAGGTGTTCTTTACCGTTCTCTTTTCTTTTTTTTTTCATGAAATAAAAAGACCGATCGGCCCATATGATAGCCCTCGCGTGAGCGAATTGACAACCCAAATATCCTAGCGAATGCAAATCGATAAAACGAGAGAGAACATGGTACCCATATGGCAGAGCGTCATGACTTTGTTACGCCTATTGCGCCTTCGTTCTCTTCTCTCACACTTTCCCTTTTTTCTCTTTTTTGAGTTTCGCACTAGCGAGGCTACAGGAGGACCATAGGCAAAGAAAAAAAGGAAACAGTTATAGCGTGTTATGATGAGGCCTTTTTTAACGAATAAAATCCACTCGCATTTGTGTTTACTTCAACGAGACATCCGCATGTATCGTCCGTCGGGAGGAAAAAATAACCCAAAGGCCAGAGTTACTTTCTATGACAGCTCCTCAAACAAAGGGGGAGAACTACATCCATTTTAAGAAGGGCAGGGACCTTGGACGACTGAGAAAAAGGATGAAGGCTGAGATGAGATCACAGGCACCGGTGCATCAAAACAACTACGACATGGACGGTCATTGCATGGGCGACACTCCTGGTAAAAAAAATAAAATAAAAAATAAAACGCGTAGCAGTCGAAATGAGTAACCGATGACATCTGTGCCAACGAAACGGCTCACACGCTCCACCTGCACGGCTTATCTGCATACTATGCACCGGGGCTCAAGCTTCAAGCTGACGATGCGTAAATATTAGCATTCGACTGGCGAAGTATGTTTATTGACAAGGTCCAAACTCAAGAGATGTAATTGTTTTCGCTTCAGATTGATGACATCTTGCAATCTACTACACGCACACTTTTTAGACATATAGAAGCAACTTTTCCTCGCACTTGACTGCATTACCATTGACGTCTCAACCAAAGACCCTGGATATTATCAAAATTACAAGAGCGCCATTCCGGACCAAGGAATGACGCAGTCCACACATCTCATGTCAGGCGCTGAGATGCCGACTGAGCCCGTCCCTGTGACATTGAACTGAATTAATGAAACTGCAAAAATATAGAGAAAGTAGTTGTATCCCTCAATGATGCTCTCACTCGCTGCTGATAGAGCGGTTCGACGACTCCTTGCAGAATACGTACCACAGCAGGGGCCCCTTTTCTACGAAGCAGTGCCATGGCGGACCATGAAACCTCGCATTCGGTAGTGGTGGGCGCGTATCTGATTTCATTTGTTCATAGTACCGTCATTCGGGTTGGCGTAGATAACACAAACGAAGTTTTACTTTTTTTCCAATAATTGATAACGTCAATGATGTGCTTGTGCTTTTGCATCAACAGGGTCGAACTCACACCAGATGCACAAAGCTGCATGCGAGCGATGAGAGCAGAGGGGCGCGCGACTTGCTTTGTCTACGAATTAGCCGGCAATACAGAGCATAACGGCGATCAGCATACGCAAGGAAGGGGGCTCGTATAGAGAGGGACATTTCTCTCTTTTTTTTTTTGGACAATAACAACAATAGCAGTAATAATATCTGCATCTTACCATACCTCTGCCTGGCTGCATCTTGCTCTTTTGATATCCACCCACATCTGGTTACACTGACTTTGTCGCCTATGTCTTTTTTGTTAAGATGGGAGCACCACCCATCTTACGCATTTGAGCGCTGTGTCACCCAGCTTTATTTTTGGGGAATAAGTGTATGTGCAGCATGCAGAGTCGGATACGAACCCAGCATTACGAGCAATTGGAGTCAGCTGCGTGTAAGCGTAATTTGTTTTCCGATGTGGTATGATGGGCGGGAAAACGCAAGCCTCGCACAATGCAGAACATTCCAAGGTGTATGTTCCGCATGTAAAGTCCGTCGCAAAAGTCAATATAGTTTTTCAGTAGCTCTTCCAATTCAATACGCTTATGCCATCAACCCACACCACCCGTCCCACATCCTATCCTCTTCATCCTCTTCATCTCCATCCTCATCCTCATCCTTGTCATCATCCTCATCTCAAAGACAATAAATCCAAAAGAGGACTGCCCAAAGTGGACTGCGGATGGTGTTCACTCCAATTTAAAGTTTCTCTCAGAAAAGGAACACTGTATACATACATGTTTGTACGTAAGCCGGCAATCGGTGTAATGGTTATATCTAGTCCACAACCGACAGAATGGACACGAAACAATCGGACGTAGTTCTGATTCAGACAACGATGACGACCATTGTCCCCGATTGCCTTCTACCGATGCAAACACCACATCCCTCTCTCTTTTTTCCTCCTCCCCTCCCCGCTCAACCCTATTTTTCAGCTCCCTACCGCGCTCTCCGATGACGATGTCCCTATTTTCTTATCGTTTCCTGTATTCAAATTCCTCGTCATGGGCCCGCCCGCAGGATGGGGTCATACATGACAAGTGCAGCAGCACTGACGGACTGGGACTAAAAAGTAACTGCATGCACTCATTCATACGATGCATTTTGAGACAAGAGGGTTTGGCCAGGGTCACCCTGACCCCTGTGCTGCATCTCATCCTGTCCGGCGATGTCATAAGAGTCTCGTGGACATTGCCCTGTAATGGTCTTGGCACCTCCCTTCTACTCTTCCAAAACTCGGTCCGTTGCCCGAGCGAAACTAGGAGGTTTTCTTTTCTTTTTTCCCTTTTTTTTTCCTTATCAGATAAGCCCTGTCGCGGTGGAATACTTCGGACAATTCGGAGTGCTGTTCCAAAAGGTGTACGGGTTAGAACCATCGTCATGTCGCGTTTTTCGTTTCATTTGTGGTCTTGGGTCCTCGAGTAAAATGACATGGGGACATAGGGTATACGGGCCATTCTCTTCGGAAGGATAACTCGCTCGTCCATGGTCTTGCCCCAGTTTAGTCTCCTCCTCCTCCTTAGACTTTCATGCCACATCGGACAAATAACCCTTGTGAGGTTACCGCCCGCGCATTTTTTTTCTTTTTCCTTCTTGAATTAGTCCTATATTTCCCCGTGCATTGAATCATAGGAATAAGCTTGGTTTCGCAAAATAGGGTGCTGCTGCTGCTGCTGCTACTGCTGTTGCTGCGGGCAGTCGTATGCGCATGTCTTACGTTTAGAGATGAAACTGATAAAATTTGGCGCTATCGTGTGTGGGGTAAAAGTGCAAAGTGGCCTAAAAAACCTAAAATTTTGGGCTAAGCTAAGAAACACCGATCGACCCGTGCCCAAAGTGGCTCGACCCCCCCCTCTCAGTGTCGTGGCATCGAGTGCAATCAAGCTCATTGGTCGAGTTGAGCACAGCTGTTGGGTGTAGGCATCTGTATGCGCGCGTTTATAAGTGGAGTGTTATTTCGGCCCCAGTACGTTCTTTTCATGATGGTGTCTGAAGGACCCTAAGACAAAAATCGACAAAACTATTTTGTTACCCAAAGCTGAGTATTTGAGTGACCTTTTTTTTATTATATATATATATATATTTTTCCTCCTGGACACACGTACAATTCAGGCATGGTCCCTTCACATAAAAGATACGTTAGGTGCATCAATTTAGTCGGACAATGGACAATCACAGAAAAAGGTACAGTTCATAAGGTAGCTATTTATTAGAAACAGAAAAAGGGACATAAAGCGCGAAGAAAAAAAACATAGGACAAAAAGGCAGACTAGATTAGAAGCAATGTAACAACCAAAAAAAAAAAAAAAAAAAAAAAAAAAAAAGCGATAACAAAGAAAAAAAGAAAAAGGAAAGAAAAAGAAAGAAAAAAGAAAGAAAAAAAGAAAGAAAAAAAGAAAGAAAAAGACTGATAAGAAAAGAGTAAAGTCGAGTAAGTCGTAGCGGAGTTGAATAAGTCATAGAAGAATTGAACAAGTCGTAACTACAGAAAAAAAAATGGTCGTCAAGGCTTCATTATCGGCGAGTAGAAAAGAAAAAAGATGAGGAGGATGAAAAGGAAAAAGGACGGTAGAGTTGGAGTGGAGGGTATATGTTAGCACCTGAGGACATTAAAGGGGACACAGCGCTTTTGGAAGGGTGATGTGGCATGTCATTTTCCACTCCATTGCGGAGCGCGACCGGACATCAGATGTACTTTGTCGGAATGGCCAAAGGATCGGCGCTGTATAATGGAAATGGCAGATGGCTCTGTGCTCTGTAAAAGAGTAAGGCGCCGGATTCGTGATTTGTTGATCAACGGAGGGGTGGTGCATCAAAATTAGAACGGAGAAAAAGCAGCAGCAGCAGCAGCAGCAGCAAATAACCAAAGGTACTAAAAAAAATAAAAAGCGAACAACAAGGAAAAGAAAAGAAATGGAGAAAGACATCAAGAGAAACCGGGATCATTTGGGAGATTCGCTCGGAAAGTCGTCCGACTTAGGCGCATCTTCAGAGCCCTCTACGATCGCATTTCGTCGTCTGAATGTGTACTCGGACGGCTGGTCTCCATCAGTTGCGTCGCCTCCCCCTGGGTTCATGTCTGCGGGAGCCGTTGCGGAGCCATCACTTCCTCCTCCGCCGCCTGAGCCGCCCCCACCACTGCTGTGGGCTCTTGCGCCTCCAAGCAAGTTACCTGGGCGCACCTGTCGCTGATTAAACGAGCTCTCTGTAAAGTCATACGCATTGCTGGGGGCGAGGGGCGAGAATGGCGAGCCGGCCATATGGATTCGTTGAATTGCTGGTGGGAGCGGCAACAAGAGTGTACCTGCGACCTCCTCGCGCTGGTTTGTGTTGCAGCCGATAGAAAAAGGCGATGCGCTGTCCATAGGCATCATTGAGCAGACATCGTCCCTGTGGTGTTCCAAGGCCCGATAAGGGACCAGTCGGCGCCCAATAGCGAGGTTGCATCGGCGATGGTTGGGAATGTTTCCTGCAGCGGAATAGTGCGACGCCATGTTGGTGTTCCACTCAGAGTCCATGCACCGTGGTTGGTGGCACATACTCTCGTCAGTTGCTAAAGCGGAATCTTGTACAGCCGAGAAGCAGATCTCTCGACGCTGCAAGTGATGCTTACGGCTCATCATCCGTCGCACACGAACGCAATGCACGCGTCCCGCTGGCAAGGCGAGAGTTGAATGACTCCTGTTCCTGGCGCTCGACATGAAGTGGTACTTTAAACGAGTCCTGAAGACCACACTGTAAAATAAAAATAAAAATAAAACCTGCTGAGATAAAAAGAGAGGGAAGAAGTTTAGATGCTTGGATGAATGGAGAAAAAAGCAGGCTGGGAGAGATGATGATGATGATGATGATGATGATGATGATGATGATGATGATGATGAAGGGACTAATCGCCTTCCTTCCCCTCGAGAAGATGCAGGAGGGAACGGTGCGATCTCTCTCTCTCTCTCTCTCGCACTTTTTCCAGGAAGTACAAAAGGGGCTATGACCTGATCATTTCATTCATTGGAGCCGCTAAATAGGCCGCATATAACAAAGAAGCAATGGGATTGAACATAGGGTAGCGTAGGTTGGATTTCATGCACAGTATGAAAATCGATCGGCGGCTCCACGTCCGTTCTGGCTAGCTCCAGGTCAGTCTGTGAAGGGATCTTGTCGCGAGGTTGGCAGTTTTATTACCTGTTGCTGCAGGCGCGTATGCGACAAGATATGTGTGAATGGAGATATCACGTCAGGATTGTGGAGGAAGAGAGTACTGAGAAGGAAGTGGGGGGTGAAAAGTGAATGCGGGATATGGACACACCAGAAAACAAAGAGAGTGAGAAACGCTTTGGGACCTCCACAAAAGCAGCACCACGTCCAATCGATGTTCGTGTTCAACAGCCAATGACAAGGGAAGGAACTGCGTTCCCCGCAACAACAATCGCAACAACGACAAAGAAGGTGCACAACTGTCACTTCTTTTGCCCAGAAAAGATAGAAAGGACCAGCGAATGAGAGAAAGAGATATGGGAAAGGAGCGGACGGTAAAGGGTGGAATGGGACGAGGTTTACAGATGGGAAGATGGGATGGGAAAAAAGTGACCAAGAAGGCGGGATTCTTTTTTTCCCTCCTTCAGAGGCAGTGGTAGCCAGTCCCTTGATTCCAGTCCGTGTGTGTCTTTCCTGGCGGGAGAGGAGGAAGCACTGGTTTCGCCTCTTCCGGCCATAGCCCTGCGATCATGTTTGTTGCAGCTCTCCAACGGTCGTCTGTTGCGACAATGAACTCAAATTAAGACTGCAGGGGGACAATGTATGTAGCACTCACCTCGGTTTGCGTGGATTGTCAGACGACTGGGTGGAAGGATAGAATCTCGAGGGTAGAGAAAGAGACCTGGGGTAGATTAGGATGCGTTTTCTTCAGGACGGTGCGTCTGAGTTGATCGTTCCTGTTGACAGGGAGAGACTTTAGGAGGATGATCCACGGAGATGCAGTGTGTGGGTGTGGAGATGAACGTGGGTGCAAGAGCAGTAAATATGGCGGGAGCGAGTAGAGGCGGTATAGAAGAAAGGAAAAAAATAAAGACAGCAGGGTGGGATCCGATCAGAGCTGGCTTCAGTTCCAGGGTTCAGTTGACGCAGCAAAAGAAAAGCGAGGACGAGTAAGCAAAGAGGGAGACGAAAGGAGAGAGAGCAAGAGAGAGTAAAAAAAAAAAAAGAAAGAAAGGAAGAAAGAGTGAAAAGAGTGAGCGATGGAGACGAAAGAGAGCGAAAAAGAGAGGCGGGATCCAGACAGCTGCTCCAGGTTGGACCTGCGTTCCTGACTGACGGACCAAAAAAAGAAAAGAGAAAAAGCCGTTGGAATGTTGTTTTGCCAAATGCTGGACTAATGCAAAACGCTGCATCGCAAGGGGTTGAGGCATCCTCTCGCCTAATGCTCATTTACACCTTCCGCCCCTCTCTTAGCACTCACCCGATCCAACGGCTCTTTACATTGGCCGTCCATCCCTTCTCCTCTTTCTTCTCGTTATATCTTTCATTTCAGTAGTCTTACTATCATCCACAACTGCTCGTAGCCAGCTGTCCGTACGAACCAAGTCCGGCACCAGTATCCTTCTTCACGTTGCGAATAGCCCTCGGTTGCCAACAAAGGCGTGTGAACAAATGCCTGCGGATTCAGGCGCCCCCTGAGGTACCTGTCCTCGACAGTTTATACTCTCGTGCTCTCACCTAGTTTTGGCACGGCCTGAAAGCCAACGTGAACACTCTTCCTTAGGCGGGTTGTGAGCCGCGAATGGGTCAAGTTGTCCAGGCACTCGGACGGGTGATCAAGAGTGCCAAAAAGGCTATATAGACGAGCGAATCGGAAAAAATGTCTGTGGTTACAGGAGCGCTTGTAGAACCCTGTAGCATAAAATACTAACCGTACAAGAAACAAGGGGCAGTACCACCACTATAACCGGGGAAGAGTAACCCATTCAGATAGGACAAAGCTTGTTAGTCGATTGGTGAAGGAAGAAGTATTGCGCAGAAAAAAGAAAAAGGTGGACACAAGGAACGAACACAAGCGCACAAAGGAATGTAAACAAATAGGAACACCGACAGGATACGATTACGGGGGCAGTGTAACCCTTTGTAAACCTTCGAGTCTGTCCCCGCAAAACAGTTGTATGCAAGTATGCAACTCTACTTTCTGTGCCCGACCACTAGATAGCCGCTGTTGCCGCTGTTGTTGTTTTTGTTTGTCCTGCCGGGTCCCAGTTCAGATCTCCAATCTTCTGACCTGTATGTCGATAGGTTTATTCGCGTCCTGCATTACTCGCCTCCCGCCTTCTTTCTAGTCCCTGTTCTCATTATCCAGCCTTTTACAACAGCACAATCTTCCGAGCCCTTTATGCATGCGCTGCTGTGTGTCCGTTCTCTTTTCCTGCTTATGTTCACAATATCTAGACAGCTATTGGTCTCCTTGCCATTGCTGTTACACTTTTTTTTTTTTTTTTTTTATGTAGTGAGAAATGAAGACCCTATTATTAGCGCTTAGTTTTGATCTGCGACTTCTTAGGGTCTATGCAAACCGCCAATGCTCAAAAACTAGCCATGTGTTTTTATCCGCATACGAAAATAATGCTCAGAATGTTAATGGTGTGAATGGTTTTCATTTCCCAGCAGCAGCCTCTCGCATGGCTCTCATGGGTGAAGGAATGTCTTTTGTTGTCTGACTGTGCGATGGATACCTTGTATCAATGATGCCGTGCTCTGAATCGAACACATGCGCTTCGAGCACGCGTGGCGATCTTTGCACAAGCTCCTTGGAACTGAAAATACGTGCATCTGCGCTCTTGTTCTCATGAACCCTGTTTGGGCACCAACGAAATTTTCTTATGCAACCCCTCCCTCGCAGATAGGCACATTTGTCGAGTTGCGACGTGTATTCATGTCCAAAAGTGTGGTAGTCTATCCAATGCTGACGATCTTGTATTTGGAGAAGTCGACTTTGTTTGCCCTGTCTAGTTTGATATAACAAGTATCTACGCGCCACCAATCAACCACCCGAAATGGAAGCGAGAGCTAGAGATGGTAGGATAAAGACGACCAAGATGAGGAGACGGAGTTGGATGACAGTTGTACGCAATTGGTGGCAACTGATACCTCAATCCAATCGTGCCGTCTGTAGTGGGCGCAGCCGATTTGGCAAGGGAGGTGGTCCTCCCCAGGGCGCTCAAAGGAGGAAAAAAAAAAAAAAGAAGTGCGTCACATGATTTCTCTTCTAATTTGCCTACAAAAAGCTCAGCAGTACTCTTGATTGCGATCAACTTCTTCAACATTCTCTTCACCATCCATGTTCGGCGCTACCAAGGACTTTTTGGGAAAACCAGCACCTCCAGGATATATTGCCGGTCTCGGCAGAGGGTACAGTCTCAGAAAGTTGATTTCCCTTGAGTGTTTGATTTGTCATGACATCACGTTATTTCTAACATTCTACCTTCTTCGTTCTTCAAATAGTGCCACTGGATTCACAACACGTTCTGATATCGGGCCTGCTCGTGAGGGGCCCACCGAAGCGTAAGAGCGTTTTCTCGTTCGAATTCTAGAGCTAATCGGTAGAACTTGGGGTTTACTACTCTAGTTGCTAATTGATCTCCGTTCTTTTCAATAGTGACATTGCGAAGCTCCAGGAGCAGGCAAGGAGAAAGGCAGCAGAGGACGGAGACGATGACGACGAGCGCTATCAAGATCCTGATAACGAAGTTGGATTGTTCAGCTCAGCGCCCTATGAAGCCGATGACGAAGAAGCAGACCAGATCTACGACTCCATCGATGCTAAATTGGACGAGAGGCGAAAGGCACGAAGGTATGGTGTATAGTCTGACATGCATCTTGACCGACCAAGGATCCGTTTCGAACATTACTAACGTTTTTATTTCATACATGCTTTAGGGAGGCGCGCGAGAAGGAGGAGCAGGAAAGGTTGAACAAGGAGAGGCCCAAAATTCAGGACCAGTTCGCGGATCTGAAGCGAGGGTTGAATGCGGTCTCTGTCGAGGAATGGGAGAATTTACCAGAGGTCGGCAACATCGCGGGAAAAAATCGCAAAAAGGCCAATTTGAGGGAGAAGTTCGCACCTGCGCCGGATTCCCTGTTGCCGAGAGCGCAGGAGGAGATGGCTACGACTTTGGATGCACAGGTAGGCTTCAAGTTGTTTTTGTTTTAGAGGTGGACTGGTTCGCATTTGTTATTTATACTGTACTTACTATAGCCACTTAATGTTTGGATAGCCCAATGGTCTGGCCACGCCCGCGCCAGGAATAATGACCAATTTCAGGGAGATCGGAGAGGCCAACAAGCAGGTCCTCGGAATGCGACTGGACCGAATGGCCGATTCTGCCTCTGGAAAGACGACAATCGATCCCAAGGGATATTTGACAGGACTCAACAGTGTCGTTGTCAAGAGTGCAGCCGAGATTGGTGATTTGAAGAGAGCCCGCGATCTGCTCAAGTCGGTCATTAACACTAACCCGAAACATGCGCCAGGATGGATCGCAGCAGCACGTTTGGAAGAGCATGCAGGAAAGCTGACGGATGCACGCCAGATCATTGACAAGGGCTGTGCAGAATGTCCAAAGGCAGAGGACATCTGGCTGGAGGCTGCACGATTGAATAACACGGATAATGCAAAGAAAATTCTGGCGAACGCAGTCAAGCAGATCCCACAGTCTGTCAAGATCTGGCTTCATGCTGCACAGCTCGAAACAACACCCAGGGCGAAAAAGACTGTCATCAGGCGTGCGCTCGACTATGTACCCAACTCTGTCAAGCTGTGGAAAACTGCTGTGGAATTAGAGGATGACCCGAATAACGCCCGTATTCTACTCGCACGTGCGGTCGAACTCGTGCCGCTTTCGGTAGAGTTCTGGATTGCTTTGGCGCGATTGGAGACTTATGAAAACGCACAAAAGGTCCTGAATCAGGCGCGTACCAAGATCCCAACCTCACACGAGATCTGGATCACAGCCTTCTGTCTACAGGAAGCCAACAATAAGGATGTGGAAAAACTGGTGGCGAATGCAATCAAGAAGCTATCCATGATGGAATCGGCGCTTGGTCGGGATCAGTGGTTAGAGGAGGCTGAAAAATGCGAGAAGAATGGGTTCATTAACACCTGTCAGGCAATTGTACGAGCAACTGTCGGCATGGGTATTGAGGAGGCAGATTTGAAGTCTACATGGATGGAGGATGCCGAGAATGCTATTGCACACCAGTCATACGGCACCGCACGCGCTATCTATGCTCATGCACTGAGGACCTTTCCTTCGAAAAAGTCGATCTGGCGACGTGCAGCCTTGCTAGAGAAGGCACACGGTACTAGGGAATCTTTGGAAGAGTTGCTTGTGCGATCTGTCAAATATTGTCCGCAGGCAGAGTTTTTGTGGCTCATGGGTGCCAAGGAGAAGTGGGTTGGAGTAAGTGTCATTTGTGTCCATCCTTTTATTATGTCGCTGATTATTCTCTTTATTGGGGCTGTATATTAACATACCTTTTTCTTTTTCAAAGGGCGATGTTCCTGGAGCTCGCGCAATTTTGGATGCTGCGTTCGAAGCTAACCCGAACAGCGAGCAGATCTGGCTTGCTGCAGTCAAATTGGAGGCTGAGAATGGCGAGTTTGGACGTGCGGAGCTGCTTCTGTCGAAGGCAAGAGTCAAGGCGGATACTATGAAGGTCTGGATGAAATCTGCGGTCCTGGAACGTCAGCTAGGCAAGATTTCAGAGGCACTTGAATTGCTAGATGTAGGATTGGTCAAGTATCCGACTGCTGACAAGCTGTGGATAATTCGAGGCCAGATTTTGGCGGATCGCGGCGACGTTCAGAAGGCGAGGGAGAACTATATCAAGGCCCTGAAGAGCTGTCCCAGGTCGGTTCCATTGTGGATCTTGGCATCGAGGCTGGAGGAAAAAGCAGGACTACTGACCAAGGCGAGAGCTCTGCTGGACAAGGCACGCTTACTGAACCCCAAGACGCCCGAGTTGTGGTAAGCTGTTGTCGCTGCTGCTTTCTTGGTTATTATGTGATGTAAAGCAATTGGAAATACAATATATCTAACACTTGTGATTAATGTACTAATGATATAATGTACTTTCTCTCTCTTTGGTCTTTATTTCGACAGGCTGGAGTCAGTAAGGATTGAGTTGCGAGGAAACAACGCCAACTTTGGTAGGTCACAGATGGCCAAAGCACTGCAGGAGTGTCCGTCGTCAGGACTGCTGTGGTCGGAGTCTGTTTGGCTTGAGACGAGAGCGCAGCGCAAGGGCAAGATTGTCGATGCTCTAAAGAAATCTGAAAACTCAGCTCATGTCCTTATCACGGCGGCGCGTTTGTTCTGGTCAGATCGACAGGTGGAGAAGGCACGGTCCTGGTTATTGAGGGCAGAAAAGGCAGACTCGGACCTGGGCGATGCGTGGGCCTGGCATTACAAGTTCGAGATGGAGCACGGCGACGAGACGAGGAAGCAGGAGCTGGTGATGCGGTGCAAAGCAGCGGAGCCCAGGCATGGCGAGTACTGGCAGGCGGTGGCGAAGGATCTGAAGAATGCAGGGAAACCCTTGGAGGAGATTCTTGTACTTACAGCGGCATCATTGCCGCCAAACACGGTGGCATAGTAAGAAAGCGTCGCTTTTCATATACAAGTCCCGCATGTTAGATGGATCTTACAAATACATACCTTGATATATACAATACAGCATACACGGAAGCTGTACAGTGCCACCAAATGTACTGCTAGAATATTGGCTTGCTGTAATCCATTTGAGTGGCAATCGCGAGGAAGAGGGACGAGGGAGGTACATCACTCATGTGTGACAAATTAAATGGCATTTGAACACTCAGAAACGAAACGCAGAGAAGGCTGGTGCACTGTGTCTTAAAGATTACCAATGGATCGATAAGCGAGCGAGCGTGGGATTTGACGGCGGGGTCTCCCTCTTAGCAGCGCGTGTATAAAGTCCCTTCTTTCCCATCGCTCATTCCTCTTTCTTCATTCGCTCCCCAACACACACACTCTCAATCGACTTTTTTTCTTTTCATTTTTGTCATTCACTCTACAAAGAACCTTATATCATGTCCTCTGCTACTGCCGCTTCCAAGAAGGGTGACGAAAAGCACCTTTACACCGTCGTGGGTACGCAGTGATCAATCCTGTCTCCGTGTCTTTTTGTCCTGTATCAAACGGGCTAGACAGGCTCAGTAAGCGCTTAAGCTAATCAACCAATTGCCGCCGTTGTCTCTTTGCTGTGCTTGATCGTAGTCCTTGGTGCTTCTGGTGATCTTGCCAAGAAGAAGACCTTCCCAGCGCTTTTCGGTCTCTACAAGAACAAGTACCTCGACCAAAACACACACATCATCGGCTATGCTCGCACCAAGATGGATCGTTCCACTTTCGAGGAACACGTCTCCATGAACATCAAGCTGAAGACCGACGAGGACAAGGCTGCACACAAAAAGTTCCTGAAGCTGTGCTCGTACCAGTCTGGCCAGTATGATCAGGATAGCGATTTCAAAAGGCTTGAGGACGCCATCCGCGAGGTCGAAAAGGCATCAGGTGCGACCGCAAGACTGTTCTACATGGCCTTGCCTCCTTCGGTCTTTATCTCTGTTGCGAAGGGTCTGAAGAAGAACAATTACACCGAAGATTCTCTTGTCCGTCTTATTGTCGAGAAGCCCTTTGGTATGGACTTGGATAGTTCGCGCGAACTGGCCAAGGACCTCGGTAGTCTCTTCAGTGAGGACGAAGTAAGTTGATGGACATACACGCCCGCACTGGCGCCCAGGTTTACCCAAGAGGTCTTTGCAGCGTGCTTTATATGTTTATGTGGCGATAAGCTGACACCTTCACATCGATCTCCTACTCGTTCAGATCTACCGTATCGACCATTATCTCGGCAAGGAAATGGTCAAGAACCTGATGATCCTGCGTTTCGCAAACGTCATCTTTGGTTCCGTTTGGAATCGTCACACCATCGACAACGTCCAGATCACCTTCAAGGAAAAGCTCGGCACTGAAGGCCGCGGCGGCTACTTTGATGAGTTTGGCATCATCCGCGATGTCATGCAGAACCGTGAGTATCTTGGCTCTATTTCTCGCAAGCGTCATTCTCAAATGGTCATCCTTCCCGATACTATTGTTTTTCTAATGCTTTGATCTTGATCATATACACAGATATGCTTCAGATCTTGACCTTGGTTGCGATGGAACCCCCGGTTTCGCTCGGTGCTGAGGATGTCCGTGATGAGAAGGTAAGATGGTTGTAGCATAAAGCAAATGATGACGAAATGGAGTACGAGCGTGTGTTTGAAACTCTATTACAACTCGCTTCGATTTAATAATGCACGGTAATAACATTTTTTATACTTGGCGCGACATAACCTATCGTTTAGGTCAAGGTACTGCGCTTCATCCCTCCAATTGTCAAGGATGATATCCTGTTGGGCCAGTATGGCAAGTCAGAGGATGGCAAGGAGCCTGGGTACCTCGATGACAAGACCGTTCCCAAAGACAGCAAGACCCCGACCTACGCTGCCGCCACACTCTTTATCGAGAACGAGCGCTGGTCCGGTGTTCCCTTTGTCATGAAGTGTGGCAAGGCCCTCGACCAGCAAAAGACCGAGATCCGCATTCAGTTCAAAGATGTGGCCGGACACCTGTTCACCACTCTGTCACGCAACGAGATCGTCATCCGCGTCCAGCCCGACGAGGCAGTCTACGTCAAGATGATGAACAAGGAGCCTGGCCTAGGCACAAAGACCATCATCTCAGACCTAGATCTGTCGTACTCGAGCCGCTTCAGCGACTCGGTGATCCCCGAGGCGTACGAGTCCCTGATCCTGGATGTTTTGAACGGCGACCACTCCAACTTTGTGCGCGACGACGAATTGGACGCGGCATGGAAGATTTTCACGCCCATCTTGAAGCAGATCGACAACGGCGAGATCGACCCCATTCCCTACGCGCACAGCAGCCGTGGACCCAAGGGAGTGACCGAATTTGTGGCCAAGTACGGCTACACGCGTGAAAGACAGGAGTACGTTTGGCCACAACACTCTGAGGCCGGATCGGCCGCTGGCAAGGACCAAAAATAATTTTCATACAGCGCGATGAACAGCGCGAGCATAATTCTGTGAAGCAAATAAACGATTGTACATTCATGCCTTCCTTTTGTTTCAAGACTACACGTGATGTTGAAGGGCAGCTGTATCCGCTTCGCTTTGCATGCATCCACCTTGTTCCTCATTCACTGTTCTCGTTTTAGCATGAGCTCACCACAGCTGCTCGAGACTATCCTATATGATCCCAAAGGTAAGTAGTGTCGTATTTTGTCCTCTTTGGATCTTATTTGTTTCTACCGGGGTCATGGATACGCGTCTTACTTGCATTTCCTTCTCGAACACTACCGATAGAGGGCATGTTCCTCTTGGACTACCATTGCGAGCGCATGATAAACTCTGCAAAGACCTTGGCGGTGTTTTTTGCTAACGACCAGGAGCTATTTCTACGGGAGCTTATCCCTACCCCTTCCGAGATATCCAATAAACTGGACGTGGCTATCAGGAACGCGGGAAAGGACACACGGCAGAGGGTATGTCCCATTTAGCGCCAAAAGAAACCTCCATCTTCGTTCTCGGCGACTGTAGATGTCAAGGCTCATGGGAGCCCACCGGGCAAAAGATAATGACATTCGCTAATTGGCATGTTTTATCGCTCTCTTTTGATGCCGCATTTCACTCTTTACATAGTTGCGGGTACTGCTCGACTTTGACGGGGCAATTACGATCCAGTCAAGCCACCTGCCTTCAGAGACCAAGGACTTTTCTGGTACAGAATCCCAGCTCGCGTTCATTTGTCATTGAGTGTGATATACGTTCACATGTGGGAACAGCAAAGCGTTAAAATCTAATGCTCCCTTTGATGTGCGCTACCAGATGCTTCAATTGTCGTGGTTCTGGACAAGGAGCCAACCCCAAAAGACAATATATTTTTGTACCACAAGACCACTGAACGCGAAGTCTACAATGAGGCACGGCAGCGCCTAGGTAATGAATGAGAATAATACCCCTCCTATACTCACGCGCTCGCTTCTGTTGAACTGTTGGATGTTGATACTATAACTGGTGTTCTCGTATACGTAGGTCTAGGGCCGATAACGGCCCCCAAGAACTCAGACAAGCCATTTGATGTGATCTTGTATAACCTCGACGAAGAGATCATGGAGACCACCATTGCGAATATCGCGATCGAAGTGAAGAACCCCGACTCAGGAGAACTGGAATGGGTTACACCGCCTGTGTCTTCGGGTAAGACGAGCGGGGATAGAACAGATCAGCGGTATATGAACCAAGGTATCCTCATTCACATTTGCTTTTTTTTTTTCTCTCTATTACTTTTTTTTTTTTTTTTTTTTTTTTTTGTAGGATTGCTGTGCGGGACGATGCGGCGTAAACTATTGGAGGAGGGGAAGCTTAAAGAGAGGGTCATTACGGTGGACGACCTCAAGAACGCAGCATTGGTAAGGCCATCGAACTTTGGTGCATCTAATTATACTCCATCTCCCTTCTTTGTTCTCTGACTCGTCCCTTCTACTCTTATGGTCCCACTTACAAACAGGAGAACAGAAGGATAAAGTGCTTCAATTCTGTCCGGAAAGAGTATCTGGTTACGCTGTGGATTTAAACACTCCAATCAATACAAGTTTGTAATACCTATGTATATGAGCGATCATCTCAAATAACTCCATGCAGTGAAGGCGCGCCCAATTCACGTTTATTGTCCTCGGAACGAACATCTAACCCATGCTCGCTTTGCTAGCCGTTCTGGGTATCCTGATTTCCTCATGCGTCATGACTGTGTTGCGTTTCCATGATATGGTTTTCGCTTGTTATTCATAAAGAAAGACGACAAGACCGACGGCACCCAGGAGCGCATATTTGAGCATTGGGTAGTCCGTCATGAAGATGGTGAACATGCCGAGATAAGGCAAGAACCCTTGCACGCGACCCACAATGTCCTTGGGTTCGATCCACATCATGCCCCTGTTTGTATGGAATTCCTGGTAGAGTCCTCGGTCGTCGACGTTGTTGTTGTCGCCCTTTGTCAACAGCAGCTGCGTACCAGCCTTTGGTCTAAGGGGGAATTATCATATTCAATGGGTTAGTCATAATCCCTAGGATAAACGCAGGCGAATCGTCCTGTAACACAATATTGCTTACGAGTCATGGCGGTCAATGACACGATGGACAATTGGGATATCACGTCCTGGGATCTTGAAGACACAGATCTCGCCGATTTCGATGGGCTTCTTGGGATTGCTGAGGAAGAGAATATCGCCTCTTGCGAATGCAGGCTCCATACTCTCACTGAGGAGGCGAGTCCATTAGAAATGAGGGGCGAATCGATCAGGGGGAAGGTATAAAGCCACATGAAGATAGCAGTCGGGTGTTAACACAAAATCCAGTCTGCTACGTGGCAATTGAAGGTAGTCCGGAGTGGAGCCCATGAAATAGCGCCGTACCTTAGAACCACGACCAGGGGCGATTCGCAGCTGGTGTAGAGACCCCATGCCTTGTAGGACATGAAGACTCCAAATAGCATCATCAACACATTGAGTGAGTTGGTAAGGATCTAGGAGAAGAAGGATATGGACGAGAAGGAGTGGCCGTCGGTCAGTCCGTTCAGAGTTGGCGTAAAAAGAGGTCGATCGCAACAATGCAATGTCAGCACGCTAACGACGTACTTGTCTCAAGTTCATGGCGAATTCCTTTATCTGTTTTCCTTTGCCGCTATTCCTTTGTATGTTGTTGAGCCCGAGACAAGAGGAAGAGGAGGCGATGTAGTGTTCGAGAGGAGGATGAAACATTAGAAGAGAGAATCGATGATGCAAAGAAGGCGCGACCTGGTCTGTCTCCGCACGTGATGCATTAACCAACGAGTACTCTTAACCATCAGTAAAGTCTTTGCGCATCACCGTTTCTTCACTCAAGAACTCTTCCTACTCCCTCTCCATCAACAACTCGACAGCCGCCCATGCCTCCACCACCACCACCACCACCTCCTCCACCACCAGGCGGTGGACCACCTGCCGCAGCACCGGTCCCTAAACCATCCAAGGACAGAAATGCACTCCTCAGCGAAATCCAAAGCGGAACCAGACTTAAGAAGGCTGTCACCAACGACCGCTCCGCTCCCATCGTCGGTAATACCCTCGTCCCTTTCTTCCTTTTCTTCAGTATTTCGTTGTCTGGAATATGCATATTCTGCCTTCCTCGTTTACTCATAAGAACGAGAGAGTCGTAATATGTGTTGGTTTATCTCTGAGCGTGCAAAAGGATTGGGCTATGACGTGCTGACACGCTAAACGTATTTTCTTTGTATCTTATCTAATGCATTGACAGATGCGCCAAAGTCGAGCATTGGGGGCGGCGGAGGATCGCTACCACGACCACCGCAAATAGGCGGTGGTGGCGCAAGCAATGGCGGTAGCGCAGCGGGGGCTGGAGGCGCACCACAGCTAGGCGGGCTGTTTGCAGGAGGTATGCCCAAACTCAAGAGTCGAAGCGGCGGTCTGGACACAGGAGGTAAGATGTGGGCTGTTTCTGTATTTTTTCTTTCTTTCTCGCTCGTCCCTTGGCATTGGTGCTTCTTTTTGGTTTGGTCTCTTGGAATGGCGGCGACTAAGCACATTCGGAGGAGGCAAGGAGGCGATGACAGCACGACAATCGCATTCGACGCAGGCAAGGCGAGGGTAGCAACAAGCAGCAGCTCGATCGGACCGAAAACAAGACGATATGGGTTATATTTACACAACATGGTTATTACAATCCGGAAAGAGTGGTAGAGCAGCTCTCAGGCAACTTCGACTTGTCTTTGACTCAACTCAACTCTTATGTACCTGCGCTCTCGATTCTGTCTTTGCTCTGCTCATGTCAGGCTGCCCGCATCCTGCCGCTAATGCAGCTTGTTCTCACGGCATGCTCGCGCAATCACTGTCGACTCGTTCTTGGGCAATGCCATGGACACTTTTTTCGACGCTGGAACAGAGGCGCTGACCCCACATGGATATCGTCGTCGTTATGCAACATGGTCCAAGTATTAATATCCACCCCCTCTTCTTTTTGCGCTATAGCCGATCACAGCGCCAGCAACAACGTCAGCAATGGAACTCCCGCTAGAGGACTTCCAAAACCACCCACGTTCAACAGCCCCGCCAAAGCGACACTGCCAGTACCAACAGCGACACCTCCCAGTGTACCAGGAAGGACACCACCGCCCGTACGTCATGCACCTGCCACTCCACTCTCTGCTGCAGCGCCATCTAGTTTATCTAAGGGCAGCTCACCCTCCAGATTTGTACCTGCTCCACCATCCGCCAATGGATCGCCTGCTCGTGCGGTTCCGGCGGTTCCACCCACTCCAGGACGCCCAGCATCCACACTTCCACCTAATCTCTCCCGTTCGCCCGCCCCACCTGCTCCACCACGAAAGATAGGACCACCTCCTCCATCACGGCCCAATGGAACAGCTCACCCACCAGCAACACCATCACGACCAACACCTGCACTTCCAGGTCGTGCACCTCCTCCGCAGCCGGGGCGCGCTACTCCCTCAACGCCTTCTACAGCACCTTTTACGTCTAATCCACCATCCACACCTCCGAACAGGACACGCCCGCCGCCCAGCACCCCTCCACCCCTGCCAGGGGTAGCCCCCAGAGCGCGGTCTGGTTCTGCCCCAGTCAAACCCGACATTCGTCCTGCTGCATCTGTACCAGAGCCACCAGCAACAGAAGGTCGGTGGACATTTAGAACGGCCTCGGACTTTCCTGCACCTCGGGCAAATCACAGTACTGGATCGAAAGTGTATCCCAGCGGAAACTCTACGGGAAGCTGTAAGTTGCATGAATCGACGTGCGATCACGCTGTAAAGGCATGCAGGACATGATACTTACCCTTTTTTTTTGCTGACTATCATTTTTTTCAAATTCTAGCCGTCCCGTTGGATTTCTCGTCATTAGCAGGCGTATCAGCAGGAAGAGTGCCGCCCCCTCCACCTATGGGGGGTGGCGGTCGTTACCGCTAAAGAACAGCTGGAATGAAGAGAATAAAGAAAAGTATCGAGGCATCATATCGAATCAACATGTCATAAACCGCCCCTGTTGAGCCAAGGAATGGTCTTGTGTACGACAGCAACCAGTTTTAATAATAAACGTTGGAGTTCAACTTTGTACGATAGAAATTATGTTTCCTTGCCAAAGTAGTTTAAACATGATGGGGATTGGGTATTCTGGATTGTCTAAGCGTCCACTTCATCGTCATCATCGATCCCAGGACCTTGCTCAGCCAATTTCCGATGCTGCTCCTCTGCGTCAGCAGCCATTTGCTTTCTTCGGATAGAAACGGCGTCCAGTTGTTTTTGCAGGCTAGCGATCTGTTCCTGAAGCATTTTGATATCATGCTGGGCCTTGGCTGTTTTCATTTTACAGAAACAAGGTGAAGAAGAGAATGAAATGATATGAGTGAACCGATTGATCGTTGTGTGCTTCTTTCTGAACAGCAGCAGCAGCAGCAGCACTTTGGTTGATGCACGTTGTGCTTACCTTTGACTTCAGTCACCGGCGCAGCATGGCTATCGACAATGGGGCCATACTCACGACTGCAGACCTCCTTAGTGGCGCTCCATTGATGTTCCTTCTGAACTGCCTCTTGGGCCAATTGATCCACCTCTGACTGCAGATCTGATCTATTCACAAGAAAAAAGAAAGAAAATGTAGAGCATTAGCGGTGAGCGAACGACAATTATGTAAAAAAAGAACAAGAGTCGACAACATCTGTGTTCAGACTTACCGGCTGTTGTCCGACTGATCCAAAGAATCCAATTGCTCTTGTTTCTCCTTCAATTGAGTCCTGACAGCAACCAGGGCTACAGTCGATTTCTCGAGCTATTATTGACACACACACACACACACACATATATATATATATATACAAAATAAGATATGTCAGAAAATTGGATTCAGCTGCTTGAAAAATGGGGGGGGGGGGGTTTTGCTTGGCTGAGAGAGGACAAATGTCTTGCGATGAGCGATTGTATTTCTTACCTCCTCAAGAGCCACCCTCTCAGCATCTGCGCCCTCGCGCTCTTCTCTGTGATGATGAGAAGACATTACGAATGTCAGTGAATCAAGTAGCAAAAAGAAGTTCAGCAGCATTATGAAGTCTCCAGAAGAAAAAAAGGAAAAAAAGAAAAAAAAAAAAGAAAGAAAGACACGGTCTGTAACTACCGCTCTAGACGTACTTGGCAATGGCCTCCAAGCGTTCCTGAACAGATTTCAGTTCCGCGTCCAGATCGATCGTCGGCAAGAGCATCCTGTTTGACGGGGTGATTTCCAGATTCTCAATGATATCGGCAACAGCGTTCACATCGACGACTTCAGGCTCGGTGTTCTATGAAAAGAGAGGCAGAATAAGTTATGGGCTGGTTTCACAAAAAAAAAAAAAAAAAAAAAAATGCATGTCCGCGCGTAGGACGAGCGTGTTACCTGGGCTACAGATGGCGTGTCGACTACTGGTGATGTGCTCATGGTAAACGTTTCGTTGTTTTTTGTCAGGGTAGTAGTAGTAGTGGTGGTGGTGGTTGAATGAGTGAGGTGAATGAAGGGAACAAAGAAAAGGGGATCACACTCCTGAAGTTGCGTTTCCCAACTCAAAAAGAGGGGGCAACGAGAGGCGGGTCACAGAGCGTTGCCCAAGCATGCGCTGTGCCATTGCCTGCAGCGGGTTATTATTAGCCTTTCAAAGCGCTCTCTTTTTTCCGGCCTCTTTACATCTCCCGTAAAGTGTAGAGCAGATCAACGATAGACGCGTCGAAACTGGTAACCTTGATTCCCATAAAACGCGGTTCTCCAGATCGAAGAGGGGGATTTTTTTTTATCTTTTTCTTCTATTTTTTTTATTGGCAATCAACTATAGCGATAGTTGCCCTGCCTTGATGATCGCAGCTCGCAACTCATCTAGTCCATCTTTGGTCCGACTACTGACGCCGAGCACCATAGGGAAACAACAGATCGCATCTCTGACCAATTGTGCCTCGATCTCTGCCTTGGCAGCATTGTACTTTGTCACTGAGAGTCGATCCTTTTTGGTCAACACCACTTGATATGAGAGGCCCGATCCGTCCAAGAGTTGCATGATCTGGGTATCACTCTCCTTGAGTCCATGGGATGGGTCCACAAGAATATATATCCTCCTCAAGCTAGCCAAGCATGCAGGGTAAACACATCGGATTTGTTAGCGAACAGTTCCCAGAGAGTTGCTTGTTTGTCGTTTAGAACGAAGACAGAGGTCGGTCTAGTGATGTCTACTTACTTTCTCCTGTTCTGCAGGTAGTTGAGAATCATGCCTCCCCATTCATCCCGACTTTTCCAGCCGTATCCTGGCATGTCGACCAAGGACAGCTTCTCGCCCACCTTGAAAAAGTTCATCATCCGCGTGTGGCCCTAGCCGATCGACCGAAAAAACATAGCCATGTTAGATCAGGGCAACACCGGCATTTCCGTAGAATAAAGAGAAGTGTTCAGTGGCGAGGAATAGATCCTAGAAAGCAGCACGTACAGGTTTACTTGAGGTTTTGACAAGTCCGTTTCGATTGACAAGGCCATTGATCAAACTAGACTTTCCAATGTTGCTCCTGCCGATGAACGCGACCTACAGAGGCACATATCACAGTTAGTATATGAGCACTTTAGCATCAAATAATGGAGGTTCATGCAGCCCAACGACATGGTGCGGTGCAAATTACCTCCGGTATAACGGTGTTTTCGGGTATCATATCTATATTGGTTGCACTCTTGACAAACTCCGCAGGCAAGAGAAAGAACTTGTGTGCCTTCGCCAACTCGCTCGTCGTCGCGCCTGGGACGAATGGAAACGCTTCGAGCTTCCTTGGAAACTTTTCTGGTTTTGTCTCCTTTGAACTGTCAGTCTTCGAAGCTTGATCTCCTGTTGTATTGAGTGACGATGCGGCGGGTTTGTTATTGAGGTACCTAGTTTTGGGTCGTGTTACTGGTTCCTCTGTGGGAAAACCTCGTTGTATCCGCTTGTTGGTGGAAGCAACGGGTGCATCTAAAGCTCGTTGTGTTGTTGGCATACTTGCCGTCGGGACGGCGCGTTTTAATAATTCTGAACCAGCATCTGTTGTTGTACTAGCTACTACCGGCGATGTCCTCAGCGACGTCTCCTGAGGTACAGGTCGATCGGCTGACGGGATAGGTCTCCGTCGAAGTACGGCTTTTGTCCTGATCTCCCGTACAGATATCTGGTTCCAGAGTACGCAAGTATTATTAAACGAGCACCGAGCCGCTGCTGCTTTTGTTGCTGGTAGTGACCATGGTTGAGCCAGTCTCTTTGCTATTCTTGCGGCAGTGGCCATTCCTATAAGGGTTGTGTTGCTCAAAGTTGCGGGGCCGGCATCAGCTTTCTCTCGAGTTAAAAAGGGTTCCCCAGTCCTTTGACCCAAAAGCCACTCGATTTTGTCAACACGGAAAGCGTTCACCCCGCCCATTACCGTTTTCGAACACTCTCGACTCCACCTTTTGCATCCCATCCCTTTCTCGACTGCATATACATTTATTCACCATGAACCACGAGACAAAGGAAGCTATTCTCAAGGCCACCGAGGTTGTCAAGACCGTCGTCCACTTTGGCTTCATCCCATTCGTGATCTACCTCGGTACGAGTAACGCAATTGTTTGATTCCCGCTACTAATATACCTTTCCTGCGGTTACCACTCTCACAAGTCTGTCTATCTGTCTGTCTGCTAACTCGACCCATTTTTGTTTTACTTGCTTATCTATAGGATTTACCCGGTAATACTCAGCAACACCGTGTTCGCATTGATGCACAGAAGAAAAGAGCTGGAGCGACAAAGCCTACCAATGGCCTCTCTGTTCCTTTGCTTGGGGATAATGAAACACTGCGTGCTCGATAGGATACAGGGACATTATCGCCAGAATCTGATTTTCGACCTTTTTTTTCCTTCCGGAAACTAACATTGAACTCTTTCTTGCATGGTCTCTCACTTTGAACAGAAGCGACCCCAAGCCCTCGTTGATCCGCCTCATCCTTCCCTTGGCTTAAATATGTACAGGAGCTCAGGATGCGACGACAGCGGGTAGCAGCAAAAGGACGAAGACGAGAAGGAGGAGGAGAAGGAGGGCATCCAACATCTTATTGCAGATCATGATGGAGCCATAACAGAACTTTACTGGACACCCACCGAGCAACTATCTATGCTCAAAATAAATAAAAAACGACATTCGCACAGAAGTAGACCACTATGATATCATTTTCTGTCACTAATCGAATGGATTTCTATAATCACATTGACTTCAGAGCGTGATAGTTGGCAGCTTCCTGTGCCGTTCACACATCGACAATCTAACTATCAGGATATACTGGCCATTCTGATTACTACTTTTTTTTTTTTTTTTGCCAGGGATTGGCCTTGAACTGAGGATATTCGGTTTTCTGACCCCTTAAAACTAATTATTGATATTCAAACTCAAGACGGCACTCTTCGAAAGTGTGACATGAATTGTTCGCTTCTCAGCTTGCCCATTGTCTGCCTGTTTGCCTGTTTGCCTACCACTTGCACGCATTCTTTCCTTCAGCAAACATAAGATCTATCTACAAGTGCGTGAATGCCGCGGATAGGTTACAGGTCGGTAAGTTTAGGGGGGAGGGGAGGAACTATCTTTTAGGATACAAAAATAAAAAAATCTGATCGAGATAAGATCCGTCAGATCGAATATCATGGCCCATGGGCTCGGACCCAAGGTAAGGGTAGCCAATCGAAAACCTGGGGTAGACGCACGGACCAGAAACGGTCTCGTTCCACCAAAAAAAAAAAAAAAAAAAAAAAAAAGTTTCGTGTCGATCAGTTTTGTTTTTTCCTTCTTCATACATTCAAAAACACCCTTCCATCTCTCTCGCATCTCCATAGGCAGTTCTTTTCCCCTTCCAGCGCAACAGCAGCTAGCCCCGTCGAATAACCGTCCATCGCTTTTTCTTTTCTTTCTTTTTTTTTTTGCTCTGATCCCTGAAGACAATCTTTAGGAAACAATATGAAGCATATTGTGCATCCAAGAGCTTGCGTAGATCCCTATTACTGCCACTCAAAGCGATTTCCTTCTCGTTCTCAAGTTCCCAAGGGGATCCATTCTACAACCGCAGCAGCCGGGTCAACCAACAAGCAGCGGCACAGCTCAATTTTTCAATCATCCCCAACCCCAACATTGTCGTCTTCCCGCCTGGTACCCTTATGCGCGTTTATAAAACCTGAAGATTTCACGCTAAACGAAATGTATTGCCTCGAAAACACAGAGATGCCAGCCAGAGTGATCGGCACTACGACCATGCCGGACTTCGCGACCGAGCTATTGAATGGTGACTTTGATCAGGAAGACCTTGAAGATCACGACTTGAGCGATGGTTTCAATAAAGGCGATAGTGACGGCGACGAAGGCAGTTATGAGGACCAGGACGACTCAGGAAACAACAGCAATCACTGGGCATCATTCGCTCCTTCAAGGACCTATGCACACGGAAGAGAAACGGATCCCGCACCAAGTGAACAGTACCAGACATTCAGTGCAACTTCCAGCTACGTTAATTCTGGAAGCAGTGGTGGTGTTGACAATGACTGGATCTTTGCTACGGTACCTACGCCTGCAAAATCCGTCTCGACAGCGTTCACAGCCACACCAGTAGCTACTACCCCTTCTAGTGAAGCCGTAGAACGAGAGGCAAGACGAAGACGGTTCGAGCGGCATGCTTCGAGGGGATTGCAGGATGAAGCCTCATCTTCTTCTCCGGAGGCACTCTCGTATGCTTGGTTGTATTTTTCATTCAGGTCTTTATCGCCCTTCTGTTCTGAGGACTCTTAGTATTAATGACATCTAACGAATGCTTTAAAAAAAAAAAAATGTAGGGCGCTGAAGCGCAAGAGGAGGAGAAAGGGCAAGGACCTTCAGAGGTATGTGTTGCTCAAGAATGCACAGCTGTTGGACTGAGTCGGATAGTAAACGACAGAACAAAGGGCGTCTTGCGGGTCAGGAGTGGTGGAAGACAATCGTTGCTGCCAGCATCACTCAACCAACCATTTACTCACAAAAGCGCATCGCGTTTAGCAGCGAGTAGCACTTTTAATAAACCCACCATCTTGCCTTTGCTCTTTTCTTTTTCTTGAAGACTGTCGTGCCGCATTATGTGGCGTATCATTATAGTTTTATTACACTCACCACGACAGTAAAGGGGAAAAAAAAAATGCTAAGCTTAGGCCATAGGGCCCATCGATTCCACAGATTCCTCCCGATGTCTAAAAAATCTGCCAATCGTGCTCAGTCCAGGAGTCGAACTGCCCGAGGCCACGGTCGAAGAAACCATTGGCCCCGACCGGATGGACGATGCAGAATTTCCCGTGGATAATACAGCACCTCCAATGCTTGTAAGGGTCCAAGGACTGGATCCACCGCCACCAGCGCTCATATTGCTGGGAGGACCATGAAACTGCTGGAGGAAGTTCTGGCTCGTCTGCATGGATGCCTTACGCTTCCGATCCTCCTCAATCTCCTCCAGTCGGGTCATTGCAAAGTCGAGGCGACGCTTCGCCTCCGCAGCTTCACCCTGCCTCCTCAATTGTGCCATTCGCTCGCTCTGCAACATGGTCCTCAGTGCCCGGGTCTGCAGCCCGAATTCATGAGTCAAGATAGCGACCACGCATGTCCCAGGTGCGTTGTTCGTGTTCATTTGCTGGTGTATGGCTCTGCGCACAAGCTGCTGCAGTCGCGTGAGGTCGTAGAAATGGGCGACGAGTAGTAGACCCTGAAGTATCTTCGGCTTGAGCTGATGAGGCGTCACGAGGTCGTTGGTGTAGATGTATTGGAGGAATCCGACCAGGACAGGCGTCGACTCCCGAACAAGAATCTCTGCTGGCCGGTCACTGAGATACCACTGCTTCAATGCCAACTTCTGTTCCAAATCCACCTCGCTGGTGTCAAACGAGTCCATCCTGGCGCTCCATTTCTTCGCCTCCAAGTCCTTGATGTTGTTGCGCTCCTCTATCAACGCCTGGAAATATCCCCACCGCTGACCGACTATACCCGAGTTCACCCGTACGCGACCACCATCGACTGAACTCACAAGGACCGCATCCGCGCCAATTCCATCCCTCAGCATCTCCAATCCGAGCTTCAGTCCGCTCGGTCCTACCGAAGGCTCATCCACCCCCGGACAAATCTCCAGGCCCTCCAGGTCGACCTTGACCATGTGTGTAAAAAACGCCACGGCTTCGGGGCAATCCATCTCTGCCTCGGAAGTCGCCAGATCTCCCCCTGTCGACTCCTCGGGGTATTCCTGGCTATGATCCTCAGTCCTTTGTCCAAGGATGTAGAGAAAATTCGCGTCCCGATCCAAGACAGACTGAACCCATTTCCCATCACGCAAGTTCTTTGACAGTTCGAGCTGAGTCCATTGGTGACTGTGGAAGTGGTGCATCCAAACTGAATATGGCTGCCGTTTGCCTAATGGTGGGGTAGGCGCAGTAATCCCCGAAGGCGGTTGTCCCGTATGGGATGAGGAAGAAGCAATGGCGTTTTCGTCGTCGTCGACCGAGATACCCGACAGAATGAAGCAGTGGCCCACGACCTGGGTCACAGGGAAGATCATCTTCGGAGGAATCATACCCTCAGCTCCACCAAGAGCTCCCGCCCCAAGGTCCAATGCCGTCCACTCTGGTCGGAAGTCATAAGTGATTTTATCAGGATTAGGTCGGTAAGATCCTTTTGCAGTCTGGACCTTGATGAAATCTCGCTTCATTTTGTTGTCGGGTGCGGCATAGTTGGAATACATGTACAAGGGCTGGGATACGGGGGTAGGAATTGGTCGAGACCGCAGCTGCTCAATTGTTCGTTCGTCTCGTTCGTCTCGTTCGTCTCGTTCGTCTCGTTCGTCTCGTTCGTCTTGTCCGTCCGAAGTAGAGAACCTTGATAAAGGAGCTGAATCCAGGAAGCTGTCCAGCGATCGTCGATTATCGCTACTATCGTCACCATCAAAAACACGGTGTATCCCCCGCCTTCCCTGGCTGTCATCGACGGTCCCCGTGCTCCTGCGACTCGAAGTCGAAGCGGTGCTATTGCTGTTGCTCCTTCTGATTCGAGGCTGCGTCTCGCGACTGACCGGTCCACCCCTCAACCCATCCTTTTGTTCGCGAGCGATCGTTGTCGCCAGATTGTCGAGATCGAACATACTGCTGCTGGATTTCGCGAAAAACTTCTTCGGCACCGCATGTGTGACAGGCGGTAGAGGACTTGGTGGTGCTTGCCCATAGTGGTGCTTTGCCGAGGAAACGCTCGACTTTGAACGCGTCCTCGACTTTTCAGATCCTGAGCTGATAGTACTCATATTTGAGGACGTCAGTGTCAGTGCCGTATATGAGCTTGCTGTGCTTCCTGCAATGGATGGCTGTCGCACCCTGAGTCCATCATCGCGGTGACCTGTAGAATTCGCTGTGACTCTGAGATGCTCGTTATCCGTGCCTGAACTAGCATGGCTATCCACGTTCGAAGTGCTGGCGCCATCTTGACCCTTTTCTGGTCTGATCCGAATATTGCCATCCTGCTCCATTGAAGACGGGGGTCCAGAGTTGCTCTTGAACCGCTGGGGGTGCTCTGTTGAGACGACCAATGGTTCGAATGGATGTCCCTCACCTCGATGCCAGGAGTTTTTGCGTGGGTTCAGCAGAGGTGTGATCAAGGCTGCCGGGGATGGTAGAGGGGATGGTATCGGTGTTGTAGTGTCGGTGGAAAGAGAGAGCGATGAGGCGGAGGATGACGGAGATGATTGATGGAGCTGTTTTTCTGCTGCAAGACATTCCAGATACCGCCGTCTACGGCGAGCCATTGGTCTCTCCTCCACACTGGTCAACGTCGAACGACTTTGGCAGGAATGTCCGTTGAGTTTATTGCCATGAATCCAGACGTGGGTCTTCAAGTCGAGGACACTGATCTGCTGGATGTACTCGTTGTCATTCCCTCGTCCGCCAAGGACGACCATGTGGTCGCCTGTGAGGGAGACAAGGTGAGCGAAGCGGGGCTCTGGGATGTGACGCTGGTATGGGTTGTGTCTAGGCCGAGTTGTTGTTGCTGTTGTTGACGATGATGATGGTTGGATATGCTCACTTTCCGCATGGCGTTTGCTCTCGAGTGGGCTGGATGGACCGGTTGGCTAGAAGGGCATAGAGGGGCATAGAGGGAGACCTTTGGAGTTAGTCCGGGTAATCTCGGTAGCCCACTGCGTCGCTCTGCTGCCAACAAAAGAAGCGACAAAAAAGCTCGGCCGAGAACGAGCTTGCTGGTGTCACGCGTGCCGTTGTTAGCACTTTCTTATTTATTTTTTGGTGCTTGTGTCACAGCCGGACATTCTGCCTCTCATCACCGTGCATACAGCTCAATTCAATTCAACTCACCTGCACAGAGTCATCTGCACTGTCTGTCGTCGTATCATCGCCCGCGGTGCTGGCGACTGTTGCGGCCGTGGTCGGCGGTGTGGTTGGCGGTGCGGTGGAAGATAAGGAGACCGAGGGTGCGGGTGTGTCCGTTGGTGAGGTTTCATCCGCTGCCATGGGGCAGCCTAGATTCAGACTAGAGGGAATCCACCGCAGCGTCTCCAGGTCCAAAATGTGGGTGTCATTCAAGCAGATCTCCGCTCCATCCGGGCCACTACTGCTGCTGTCGTCATCATTCTTGAGAGCGCGACCACCAAAAATGATCATATGAGCCGTATCCTCATCGCCCCATCCTGTTAAAAGCCCCTCGGCACTAACGAGTGGTGGTGCTGTCACTAGGATCGCTGAGTGGTAGTATCGTGGCCGGGGCATGGATGGTGCTGCATCTTCATGGCATTCTGTGCCGCAATCTAACCCCAGAACAAAAAAAAAAAAAAGGAGAATCTTGATGAGACCAGCCAGTCCTTGTGCAGTTCCATTCCTCATGTCCGTTATCTGCCTCATAGGCGCTTACCAGTAGCATCGGCTTCTAGGGACACTGCGTGTGATGGTTGGGCATGAGACGAGGATGGATGCTGTTGATGTCCTACGCCAGATATCCCTGCATATGCCGAGTACTGGACCCCATTTTTGCCTTGCTGCTGAAGATTTATTTGCTCCTGTTCCTTCACAAGGGTCCAGACAAGCGTTTCCAGGTCGAGAACAAACAAGTCGTTGGAAGGATCCTTCCCTGGCTGTCGACCGCCAAATAGATATAGGCGATTGCTGTGGATGACAGATGTCGATCCGATGAGGGGCGGAGGTACCTGGCCTGTGGTTTGAACAAGGCTCGATGTTCGATCCGACAATGTGAACGTCTCCTTCTCAACTCCAGCGCTATGGTTGGTGCTGATAGGGCCATGACTGACTCCTGGTGTCGTGGGCATTGAAGAACTCCGAGCCGCCATTGGGCTGAGTGGGTTGACGTGGGTATCATAGGGATTGGTGTGATACACGTTCGAGGGAAGAGCCAGCGTAGGGAAGTTGATGTGTCCGTAGCTCTGGTTCCGCCGATGGTTTGTCGGGGCACTGAGTGGTGGTTGTACCGACATGGTAGACGAGCGAGAGATGGTGTGCGGCAGGAAGTCGAAGGGCTCGGGAAGGTTGTCGAGGGCTGGAGGGCGGATGGGTCTGGACAGGGTTATGTCTGCGGTGGATATGTATGGGGTGTTCCTGGCTGTAAATCCTTGTTGATCCCTGTCAGCGGCAAGACTGAAGGGATACTCGTCCAGTGCGTTGGGGGCTGCCATTGAAGAGCTGTGTGGTGATAAATAGGGATCCGATGGAGGAGAGAAAGGGTATGTGTGGGTGTATGTATGTATAGTGGTTCGTATATGAGTGTGCTTATTTTTCCCAGGGGGGAATGGGTCTCCAGTGTGGGGCAATAGGTGTGAAATATTAAGGATAAAGGGATAAAGATAAAATGTGGGTATGCCTTATGGAAGGAGGGTTATGGATCCCGCGGCAGTTGTACCCATGGAGAGGGAATGAGGAGGAGGGAATGAGGAGGAGGAGTGGATGCAGGCGTGAGGGAGTGAGATGCAGTTTTAGGAATCAGCTCAAAAAAACCTGCGGGGGAGAAGGGGCGCCAAAAAAAAAAAAAAAAAAAATAAGCTTCAACGTGGTTCCTGGTGCGTCTATCTATATTTCCACTTTGGATACGATGTCTGAGTGCCGCTGCCCGTGAAACCCAGCCAACCCTTTCACTATCGCTCATTCGCCTTCTATTTTCTTTTTGTCCAACCCGATGCGCCTGCCTTATGCATGGCCACGGTCCATCAACCACCCGACCGATGAAGACGTGTTCGCGTTGGTCGTCCTGCGGCCCTCTTGCTTGCTTCAGCACCAATCTCAGGCCCCCTTCGCTTCTCATGCATCCTATCGCCTGCGCTGTTTGCTCAAAATCCAGGGTGCTCCATCTAATCACACTTTTTGTGTCAATTCTAAAAGTACTATCTGAGCTGCCACAGTAGATGGAATGAAATATCTTGTGCCGTGGCATGGCAAAGCCCTCCTTCTTTCAGGAGGATGGAGCTTTTTTTTTATCACATTTAGACGGCGGTCTATTTTTCATCTTCGTTCTCCGCTTCCTACACGCATCTGGCGACGGTTCAGTCGTCCATGGCACTGGGAGGGAGGGGGGGTTTTTTTTCTTTTTTTTTCTTTGGATGGGGGACAACTAGGGGATGAATAAAGACTGCATTGCACTTCGACATGTTTATTGTCACTTTGGATGCGTTGACATCAAAACGGCTTCCGCTATGAATAATACATGGCCAAAGTATGTAGTGTTCTTGGACCAATGCGTACAAAACAAGTGTACTTCATCATAGACCAAAATGAGTGAGGTTCATGTACTGCGCTCTCTACCCTGCGCCTTGCGCCTTTACTCCGCGGCCAACCCACATCTGCACGCCACGAGAACAGCAATCCTGGACCCTCTTCTCTTGTTTTCACAAGTACTCTACAAACGATTCATCCGAAATGACCGTTTCCTTCATGATCCCAAGGGCCTCAGACAATTGCGCTGCCAGGACATGTTCGCACTAAATTTGTGAGATCCCTATGGTATTAGCCACAACAGCACGAGAGAGAACTTGGTATCATTCAAATGCAGAGATCATCCATTCATACCGTAATAGCATCGCTCATCAGGACTAGCCCACGTAGGATCATAAAGAGCATAAAAAAATCGCATTAGATCGCTGTTATTTAAACATGCGTTTCCAGCCTCTGGTTTAGTAAATCGCTCATACATTGCCACCAATATCTATCTGTTTAGTAGATGAAACGCAATGCATATTCATCATTTATTGCGTGTATACCTTGGACAAAGCGATCGCAAGTGCAATGGCGGAGTGCAGGTCTACACGTCAACGAGATGCCTGATTCCAGATCTCTAACCTAAGTCGAGGATGGTAGGTAATTGTGGAAGACAATAAAAATAAAAAATCGCATTCATGCAAAGATCAATGAAGAGTTTTGCGGAAACACGACGCGTTTCGGGTTTCTATAGTACCTTGTATATTGTCCTCTCCGAATCATGCGCGACTAGCCTTTCAACTAGCAATGTTACATTGTTTGCAGAAGTCAAGATCAGCGCCATGCTTGCCTTATACTATAACACAATGGGAATTGCAAAGAACAAATAAACAAACAAAAAAAAAAAGAACTCGCCAGAGTCGGGAATATCCAGCAGACGCAAGGCACCCATGACAAATGCTGTTGCAAGATCTCCTTGGTGACCACACAAGTGCATGAGTGCCATCAGATGATCGTTGTTCACTGTTCCATTGGCGATGAGAATAAGAGGGTTACCGATCCGTGGTTTCGACCCGTGTGTATGATGTCAGTTACCAGGCTTACATTGCTTGTCGGCTGCGATGGACCTGAGAAGAGCATTCAGCGTGTCGACTGATGTTCCCTCCATTAGGGGCTCCATTGCTTGTGAGGATCAGAGACGCGAGGATGTCAATTGGTGGTAAAATAGGCCGAAACATTTGTGCGACCACCCCCTGTCGCCGCTGACAAAACACACAGCGGACGAGACGCGACGCGCCGCGAACGCGACACGCGACACACTGTAGACAGTTTATCTGCAATGTCCGTACGAACGGCCAAGTAAGCCAGGCCAATAAGGAAGGTCCCATCCCCTCCAGCATCCACTCGTCAATGTGATCCTTCGCGACTCCTGGCCTCCTTCTCTCCTATTTCACTCCCGTTTTCATACGCCAGCTACTGCCTTCTGACCTTGGACCTGGTGTATTGCTTTCTTGCCTCATATTTTTTCTTCTTTCTCGCCTTTTTTTTTTTTTTGTTTCTACTCCTCAGTCTTTTGCAATATCCGACGGCCTGGTACCAAATGGAATCACGCAGCAAGACACCCTCAGACAATCATCTATACGACACCTGCCATTATGAGGGCCCATCGCTTCATTTGGAGCATACAAACATGCCTTCATGCACGCGGCACCCCCGCTGGATCACCATCGGCTGTATCATCTTTTCTATCATGCTGTCATATACTATTTACTTAAGTCAGAACCGGCAGCCTCGTGGAATTGGTTACTCGGACTTTGGACAGAAGTGGCAGTGGCAGTGGCCAGAGATGGATCCGTATAAGGTCATGACTCAAGAGGACAACGAGAACAGCAATATCTCTTCGGATAGTTTTCAAGCAACAAAAGGCCAAGGTAACCCAGATGGATCTTTAGGACCGAGGATGGGCGATGACAGCGTCAGTAGTAGGATGAACTCGGCGATAGCAAGACCGGGGATCAAGACTTGGGACATCGATGACCCTGCCCTCACACTCGCATACTTTTTCGGCTCACCAGAGTGGAAGAACCAGACACTCCAACCTGCGTCCGATTTTGTGAACCTGCTTCGCGTACTCCGACCTGCCGACCACGCATTCTTCATCGCCTTGTTCATCAATCAAGCACCCCGTCCGCTGCAAACAGTGCTTGAGGACCGCAAGGGCACTTCGCCAAAGATTTCGACAGTACCCATCAAGGGCCATCATAATTGCGGTTCTTGGATTCCCAACTATGTCGAGTTCCAGAACCAAGTCATGGATAAGACCCTGCCCTCACGATATACCATTCACACCTGCTCAAACACGGTTCGTCCTATGATACCAGCTACTGGAATATCGACATTGGCGGTCCACGATCCACAACAACAGCAATACCAACCCTGCGGCAATGTGTTCTCGCAGATACTAGCTATGGCATCAGCGTTTGCTTGGTCCGTAGCCGAGTCCCGTGCATTTTTTTCCAATCCGGATCAACTCAAAGATCTGCGGGAGAGCTTCGAGCCGTCGTTGTTCCTGCACTGGACATCTCCGCCAGCAGCAGACAGTACAGCCAAAGTGGATACGGCGGACATGACTAGTCGCGACCTCGGTCAATTGTTTCAACTCCAAGACCCATTGTTTTCAAATCATGAGGATGGCCACAGTGAAAACACGAATAGTTCTATTGGCAGTAATAACGGAGCACAGGATGGTCAAGTAGCGGATGAACAGCTGCAGGATCGACTCTGGGGGCTGAGGAGCAAGAGCAGAAATCGAGTCGGATTTGAGCGACAACTGACGCCCAATGACCCAGCGACGAGTGACCTTCCTCAGCAACGACGAGGCCGTCAGCGACGTCTGGGCCAGAGAACGAGTCCCACCCGAATGAAGAAACTAGTCGCTGCCCTTGACCAGGATGGCGTCGAGCTCGTCCTGGACCACGATATTCTGCCTCAATTCGTTAACACAACCAGGACCCTTCGTTTGTTCCTGAATCTGAGCCTGCCCCTCCCAGACCGCCTCATCCAACAGAGTCATGACCGTCTTCGCCTTCAAAACAACGAGGCCATCGACGGAGCCAACCTCGGGTCGGTCAATCTTGTTCGTGCGCGCGCTCCCACCATCCACGCACCCTCCGCGCATGGCTCGCTCTTCACTTTCGCCTCTGCATCCTCACTCTCGTCCGCGACCGCGTCCCACGAATTCATATCGGCCGCATTCCACACCGCGATTCACGACGAGCGTGACGTATCCAGGACTCATGCCGTCCCAAAGACCTTCGGTTGCCTTCTCGATATCCTGATTCAGCCAAAGATCGAGCTCCAGCAGCTGATCCACCCTTATGCCACCCTGTTCAAACTCCCGGCCATCTTCTCCATTGGCATCTACATCCGTCCAGGACAGTCTGGCGCGGGATTAGAACAGCAAGACCGAGTGAACAAATCATGGAAGTCTATCTCCAATGACCGCAAAGCAATCGTGGATCGATACATGACCTGCGCCCGCCAAATTGCTCGAGAATTTGCTCCAAAGCGTAAGGGTCAAAAGGTCATCTTTGTCGCCGTCTCCGAAGACCCTGGTATGGTCAGGGTCATGGAATCGCAAGAAGAATGGGATGAGGAGGTCATTGCGCCCAAATGGATATTGCCAAAGGACCGGAGCCAAACCAAGCAGCCACAACACCCTTCGATATCGAAGCAACAGCAGGCCGTACTCGAAAGCTGGATCCTCAGCAAGACCGACTTCCAGGTCGTCTCGGATCACTCGGACTTTGCAAAAGTGACAGTGTGGAGGACAAGGCGCGAGGGACGAAGTATCGTGATCCGCGAGAACGATGCGATCGAGCAAGAAATGGCGAGCAGGAAGGGATACGTCGGCATGCTCGACTGTGGAATCCTCCTCAAAAACCTCATCGTCACTGAGACAGAATAGTCTAGCATTCCATGCCCTTTACCAGAAAGTTTGGGCTATATACATATTCCTCTTTGTTCAAATGCATCCTTCTTTTCGTTCACAAAAAATTATAAATTATCCACCTAGGAATATCCTAATATATACCATCCCTGGCAACATAACAAACGAAAACACGTTTTTCAAACGCATCATAAAAAGGTTTGAAATGTTCGCAGGAGATTTATTCAAATTCCCAAGAAGTATTTTAACGGGAGGTGTTGGCAATGGAGACCTTGGCACCCTTGGCGCCCTGCTTGGAGAACTTGGGCTGTCCACGGGCAGCGCTGGAGGCGTTCTATTATTATTAATAATAGCAAAAAAAGAGATAAAGTAAAGAATTCATGATTAGTTCACACTGCACTGCATCGTCCCGGCCTCGAAACAATCCTCGATTAAAGCAACACCAGCGATCTGACACGCACCTTAGCCTTCTCAGACTTCTTCTGGGCATCCTCAGCCTTCTTCTTCTCCTTGCTATCACGGAGGGCGGCAGCACGGGCAGCAGCACGGACCTCGGGCTTCTGGTTGCGCTTGGCGCGGATGGCCTCCCAGGAAGCACCGACGACAGCACGCTGGTGCTTGACAGTGCGGCGGGTGCGCTTCTTGGCAACCTCCTCAGAGATACCCTTCTTGTGCATGCGGCGGAAGAGGACGGTCCAGGAGATCTTGCGGGGGTTCTTGCGCTGCAAGAAGAGGGACTCGGCCTTACCGTTGACGAAACGGAACGACTATTTTTTTTTTTTTTTTTTTTTGGAACAGGAGGGTCGTATGAGATAACCGCGTCTTAATATGATGATCAATTGTCGGTTCCGTTCGTGAGTTGAGTGTCGAATATGTAGCAATATGCTGTTTCCGTTTTAACTGTTGTAATGAAGCTATTTGTCCGATTGATCGCGTTATATGAGGTACATCATGATTACAGCCTTCGATAGCATGCTCTTAAGCATTCCTATGTTGTCGACAAGCGCGTCCTGGTGCATCCGACTCCTTTGTATGGGAACCACTTCCTAGTCCCAAAAAAAAAAAGGAAGCCGTCGTCCATGCTAAACGTCGCTTTGATTTTCGCCTCTGATATGTCGCGTATCGGTCCCAGGCGGTAGAAAGTATGTCCATGATGCGATCGTAATTCATCGCCGACGTATTGCTTTACGTACCCTGCTGTCGACGCGGACGTAAATCTTGCCCTTGCCGGGGTAGATCTTGGCTCCAGAGAAGGCACAAATCTCGATCCTGATGAGCAAGGGAAAGGAATGGAGAGACAGAGAGCGTCAGGAAACTGAAGCAGTACAGCGATTTTCAGTACGAACGAGTAGATGGAAGGGGGGCGACGTCCGCGTGATGTTGGCGAAGTCCTGTCTGATCCTGCTATTGATAACTCATAACTGTGAGGACACCGGCAGAGTCCTGTCACCAGGCGGTCTGACATCAAGGCCACGGTGTCAAGCTCGCCAACCTTGCCTCTACGCTCTTTAAAAAATAGTCCATTCATGATGCTGTTTGTTGACGTCCTGGGTCGAGTTGGTTATAGTTCTGTTGATGTGCCATGGATCAAAGGTTCCACTGAGATGTCATCAATCATAATGTCGAACCAATATTACATCCTGCGCACGCTCAGCTCTGGGTTGGCTTCGTCTCAATAGTTTTGCTAGTAAGCACTCAATTGGTGCTGCCTCCCTCCCTTCAGTCGATTGCCATGATGTCGTTCAACAAGTACACCATCAGATGCAAAGTTGATGTCGAAAAAAGGATATTCGCCTGCTCGTAGAAGAATGCTGCCGCCAGTTGCCGAATGACATGGTGACGAATTGCTAGCGATATTCGTGTCTAATGGTGAACAATGTCGATCGATGGATGGATGCCCGTGTTGGATGGTGATTTCCCTGGATCTCTTTGGCACAAGGTATTACTTCATTTTTGGACTGAGAATAAATTCGAAAAGGAAGATCCATTGTGGGCGTGCTCCGCCCTGTACTTTATCTTCAGTAGGGCCCTTAATTTATGTTCACCAGAGTCAGTACCATGCCATATATATATTACTATATGGGCCATTTGTAATCTGCAGTTGTGAGAAGGCGGGTGAGTAGAAAAGGAAAGAGAGAGGAAAAGAGAGAGAGGGAAAGAGAGAGAGGGAAAAGGCGTCTACAGTCTAAAAGCCTATGGCGCCATTATTTTCTCGTCGGCCGCCCACTCCTGACATGAAATACATTATCTTACAGCAGTTTTTCGCCGCCCCAGTCTAGGTGGTTTATGAGAACAGTGATCAGTCACTGCAAGATACGAATGAAATAATAGTTAGATCTCGGGGCCTTAAAAGTAACATCATTCCGCACATCCCTGACCCACTCCTTTCCTCATCCACTCCCCTATCAGCCCTCAAGCACTGTCGCATATCCTTAACGTGAGTCTTGAATGCTTCTGCAAATGGATACATATACCAAATTTGATACTCATTAACTGTCTACTTTGACTTGGTCTTTATCGTACCAGATGGGAGTCACTGGGCTACCCAAAGCTATAAAAGACACCGAAGGAACGCTAGCTTATGATCTGCAGAGCAAGAAAGTTCATGTCGATGTCTTGAGTCTGTACTTTGGATTCTTGCAAACAAGGACCTTCAAAGTGACGTGTAAAAGAGTCGCCAAGGAAGCGAGATCTGAGGCAACGGCTACGACAACTACCAGCGCATCAGCGCCTTCCATTCTAACAGAAACGACGACCTTTCTCGCAGTGCCCACAGCCCCCGCAGTGCTCACAGCCCCCGCAGTCTCCACAGCCTCAGCAGCACAAGACGCGCCTTCTGCTGCAGACGCCAGCACTAGCAGGAGAAGCGGCATCAAGCAGCGCGCCCTGAGTTTCTCCGAGGCTCCATCCAAGCGAGGAAAGGCTTGCTCTAGTTATGCGAGCGAGATACAGGCTACCGGAGTGCAACATCCTGCACTGTTCATTGGCCCTAATGGACGATTGACACCAGACCGACCTGGAACAACAGAGCAGGTAATTAAATGTGCCAATGGTTTCGTATCAGCTTACGCAGCATAGCAACCAAGTGCTGACACATGTTCTGTTGCTTCGTTTATCGGCCCCGCCTCATCTCTAGTCACAGAACTACGGCCACATAGCGCATGATCTCAACAAAATCATGTCAAAGCACTTTGGCAAATCGACAACAGTTTTACACTTTGACGGAAAGGCCTCGATACAAAAGTCTCAAGAGCGACAAGATCGGGCCATATCCCTCAGCAACCGGATCAAGACTCTGAAGGCGCGAGCTGACAACGCCATAGGAAAAAACAGCGGCTCTTTGGCCCCCCTGTACAAGCAATGTCGAAACGCGTACAAGACATCCAAGCAGCGCTGGCAGACATAAGAAATGGGCTGGAGCCCTTGGAGTGGCACACCTGTGAATGTCCCTTCCAAGCAGACACGCACATTGCCGAGTTATATCAAGCTGATAATAATAAAGACGACCTCGCAATCATTACCGCCGACAGTGATATGATGGTATATCAAGGTGTTAGAGAAATCACTATACCCGTCGGAAAGTACCGAGAGCTTACCACGTACAAGAAGGCTGACCTGCTCGAGTCTCTGGACCTCGCATACGACCGTGAGCTGTTGCTGGCATCAATCGTTACTAAGAACGACTACTCTAAGGCACTCCCGTGGCACGGCTTCCAAAGAAACACCAAGATCATCCGAGAGATGAGGACCGAGACCGGAGCAGGCGATGGATCAACAATGGACGCGCCAGGATCCAAGACGACTGAGGCTGAGATTATCAAGGAGCTGATTCAAGAGTATTTGCAACGGGCGAGAGGAGGACAAAAAAAGGGTGTGGACGACTACACCCACGCCATTTCGGCTTTCGTTCAAGTGCGTGAGGACTACCTTGACTCCGCTACGCCATCGTGCACGACCCACGAGAGAATACTGGGCATACTCCAGAAGCTCGAGAAGTGCAAGCTGCAAAGGAGAAATATGACTCGAGCCTTGCGGACAAATCCTCCAGCCGATACACTCACCAGCGACACTTCTGCAGGCTTGGCGTTTTCTTCCCCTGTCCGGCACAGCCTGCAGACGCCTGGATAGCAGATGATTCTTCAGACCCGACGCCGTCGCCGCAGACACGAGAAAGGGAACGCCCAGCAACGGAGAAAGCGACGCCCCAAAGGCAAAACAAGACGTAAAAAAGCCCGGGAGGCAAAATGGAGACGAAGCAGGTATGATTGCCGTATGACTTTGTTGCGAGTTCAAATTCATTACGTCCTTTTACAGCTTTGTCGCTTTGATACAATCATATTATTGATTTTATTTTATTTTATTTTATTTTTGGGACTATCCCTTAGTACAAGAGCAGGAACGGCTCGTTATTCCCCTCGTGTTGTCGTGGACGTCAGCCAGTCATGCCCGGTTGACAAGGTCGCATTGAAAAAGATGTCCACCGAGGAACCGCGCCCGCGGAAGAAGAAGCACGGAAGCATGGATGATAATCCTAAGGCCACGAGTGAAATCAAGACGAAACCCAAGAAGGACGAGGAAAATGATGAAAAAGCGGAGAGGCGAGCCGGAGCTAACCTGACTAAGCACCTGTTCGGGGAGGCTTTCAAGACTACCAAAATGACTGCAGGATCGATCACAGGATGCCTGCACCGCGTCACGAAGCTGAGCGTAGCCCAGACCAAGATCGTCGCGGAACGCATCATGAGCCAAACTCGTATTCTCGTGTTTAAAGCGCTTGAACTTTTTCTCTACAAGGAGGTCAGAGTCGCCACCATATCCAATTCAGATCAAGCGCGCTCAACACCAGACCAGAACTTGGGCATTGATGAAGCAAATGGATCAGGAATCCAGGAGGAGGTCTGCACTGCCACTGCATGCAACCCAGAACAAGCGCGCCTGGCACCAGAACATAATATGGACATTGATGTCAATCAAGCGAGTGCTCCGGAAGTCCAGCACAAGGAGGACAAGAACGCAGACCCACTTGATCTCATTCTGCACAAGGCACATGGAGAAACTATCATCAGAAATCTGATCTCTTTGATTCTGAATGGTCCAGTAGCGCCCCGCGGGAGACCACCTAAAGACTCGGCGGCAATTCAGGCGAAAACAATTGCGCGCTCGATTTATGACGATTTCCTGAGCGTTCTTTCAGATTGCGCACCGACAAAGGACTGCCAAGATATACCCCTGAGCGTCATCCAGGCGGAACTGGCGGTGGAGGTCCGGACCGCGGTTCGGGAGCATTTTCAGACTGCCCAAGTTCATTGTGAACAAGGTAACATTTCCACTGTCCGGAACAAGATATATCTCGCGTCGATTTGCTTCTCCGCTGTGAACTTACGTTTATTTCTTGTTTCTATTAGCTGAAGCGTGCTCGTTTATTCACGGATGATATATCTCCAGTTGAGGATGACGAGAGCTCCGACGGCGATAAACAGAAAGACAAGGTGTCATTTAAGAAGGGACACATCCAAATTTGGTGGAGGTACTTTCTCCGTGTGCCGTCGAAGTTGGGAGACTCTTTCATCTTGTGCTCTGAGGCTGCCATTCTTTCACTTCTTTGGGGCAATTCAAATTCAAAGACGCACCCTACGCGGCATATCATGGAATCTCAAGTCTGCTCTTCCGAGACGGCTCACGAACTTGCATCAGAGAAATATGGGGAGCTTTTCCGACTACTGTTTATCGGAGACAAGGTCGAGATCAAGGCGGTTCCCCTCAAGAACCAGACTTCATATGGCAAGAAAACAACGACCATGAACCGATTGCTGAAGGACCATCCAAACACATACGGCCAAGCTGCACTCGATGGGTACATGAAGAGGATCTTTGCAAATCACAAGGCTAGGAAGCAAGCAGCTGCCGAAGGCACGGAGCCCCCCGTGCCCCCCGACCTCTCAAGTAATGACAGCGTCAAGGAGCACTATGCCATCAGCAATATGATGAGAACAGACGGAGTCCAGCTCCACCTAATGGCATTTGACATACGACGACGTTGGCATTCATCCAAATTTAAGGCGCGGATCCCGGAGATTACATCGCGGTTTCCTAACAAAGGGTCTCTCGCAAAGGCTTTCGATCAAGACCTTCAGAATGTTGTGGTCGTGGGGGTGGACCCCGGTGAAGTACTTTCAGCATCATTTTGTGCGCTGGACCCCCTCCGCCGACCCCAGCAAGAATAACTGTACTGGCCATATCAGTTAAAATTTATCCTAGGTGACTGTCTCTCTTTCCAGTTGAGACGGTCTAAGGGATAGAACCCCCAGCGCGACGCGCTTCGTATTCGGCGAAGTCTGATATACTCAGGCGTACCTCTTCCAACGTCGGCCCCGTACCATCGACCAATAAATGATCTACAAGCACTCACACGCCCATATCGACCATATGTGGCACGACCTCGTACTCCAGACCTTCGGTATCCATTTTGACAACCACGGAATCTCGCAGTAATATATTCTGGAGTAACCATCTCGAGATACAGATATCGAGTCAAATCCGTACAGTTATGTCTCGGTTTAATGGTATCAGGATGATTAGTGTGAGTGGATGAATTCCAATGATCGTTGTCGGCGTTGACACTGTTGAGGGAGAAGCTGCGTAATCGCGTTCTTGACATCCACAATAGTAGACGAGAAGGCGTTGACCTTGGCCTTGACAAACGTATTTGTTGAGCACAGGATTGACCTTTGACAAATAGGTCTCACCAGATTACAAGACGCCATCAATGTCTTATCCGACCAGTGGGATAAGTCGCTGAGACGAGGTGCCGCGCGAGGGGACATACACAGCTTGCTCGTATGTCGGCCGCTTTGGACAAGGAAGCTCCGAATGTTTCATAAACACTTCCAGACATTCAGCGCTGTTGACTCCGAGGTCGACAAGGATGAAACGAGGCCTTGGTGTTATTTCTGCTAGTGCCATTGCCATCCCAGGTTTTTTTGGAGCTCAGGCTGAGATAGCTGACGAGCAAGAGGAAAACTCGGGCGACAGAGAAGAAATTTCGAGCGGGAGTACGAGTGAAGCAACTGAGGCTTTCCCAAGCGAAAATTCCGCTCGTCGATAGCACTGGTTACTCCTCCTGCCTTGCATGCTTGTGTTCATGACGGATATTTGCGTACTTTGATACTCGTGTTTTGAGGCCGACCCTCAGTATTCTTGCTAGAACAGGTGCTCTGTACTCCCACAATCTAGCGTAAGGCTAGCTCCATTTTCTCCCTGCTTGGTCGCGTATGGAAGGCCAGGACAGATATAGCGCTATCGATCAAAATCGAGCATACTAAACTAAACGTAGAGGATGCACCATGCAATCTTTTCTTGGCCAGAGACCCTTAGTAGGTGGGGCCTGCCTCCATTACCTTGCTCAGTGAGCAAGTGGTGACCCAAGGTACTCGTCGGGGGGCGTTATGGCCGTGTTATCCAGGATAACGCCTGTTACCTGTTCTTTCCTCTCAGACACGTTCCTGCTGCATTCCTAGCTATCAGAATATCCACATCGTCAATCTACTGCACAACTCTTTGGTAAACTCTTATTTATTTTAAAATTAGATGGCAGATGCTAGATAGAAGCGATTAGGGGACAAAAGAGAAGGAAGAGAAGGAGTAGTGTAGATTATATTGTACAGAAGTTGGAAGGGGATATCCCTGTCTTTAAAAAGGCGCTCCCGGCACATTAGCCGTTGAGCTGCGTGGAGACGGCGCTGGAGTACTCTTTGGGGACGTCTTTGGCGATGTTCTTGGAGAATTCACGGTCGCCAAAACTTCGATCCAGGATTCGTATCCTTGCCAACCAATCCATGACTGGCGCGACCTTGTTGCTGAGACCCTCTTCTTCTTTCGTGTCCACGATGATACAGTCGTCGATGACGAGATCGAGCGCTCACTACCGGTCGGCGATGATGGCTCAGAGAATGTTGTCCGCGCTACTTCAATCTCGAGCTCCTCGCGTGTTGGGATGGTCACGACGACAACGCTGTTCATCTCCATGATATCCACACCGTTGTCCTTGAATGATATCTGTCCACCATGTTCAGCGTCTTCTACCTCGTCATGTCCCATGTTCCAAGACTTATCGATGCTCTTACTTGGTCCACCGTTGCTGCTGTGCCTAATGTCTATCTCCTCCTCGTCGTCTTCAGGCGCGTTGAACAGGGTTTGCTTCTCCTGTCGGTTCATGGCGTCGCCCAGATCCTGGAATTCCCTAGGTTTGCTAAAGAGCTCAGGTTCCTGAGGAGGCAGGACCGGCGGCAAAAAGAACGAGCCGATCCAAAAGGCAATGACGGCGTATGCACCTCCGCCAACGAGATCGACAACATAATGATGACCGAGATACATGGTCGCCCACCAAACCCAGAGGATGTAGCACAGCGCAAAGGGGATCGATCTGGGACCAAAGACGTAGACCAAGAAGAACGCGAGTTGGCACGAGACCGCCGAATGGAGCGACGGAAACGCGCCAAAGACCAGTGGCGAAGCAGTGAACGTGGTTTTGTACATTTCGATACCCAGGATATCATCAACACGCGCCAATCCACCGGGATCCCCGGGCATGGTGTACGCTGCTGGCTTGAAACCTCCATAGCGTGTTTCGTACCCTGTTTTGAGATAGGGAACACATTACGTTAGGGTTGATATACACATAAACCAAGGATAGAGTAGCTGTAAGCACCGAGTTGGTTCCAAAACGGGACAAAAAAAGTACAGCTGGAGGAATGAGAGGACCAATGCTCTTGCATTTGCTTGCGTTTGCCTCATACAGTTTCTTTTCAAGAAAGCTGACCCCTTACATTCTCCATTCAGTAACCATCTGGCGTAATTCAGACCCGTTTGAACATAAAGCCAGCACTGCAAGCTTCATCAATCGCTTAAAAAGCGATGGGGTACACAGGCAGATATGAGCGGGGAATTTTTGAATCATTGATAGCTCCATTTGCCTTAATACGGAGAAAGAATAGAGACTGGTGCTGTTTCGTGTGTGTATCAGAAATCAATTGATACAGGAGAAGGGAGCACATTCCATGATACCCAAACTCATGTAGCCCAATGGACATAACAATTAAACGCATATCACATCCTTAGCCACAAGCCAATGAATACACGATCTGATACGTTGGGCCGTATTGAGGCAGGAAAGGCAGGAAAGGCAAGAAAACTAGGGAAATGGGGGAAAGGAGAATATGCCGGAAACGAAAAAAAAAAAAGATCGGCTGTGCATGGCCTTTCAAATTTCCTGCATTGCAAGCAGCGGCAAGCATCTCAAGCATGACATAAAACTTACATGGAGGCGCACAGGGGAAGAGGATCTGAGTAAGCACTCCCGCCACGTTCATGTACCCAAAGGTCCTAGCATAAACAGGCAGAGTCCCTGGAGGTCCAAATACGACGATCAAGATGGCCGTGACGATGGGCAGGACGTAATGCAACACACCGTAAGGAAGCCAGGCTAAGATATCCTTAGTGGGTGTGGTCGTTGAAGCCAACATCTCAGAGATACTGCCTCCATAGAGAATGTTTTCGAGCGCAGGCAGGACCGAGGTGAAGATATGGGGTCGCCATTCCGAGGGAATGAAGCGGCAGCAGTAAAAGAGAATCAGCCAGGCGGCGACGGCGAAGAAAGGCAGCATAAAGAGGCGAGTGCGTCGTGGGATCAGCAGGGCGATAGTCGTCAGGGCAATGGGCAATTTAAACCAGACAGGCTTGTCCATAATCCAGTAACAGAACGAGAAGAGGACGAAGAGAAAGACGTATTGAAGATCGTAGAGAGAGTACTGGTACTGCTGAAGAGGCCGAAATGTGGAGACGAGGGCTGCCCTAAGAGCTCTATGGAGCCTGTGGAAGGGCCGGGGGATGGGTGCAGCGAGCACCATGTTGTTATGCTTTGCCCGAGGAGGAGGGTGGTGTGAGTGGAGAGTGTGAGTGGAGTGTGTGAATGTGAGAGCTGTTCCTGTCCCGCAGATTGGATGGGGTCTTATGTTTCGCCACTAAACCGGAGCTGGCCTTGTATGATAGGTGGTGAGTGTGGACCAGGGGAGGTGTTGACTGAAAATGGCAAAGGGTGAAGAGTAAGAAAGAGAAGAAAGCGACCCCAAGGATGGGACAGTGATCGACAAAAGGAGGAACGAAGAGGAGCGAAGAGGAGCGAAGAGGAGCGAGAAGAGGGAAAGGAAGGGAGTGTTTATCCTAGCCCAAAGGAGAAAAGAAAGGACGCCGGAGATGGACAAGATACACAAGATGCTCAAACACATACCGCACAACTCTGTCTAGAAAAAAGCACGATGCAACAAGGAGACCCTTGACTGTTTATCTCCAAACCTGTATTGGACCCAAACTACCCAGGGACACCAGCGCCGTCTGAGGATTACAGACTGAAGTTTCTTGTTTCACTCTTGTCCAATCTTTCAGGTACCAGAAAAACATTGTTGGAATCTTTTGCTTCCACTCTTTTACAAACTGAACCTGTATTCTCTGTTTTTTTGTTTTTTGTTCTTTTTGTCCGCAAGCACCAGGCGAGGCCCATAGTTGCTTGGATTACTAGTGCCTGTTTATTGTTTGTTTGTTCTTTCGTGCGCGTGTGTATGCTCTGTTTACTGATATACAACATGGTGCGCAGACTCACCAAAGGAGTGAAAGGTTGCGGGATTACGAACTGCCGACACCTCTACACAAACCATAAACAGGTCTCGATTATTGTGCACACGATCTTGGCCTCCAGAAGCTATGTCTTCTTTAGGCGTTGTATGTATCAAACACTTGCGTTGCACACGGCAGAGAGCAGAGTGTGTTCTTGATCCTTGTTTGCCATGGAGACAAGCAAGCATAAGCATCCTCGAAGCAAGCACCAGGGTGTTCGGTTTACCCAGGATGAACTGTCAAATGTATTTAGATTTAGCTACAAACGTGAGCACTGGGTCCATAGTCAATTTCTATGTTCTTCCAGCAGTGGTTTTTTTTTTCCTCCATCTCCCACGGGTGAATATCCCTCCATACTTGCCTGACCTGCTGGTTGTTCCCGATGTCTGCTCTAACCAGCACGCCTCATTCATGAGCTCCCCCCCCCTTTTTTTTTTCCTGTGGACATTGCAATATTCAGCCGCGCCGCAAAAAACCTTTCTGTCAGCCATAACCCCTCAAAGTCTGCACATACTACAGCAACTTTCTGAAGAAAAAAAAAGGCAGGGATCGTCGGTAACAGGGGAAAAAAAAAAAGAAGCTAATATACCGCATGTTCCAGAAACCGGATTCGTTGCTTTACTACTTTTGCTCTCTTTTTTTTTTTTTTTTTTTTTTTTTTTTGGCGCATTAACTCTCTTTATGCGCACAATCTCACTTCTTTTTCCACAGCGTAGTAGAGCAGACTGCGCTCTTTCGAAGTTGAAGAACTTTCTACTGACACACCAAACTCATAGGGGTCATTTTTGGCTGTTCGCGTGGGATATGAGGTATGCGTCTAGCACATCAACAGGTTTCGCTTTTTTTTTTTTTTTTTTTTTTTTTTTTTGCTGCAAAGAGTAGTCCTCATACATTGCTGTTTTACATATTTTTTTTTATTCCATTGTTCACAGCTACGGGCTATCCCCGTGTCCGCTATCCCGTCGTGGTGGGTTCTCGCGCACACTAGCGCTTGTAGCATTCGTGGACGCATAAGAAGTTGAAGGGTCGATGATCAAATATGCCTGATCGTCATGTCGTGGTGGTGGCAACATGAACTCGGGAATCGATATCTTCCGCTCATGCTGGCGTTGAACCTTCTGGGGCTGGTGCTCCTGCAAGCTTTTGCTGGCCTTGCGTTGCTTGTTTGTTGAGCCAAAGGGGGCCTTCCGATCTCCAGAACCCGTCATCGTCGTCACCGAGGGTTGCAAATGCGGGTGAACAGAGTCCAGTGTTGGATTCGGCAACAGTACTGGTGAAGAAGGGGGAGAGTGTCGAGAGATCGCCGCATGTTTCTGTGGCCGCCGTTGTGGTACCCTCTGGTGCAGCCCAAGCTGGCCTAAATGATCATCCACCCCGTCTTCCTCGTCCTCGTCGCCTTCATCGTCCTCGTCGCCTTCATCGTCCTCGTTGCCTTCATCGTCCTCCATGTATCCATCGCTCTCGACCTCATCGTCTTCTTCCTCATCATCAGCATCGTGTCCAGCAGGCGACACTGGTAATGATGTTTCTTCTGCCGTCATCCAATCGAACTTGGAGGAGACTGACGCCCTACTATGATCACCAGCTGGTGCCTGGACATTTCCACCATCCAGTGATAGGCCGATAGTGAGAGTATTGGCATCTGTGGCTGCAGCAGACATTTGAACGTGCGCACCACCATTCAGGTCTCTGAAACTCTGCTCTCCATCCAAAGCTGATCCTGATGTGTCAGAGGTGTTTGCTGCTCCCGCATTCAATTCAGAAGACCGAGAAAGCGGCGTGATAGGCTGGGCAAGAGGAGATGGAGTTGAAGTCGAAAAGAATGTGTAGTCGCTTAGCCGCGGCGCAGCATCGGTCGACAAACCCGCAGCTTTCCAGTAATCCTCTGTCACGGCCAGGGTCATCGGATCCTTGTCGACCAAGACACGTACGCGAACCTGACCCTTCCACTCCAAGGCCCTTAGTATATACAACGTGCGTCCCTCAAGACAGCACCACCGTCCGGCCTCCCAGATCATGGTCATGGTCGGGCATTCCTTGGCCATATCCCTCAGTCCGGCCTTCAGCTTGCGGATTGATTGAAGCACCTCTGCATCCTGGTCAAATTCTTCGAGAGAGCCATTATAGTGAATCTCGGAGATGTCGAGTGAGATGTAGTTGGGTACAGGACCTGCTTCACTGGATCCAAGGATCTGACTCCAGAAGCTCCGCTCGCTCTCGTGTGGTGAATATGGTGATGTTGTAGATGATGGACTGGATAATGTCAATGGAACAGCGATAGGATCTAGACTTGAGAGGGTGTCTACGGAGGGTCCACGCAGTGGGAGTGAACGGGCACCAGTCTCTTTTCCCAGAAGGATCAGTTCGTCCGAAGGATGGTGAAGCACTTCCAATGGATTCACATCAGAGAAACCCTCGGATGCGGACCGGTGCCTTGTGCCGGAAGGCAGTAGTGAACCCGGGTCATCTTGATCCTCTTGCAATGACCGGCGCTGTGAATCATTCTTGTCGTACTGTTTGTGAAGATGATATTGTCGATAGAGATGGTATTCGTGGTATCGCTGGTCCTTATGCTCTTCGAGGAATTCGGGCGGGCTGATAAAGACATATATCCTGGTCAACAGCACTAGTGCCAGCGACACGTAGATGACCGTCTCAGTTGCCATTGCGGTTATAGTATGTGTAGGTAGTCAATTGACTGGGCCAATTGAGAGAAAGGGTGTAATGTAGGCGAGAAAGTTGTCTGGGCGCAGCAAGGGTGCGATAAGTGTAGGAGGAGGATCAAGGACGCTCGATAGTTCCTGTCAATGAGATCAAGGTAGTAGTAATGGTTGAGCCAAGAGATGTCAGAGCGTAGCGAGGGAGAGAAGTAAAGACGAGGGCTGAGTGCTGGAGAGTGTCAGGTTTGGTTGACGCGTGGGTACGGCGTTTGTGCGATTGTTCTGTTGTATGAAAGGGTGAGAGAAAAGGACTCGGTCAGCGGCCAACATTCGGATTTTGGAAGTTGTTTATATAATAGGGAAACAAGGGCACATGTCAAACTACTCAGACAAGCGGCACGCGTTCTCGTCGCTGCGCTCCGCTGCTGCTGCAGCGTATTTGTGTCGGCTACAGAAGAAGCAGGGTACAGAGTGGATGTCCAATGGCTAGAGCTAATGCGCGATTAGGTCTTCTTTGGTGTGTGTGTGTGTGTGTGTGTGTATGTAAACAAAACAAAGGAAACTTGCAATATGGACAAGTGTCAGGCACAAGAAGGGAATATGTGTGCGCGTGAAGGCATGGGAGAACGCGACAAATAGCAGGGGCAGCACAAGAAAAGAGGAAAGAAGGATGTGGGTACAAGGGGTTTTTTGGTGTTGAGGACAGGAAAAAGGATCCATACTAATATGAACATCCGTCCAATGGCAAGGAGGCAATTTGTTGAGGAGAAACCAATGAAATGAACAGCTTCCCGCCGGTTTGCATATTTGGAGGACCTTGCAGAGGAGGACGCTCACTCCCCTTACATTCTTCCGGTCATCTTCCTTTGCCTTTAAGCCCAGTGGAGGTAGCCTTGGATATCAGGCATGCCTTTGAGGTGCAGTTGGTCGAGCTGGAAATACTTCACACCTCCAAGGAAAAAATATTTTTTTGTGGGCGGAATGTGATGTAGCAACAATAGTCAGTTGCGAAAAGTGTAGAAAAAGTAGAGCAGCCTCATTGCCATACACAGATCGGATTCTGCGAAAGAAATCGAGCGGATGAAACAGGAGGATGAATGCTCGAACGTGAATGCGATTTCATAAATGCATCCACTGATTGTGTTGCGATATACGATATAGTGCACGTTGTAGATCGATAACTCGATCCTATATGTTTATACCATCTCAAATCCCGCCGCCTTTGTTAATGTACCCATTGCACAATGATTGATGATCATGATGATAGTGGTAGTAATAATAGAGTGATATGTGATGTGGAGAGAGCACTGTAGGATGATATCGACTTGATGCTCAGAATGGAAAAAGAGGGTTTCCTCTCTCCCCCCCTTCCCCCCTTCCCCCTTCCCCTTTCCTCTCGCGTGCGGGGATTAATGTAGAGGCCATGCAAGGTTGTCCAGGGACAGAATCGGTGCTTGAGAATGAACAGGGTGGCAAAGCACGAAAAATAAAAAATCACAGCACAGCAGAATCATGTTTTGCAGCATACCTTTTTTGTTCGGAAATTGCCTGCGACGTGTCTATGAAATCAGCAGAGGAACGCGAGGAGTGAATGAGTAAAAACGAAGAGAAGAAAAGGTTGATTCTGGATGGAAAAAAAAACAAAACAGAAAAGGGTTTATATGAAAAAAGAAAAAAGAAAAACAAAAAACCCGAGGAGGAGAGCGATCACATACAAGATAGGCTATATTTGCTACTCGAGCAATGCGTGTGCTCTTTCTCTGTATCTTGTCAGATGGAATATAATGTCGAAAAAAGGAAAAAAAGAAAATCCTTTATGGGAAACAAGAACACCAGCGCTGACAACTAAAGATGTATGGATAAAGGAAAGGGAGGCAAGGATAGAAAAGGGCCTAGGCCTGCAATTGCAATTGCACGCTCCTAAAAGCAGCTTGCAGCTCTCTTCTGAAAAGGAGAAAGTCCTTCAGAGCGAACAGCCATCCCGCACTGCGAGGCTGCAGTTCTCTCACTCTGCCCGCATTCTATGCATGACCACATAAGCAATAGAGGAATCCCAAGTTGCTTAGCTGCCGATGGCTGTCCTCGAAAGCTCAATCTCTCACTCTATTATTTCTAACCCGTATCTCGGACTATGCTCCCCTGTTCTTTACGCGCTCATCATATCGTATCATGACAACCTTGAGAAGAAACAAACCTCCATCAATACTCCTTTGCCCATCACCTTGCTATTGCCCCTCCATCCTTAACGCTCCTTCCTTTTCATAGCAAACACAATAGCATTTTCCTTTGTGTAATGCTGTACTTTCTGGCTAGTCTTGTTTACATGTCCTTCTCCCCTCTGAAGAGAAATTGTTGATCAATGCACCAGTAGGAAAACATTACGAGAGCGCAGCCCTTTTGTGTATGCACAAATGTGCAGCATTGCCATTGGTGAAAACGAAAAAGAACAAGAAACGGCGTTCAAGGATGGTGAGGAGGAGAATGCAATTGCTCATTTTTCGTGAATAAGTGTGTCTAGTTTAACGAGACACTAGGCTAGCTGTGGCATGCATTTTCAGGAACATGTAAAGGTATCCATCAGGAAGACACAATTTCGGTAGCAAAAAATAAATAGAAAAAAAAAGAATAGAGGATACAAACAAACGAGCTATTAAAAGGCGATATGTAAGAATCATTTCATACGTTTGTTGCTGTACAGACTGATAGGAGCGATGGAGGGATAGATGATAACGATAAACAACAAGACAGAGGTGGTATGAGAAAGAGAGAGAAAGAGAGAGAGAGATAGATAGCTAGATAGCTAGAGAGAGAGAGAGGAAGACGAGAAGTGGGATCCAAGTTGGGCACAAACCTGATTTGATTGATAAATGAGGCGTCAGTCAGTCAATGGTGGTCCAAGGGTTTGGCTGAGAGGTGATCAGATAAGCTGAGAGAGAGAGAGAGAGAGAGAGAGAGAGAGAGAGAGAGAGAGAGAGAGAGAGGGAAAGAGAGAGGGAAGGAGGCAGGCTCTAATGGGGCAGCAATGAACGTAGCGATGGTCCCTTCAGTAAAAAATAAAAAAACAAAGGATTGCGAGTTGAAGATGCTCAGGAGGAAAAAGGGTTCCTCGTCTGGCGTCGGGTTGTCCTTTTTATACACTTTAGTGTTCGTTGGCGGCAAACCATATCGCACTGAACATTGCCTGCAGCGACATGTGTAAGCAAAAAAGACATTTCTCCAGAAATGAACTGCAGCGTGAACCTTGCCTTCCTTCCTGCCATGCAGTGCAGACAAAAGAAAATAAAATAAAATAGAATTGGGTCTCATCCCTCTATTGTTACCTTTTCACTTTCGGGCGTTGTTTTGTCAGCACCTATTTTTCATCCTCGACATCCTCGACATCCTCGTTCTTTTCGACATGGTTCTACCCCCCACCCCCGCCAGTTTGCTCAGTCATCAATGATGTGCGTGTACCTGTCCATCCTCATCTGTAACACTGTTCTCTACTGTGCCGATCGTATCAGCAACCCGAGTAAAAGTCGAAAAATAAAAAACCGCTTCATCGGTTCAACCGATCTTTTTTTTTTTTTTTTTTTTTGCTCATCCTATCACAGAACTACGAATCTTATTTTCCAAAAGTCCGTCTATTTGGCGCGAACCGCGGTTCGTGCGTCATTTACATCCTCTCTTGTCCCTGAGCTGATAACCCAAAAAAAAAAAAAAAGACTCTACACTCAATGCCCGGTAGCTTTCTTTTTTTCGGATTCCTGTACAACCAGGGCTGTCACCTTTTTTATTCTCCAATAGAACTTGCTTCGACTCTTGCAGACAAAAACATTTACTCTATCCCTTGGCTGTGCGAGAAATCCAATTAGGTCCCTCAAAACGCACATGCCAAGCCTGGGCTGTCTTGCATACACACACACACACTTTGCTGTATGCAAATATGCGAATAAAAATAAAGAGTTTACGCAAATTGTTGTATGTGAAGGTCACTCATGTGTGCTCAAGAATGCCTGGTGGGCATGAAACGATTTGTTAAACATCATGGCGTAAAATGGCAATCTGCCCGATGAGAATGCATATCCAACTGGCGCCCATGTTTTACATATACATTCAGGATCGGCTAGTTCCTACAATCGCCCTCTGCATTTTGCATTTGATCCCATATGAAAGTTATCCATCGGTTGTAGATGATAGAGCTTCATCTCGGCCTGTTGGCGATCAAGAACATACGTTGAATTTTGAATGTAACAATCTAGATATTATTTCTATGATGGAGGGATATGTTGAATGAGATGGGTGAATGCAATATGATTGGGTTTATAGATGCACGCTGCGCGCTGTTTTAACGTCTCTTGTACTTCTTTGAACTCTTGAACGACTTGTTGCCACGAAGTTTGCCCAATTTACCGCCACGTTCCTTCTTCTCATCCTTCTTGTCCTTTCCAAACTTCGATCCGCCGCCCAGCTTCTTGGCAGCTGCGACGCCCTGTTTCGAGGCATCAGCCAGATCTCTACTAAAATCAACGTCCTTCTTTTTCTTTTTCTTCTGACCCTGGGGTTTCGTGGCGACCTTCTCCGGTGCCAGTTTGGGAATCTTGTTGGGTTTGAGCGCCTTCTTTGCGGACTTGATCGACTTTGCGTGAGAGTTGATGTCCTGATGATCCTCCTCCGTGAGCTGCAGACGTCTTCGCTTAGCGCGAGACATGCCTGCGAAGCGGTCACGTTTAGGTGCATCCGCATCGACGGCCTTGCGCTTCTTAGGGTCGTTCAATGCAGCCTTGCCCTTGTCTAAGGACGCGATAAGAATAAACGTGTCAGCAAATCATAAGATTGGTATGGTATGACAAAATATAAACATTTGCACAATTACGGAAAGAGACGACATAGCATACCTGCAGCCAATTTCTTCTCATCTGTAGTTTGGAACCACGTCTTGGCCGGTCGGCTGTAAATCTCGTCCTCATGCTTCAACAGGTTCTGACTCTTCTTCATCTCCATCTCTGCCTGGCGAAGGACCTTGTCCTCCTTCTCCTCTGCCATAATCTCCTTCACGCTCTCCGTCAAGCCCTCGACGCGCTCACGGTACCGGGTAATGACATCCTGAGGAATCACGCGGTGCTTGACCGTCTTCTTATCTGCGTTCTTGATCGCCATCTTCAACAGCTTGCGATCATTCTCTCCTGCCAGGGTCACAGCACGACCGTTTCGTCCCGCACGGGCCGTACGACCGACACGATGCTGGTAGATGGAGTAATTTTGGGGCATGTTGAAGTTGATGACGGTATCGATACCCTTGATATCCAAACCACGAGAGGCGAGATCCGTGGCCAACAAAAAGTCAACGCGCTCATCCCTGAATTCCTCCAAAGACGCCAGACGCTGTTCCTGCGTGAGATTTCCGTGCAACTCTGCCGCACGAAGTCCCATGAGTCCAAAAATCATCTTCATCTGATGTGCTGCTGCCTTGGACCTGAAAAAGATAATAACACGACGCTTGAATGTACGGGAGCACAGCGCCAGCAATACTGCTGGACGATCCTCCTCACGATGATGACGGATACGGACGAATTCCTGAATCAGGCGTGCTGCTGTGGCGTTGCTGGCATCGATTTGAAGACGAACAGGTCTGTTCAGAGACATGCGGATCAGTTCGTCAACATTGTCTGTCATAGTGGCGGAGAAGAGCATCGTCTGTCGGTTCTGAGGGCAAGCCTTGACAATTTCGGTCAACTCTGCTGAGAAACCGTCCTCGAGCATACGATCGGCCTCATCCATGATCAAGATGTCGATGTGGTCGAGGGTGAAAGAGCGCGAGTTGAGGATATGATCGATCAAACGACCAGGGGTGGCGATCAAGACATCTGGGCGCGTGCGAAGCTGAATCTCCTGAGCACTGCGCGACAAACCACCGACACAAAGTCCAAAGGTGATATCCGTGAAGCTGGCGAGTTTCTGAGCGACACTGTGACACTGAATGGCCAACTCACGAGTCGGACAGAGAATCAAAACACGCGATGTTGCTGTCTGCCTGGATCTGTAAAGGAGACGCTCCAGAACGGGGACCACAAAGGCGGCAGTCTTTCCTGAACCAGTAACGGCACCACCACAGATGTCCTTGCCCATCAATGCCACAGGGATGGTTCTAGCCTGAATCTGAGTAGGCTGAACAAATCCGACCTGCGCCAACCCTTTCAGAATAGGACGTGAGAGATTCATGGTGGCAAATGTCTCGGCAACATCGACGGGAGTGTCTGATTCCGGAGCGAAGTATGCTTTTTTACGCTATAGTTATTTAGAGGATACAATTGTCAGTATCCGTGTACAATGACCATGTGTCAAAGTTTAGCATAGTACGTGGACGAATACGAACCTCTTTCTGGTACTCTGTTTCCTCCTCCTCATCATCACTATCGTTCTCCTCTTCCTCTTCCTCGTCTTCTGATTCTGATCCTTCCGACTCCTCATCCTCTGATTCCTCCTCACTTTCATCCTCCAGTTCAGCCGCTTCAGCCTCATTATCTTCAAGTCCAGCATCCTCGTCACGACCAGCGCCAAAACCATCATCATCTATATCCATAAAAGTACTCATGGTTAGTTCAGCTCATTTTGATCGCAGCATCATCAGATAGCACTTGTAAGAGTACACTGCAATAAAACATACCATTATCTTCATCATCCTCGTCAAACTTGATACCCTCCATGTCGTTTTCATCACCCTCCTCGTCCGAATCTGAGGCCTCTTGGAATTCTATTGAAGTGGGCACAATGCAATGCAGGTTGCAAAACGGGTCAGCGACACTGGGGCATCCATTGACGCGCTGCACTTGAGCCCATGTCGGATATAGATGAAGAACTTACCACTCTCATCGTCCTCATTGATCTCCTTCTCCTCCTCCACAGGCGCAACGATCTTTCCTGACTTCTTGGCCTTGACCTGAGCACGCTTCCGTGCAATAATTTCGTCTAGACTCAAGCCGGGCTGCATCTATTATCGTATTTAAGCAATGGCGGGTCAGTACAATTCTTAGTACCGATATACTGACTTGAAGATGCAGTCCGATCTGTGCTCCGTGCATTCCCATTGCCAGAGATGATGCACATAGGAACGTCTTTCTTACCTCGTCCTGAGCGCGCAGGGCAGCTCTGGCAGCTGTGAAGTCCCAATCGTGGTGGGCGCCCATATGTCCACCCCCCTCGGTATCAAAAGAAAAGTTTGGATCAAGGTCTCCGGTATCCTTGGGAACCTGGTTACTACCCTTCTTATTCTTCTTGCTCTTCTTTTTGGTGACGACTTCCTCCTGGTCAAGCTCCTCCTCATCGAGGAAGGGCACCGACTCGTCGTCGTCGTCGATGGTCATTACAAAGTCGTTGGACATCTTTGTGCTGCTTTTTCTCCTGTGCTCCTTTTGCTGGTGGGGAATATGGGTGAGGTGGGGGGGAGAGAGCGCTGTGAAAAGAGGAACCACGAGAGAAGAGTATATTTACAAGGCGGTGCTGATACCCGCTGGAGGTTGTATTTTTTTTTTTTTTTTTGTGTGTGTTTACATTTTTTGGCATTCGTGACTGAACTAAAATTCTTAAGGGTTTGGGCTACGCCCTTTCTGCAAGGGTTCTGAACTATGTAAGTGCCTGGAACTCAGATACCATGGCTCCGGCGCTCAGAGTCTTTCTGCTGATGTTTGTAATGGCCGCTCTTGCCACCGGTCTTCTCCAGCACCTTGATCTCACCAATCACCATATCCTTTCCGACAGCCTTACACATATCAAACACCGTCAAGGCCGCGACCGTTGCGCCCGTCAACGCTTCCATTTCCACGCCCGTATTGCCCATGCACGCCACCCGGCTTTCGATCTCGACTCGGCCTCCTTTCAATGGGCTCGAGTCACCCTGCTGTTGTTGCTGCTGATCAGCGCTACTATTGGTCTTCGGTTCCTCGGAATCTTCCACCAGCTTGAGCTGCACTGATATATGTGTCAGCAACAGGGGGTGACACAACGGGATCAGGTTCGAGGTCTGCTTGGCGGCCTGGATCCCCGCAATCTGTGCAACTGTGAGGACATCCCCCTTCTTGTGCGCGTTCCTTTTGAGCAGATCAAAGGCGATCCCTGGTAGCCAGATCGAGGACACTGCGAGCGCCGTCCTGTGGGTCGAAGGTTTATCCGCCACCGAGACCATCGAGGCCTTGCCGGTTTTCGGATCCGTGTGTGTCAACTGTGGTGGATCTGATGACGAAGAGTTGGAAGGCGAAGACTTTGCTGTTGATATCGACGTGGAAAAGTAGCGTGTTGACGAATGTTCCCGGAGAGATGTGTTTAGCGTCCTGTAGTATAACGCCTGAATAGTCGATGGTACTGCTGTTGATGTTCTTTGACAACATGACGATTCAACGGTACTATTGAGTGTGAAAGATGTCGCGTCTGGCCTCGTCTAGGTGCAGAGATGGATTGCTATTGAGGTCAGTAGTATTCGACGCGTAGCATGTATAATGGTACCTTCGCCCTGGCCTTTCTGTATACCTGGCTGACGACAGAAAACTGTCTGCATACGGCGCTTAGCGCCATGGGCGAACGTGTTCTCATCAGCATGTGCAAGGAGGACATTTGTTTTTGGATGTGAATGAATCGAGTGGTCGAGAATGAGATCGACAAGGAGATATATATAAGCTTTGCTCCACCCACTTCTATAGGCGCCGTAAAGATCCATGAGCCTGGATCAATTCTTCCCCGCAAAAAGTTTTTATTTCTATGCGAATGCATTCAAGTCTATGTGCTGTGGTTTACTTTTCGCTTGGCTCGCAAAAATCCTGTCGGTCCGCATGTGTAGTAATAGTCGTCGGTGGCTACAATCTGCGATACACCATAGGCCTTGACCTGAAGTGCAAAAAAAAAGGACAATGAGAATCTGTACTTCAATGCATAAAGCTGTGGGAGAGGTATCCGCTAACTCTTCACTTACCGGAATGCGGTCAAATGTCTGGAACTGGAATCTGTTCCTCGCTTGCATGTTGCCAAAGGAAGACAGCTGCTCAAACGTCTCCAGGTTCCACACCTACAGAGCAAAAAGTAGAGGTTAAATTGAGTATCCAGCAATCAACGATGATGTGTACACTGGACATCCATGCACTCTCGATAACGCACCTTCATGTCACCTTCCCCAGATCCAGAGCAAAGCGTCAGTCCAGCCTCGTCAATGTAGAGCGATCTAACATGCATCTCGTGCGCCTGGATTGTGTGCAGTAGTTTTGGCTGACGAATATCAAATATGCCTAGGATTGATCACAAGTGCGAACGACAGCGTGAGTAAATCCATCGCAGATCCTCAAGCATTGTCAAGATTAGCACAGGGCAAATACTCACAAATCTCGCCATTGCGTCCCCCAGAGACAAGTAGCTGGTGTCGCTTCGAAAATGCAAGCGAATACCCACCGCGATCATGGACTTTGTATGATTGAGTGAGTGCCTTCTCCTTTGGCAAGAGCGTGTCCCAAATGCCAAGATTTCTGCCGTCGCTTGATGTGCCCGTCGTAGCCACAACACTGCTCGACCCCAAGAACGCAAAGTCGCGAGCGATTTTGTCATGACAGTTCAGGGTCAAGAATGGTTTTGAGCCTTCAGTGTTGGAGTCGAACCTCCAGAGATGCATATCGCCCTTAACATCCGTCGCGCCAAACTTTTGGCCATAGGAATCAAAGTGAACACTATGTGTGTGTGGAGAGCTAGTTAAACAAAGTGCCATGCAAATATACGAGTGTATTGCCCATCTAAGACGCTTCTTTGAGCGATAATTGAAAGCGTACCTGATCACTTTGGAGGTGGTTCCTGTGTAGCTGTTGAGCCCCTTTGGTTGACCAAACTGCCATAGTGTCACGCAAGGGTAATCTAGGACAGGGTTATGGCCCGTCAAGTACAGCGGGAAGCTTGGATGACTGTCGGAACAGGTCGCGATGACATCCGCCCTCACAACGATATTGTCCACCTCATTTCCTTTTGCCCCTGGTGTAGTACCAGACATGTTCAGAGGAGGCAATCCTTGTGATCGACGCAAGTTCGCGTCAGTGACAGCATGGGCTAGACCGCCATGATGGGGGTCGTACGCATAACCAGCGTGTCTGTGTCCTTTGTTGAACAAATTCTTGAACACGTTCTGCAAGCTGACCTGACTTCCCACGCGACTGATGTTTTCTTCTGAACTCTCGGTTGCAACCACGCTAGGCGCTTTGGATGTGCTGACGGACCGATCAATTACATTTCCCTGAGCGTCCAGGAAATCACCCTCGTCCACCTCCACATCTTCCTCGTCCAGATCCATTTCAGACTCCATATCGCTCTGATTTGCGTCAGAGGTATTCATCGTGCGTTGGAAATCCAGAGCCTTCGAAATGTCAATTTCGATTATATCGGATCGTGAGCATATGACGACGATGCATCGCTCGACAGGATTGAATGAGAAGGACGTGATCACTGAACGGGTCTTAAATAACACTGTCGAGTCCTCGGCCGGTACAGGAGAGGAGTCCCGGCACTGACGATGAGAGTCCAAGAGTGCGGCGACCTGAGGGAGCAAATGTCCACCACTCTCGAGCCCGCTGAGCAGGACCCAGTATTTCTTTTGCCAGCTATCGAGATATCCTCGCAGGTGCTCCTGGAGAGGCGACTTTTTCATGAGCTGAATGACATTCTTTTCCTGCTCGATCGCAGATCGCGTCAGTCGGTCCAAGAAGGAGCTGGTGATAAACTTCCGTGTCTCATTCGACATTCTATGGCCGTGATCCCGTAGTAGCCCCTCCAGACTCATGACTAGCGCATTCGTCGTGGCCGCATTCAGCAAAACTTCTTGCAGCGTTTCTCGATCCGATTTTTCTCCATCCTGGCTGAATGAAATTGCGTTCACATCCAAAGGCTGAAAGAACAGAAGGATCAAATAAGTTGGATAATATGTGATCGTTAGTCAAGAAGATGGATATCCTCCCATTCCTGGAACGTTCATCAGGAAAGTAACTTACCGAATAGAGTTTGCCCCCTAGTACCTCAGCGATGACCTTGACGGCACCGCCCCGATCTCCGACTACAAAGCCGCTGAATCGTCTCCACTGGAAAAGCATTCCTGCTAAAGCGGCATAGTCCTGCTCCTGTAAGGACATCAGCACAAGCATGATATAACTTGCAAGGACCATCTGCTCCCATCGAGGAAGCGCTAGCTCGGTCTTGATGACTGTCTTGGCCAGGTTAAACCATTCGCTAGACGATACTAGGACACCTCTATTGAAGAGGAGGTAAAAGAGATTGTGAGTTTTTCTGTAAAGCACACTGGTGCAACAGCCCTGAGATTTAGAATAAAATGTCATTCCGCCTTACCTAGCATATTCCTTTATGTGCGATTTCATGCAGCCGGTCAACCGCTCAGTGAGGACGATACCAACCATGGAATAGCATGACTCTGAATAATGCGACACGATTGCAGAAATGGGCGAACCTGTGCTCATGGTCGTATTCAACCAATGAAAGCAAACAGGAAGCGTGTCGATCTCGATACACTTGGAGATGAGTGCCTGCTCCATAACCACGCTTGATACGTTTGCATGCTCCGACAATTTATCCCAACCATATTTGATGTTCTCGACATATCCCTTGAAAACTGTGGTCACCAGTAACTCCGGTTTCAATGACACGGTTCGGAGAGCTGAAGCCATAGGCTAATTGATAAAATATCGATATAAAGGAAGTGAGTTGAGTAACTACAAAGGTTCGGTAGCAATGCTTTGAACTTTGGGCCAGCTAGTTGACTTACAGTCAGAAGCTGTACGACGAGTGTAGTAATGTAGTCGTTCAGCAACTCTTCGGTGCCTCGGATATGGTCGTTATTGGATGAAGCGCCCTCCGAATCATCGTCACCTTTTGTCCCATTCATACCAATAGATCTTGCGTTCAACCCGTCATCGGCTGGAGGGGCAAAATCTGCAAAGATATCCCTCGCTTTTGCTGGGGTGCCCAAGTTCGCCTTTGAAGACTGACCCATTGATTCGAATGCATCAAAATCCAGCGCCCCGCTGTCGATGTTACTAGACGGCGCTGGAGACTTGAAGCCGCCCATGAGTGTCATGCCAGTTGATTTTGGTGCATCGGGTGTATCGCCATTCGGCTTCTTCGAAAATGAACCGAAGCTCTCAAAATCCAGCACGCCGCTATCAACTTGAGATGATGGTGTTGCAGGTTTGGATCCGCCCATCAACGACATTCCAGTGCCAGGGGGCTTCTTAGCTCCTTCGCCAAAGTTGGAAAAGTCGAAGGTTCCGCTGTCGAATTCTGGGGGTGGCCCAGTAGACTTGAACCCACCCATAAGGGACATTCCGTTCGATTTCGATGGCTCCTTCTCAATGGACGGACTCTGCGCAATCTCTGGTTTCTTGTTGGCGTCAAAGTCGTCGAAATGCAGAACGCCTGTGTCGAGATTGGTTGCTTGGGTCTCTCCAGATCTGAATCCTCCCATAAACGATGAGGTGCTTGTTGATCTTGGAAGGTTCTGTATGCTCTGCCTGCGGACTTCCAGCAGGTTCTTGACCTTCTTTGTGCTCTTGCTCGACGAATCCACCGGCATCACATAACCCCAGTGCTTGAGAATCACCAGGCTGAGCAGCGGACATCCATAATGCTCATACGCTTCTGCTGCACGAACCACCGCCGAAAACTCTTCATCACCCTCGTAGATCGATGCATTGGGCGTGGTTTTGCGGAGATGACGATATAGAATCAATAGTGAAGGATCACGATGTGAACGTGCTGTTGCACTGTCGGGAGCAGCGCTGCTAGGCTCATCACGCTACTCGCAAGCAAACGCATAGGATTAGCATGCTGGTGAGCATATCTTTGCGTACTATATGATAATAAGAAATAAAATCATGACTCACCAGAGTCACTTGGATTGCGTTCAACGGCTGGCCAAGCATCGAGTAGAACAAACTGAGAAGCCATGGGTCTGTCGTTGTCTTCACCAAATCTTGGAGTAGTTGCCTCAATACCGGACCTCTCTCCTCTAGAGACATTGGAAAAGCGGAAACGGATATCAAAAACTATTAAAGTCCATTCGGAAGACCCATCATATATCGGCATTAGATTGACGATTACCTGGTTCATAGACGCGACAGATGGCGATTGCAAGCTGAAAGTCATTAAGATTCTTCACACACACGTTCACAGCATCCTGAAGTCTGTTTGCGAGCAGAAAGAATGCAGCAGCATAGGCTGAAGCGTAGGAGGTTTGCAGCTACATGAGTTAGCGAAACACGCCATCTATCAAATTTGTGAAAGAGCAGCCATCATAACGACAAGGTCCCTACCAAAACGCTGTTTTCCTAGAAGGGCAAAGGCGTTCTTCAGTGCAGCTGTCCTCCATCTGTCCTGCTCGAAATCATTCGATAAGAACGTCACCATTTTTCCTTGCTCCGGATGTCCGTGAGACGTTCTCCATAAGCCCACTAACAGCTTCTTCTTCCTCATGGCGATGTAGAACAGTGTGCAGGCGACAGGATCCTTATCATCCTTTCCCATGTACTGGTTTCTTGCAATGATCTCCATTTGTTTGTTCTATCAAATTTGCATTGAGCAATAATGTTCATCTGTTAGGCACACATTTTAACATGGTGTCGCAGCGCAAAAGAGGCCTCGAGTCCATACCATGGTTTCTTTCTTGCGCATCCATAGGAAAATTCCAAGAGATTTCGCTTCTGTCCAGTTCATAGGAGTTTTAAGCAAGTTCGAACAAAAGTCCAGCAGCAGATCCTAAGAATACGGATAAACCGATAATGTCAGGGGCAACTTGTTTTTCGACACATTATCAACATCCGCACTCAGGAGGCACCTGAAGTGTGTACCTGGGATTCACTATGATAGCCCCAAGTGATGTCGCGATAGCTCAGCATGCTTGGGCGTTGATTTGGAGGCAAGATATAGGACAGATAATTGAATCGTCGCACTGCGAGGAGGAACCTGAGACCGCTGTCGTCAATTGATCCGTGCTGCTTGTCAATCTTGTATGAACACAGGTGTATTGGAATTCGATGGTTAAACCAGGTTCGTTTCAGTTCGTATGACCTGCGCAGATCCAACTACTCACCTTCTCGAATCCCTCGATAAAGGCACTGAGTAAGAGTTGAGCACTCTTCGAAAGGCCTGTCAGCGGAACTCTTGTCAAAAACTCGATCATCTCCTGAGCTGTCCTGTCGTCCAGGAACTTGTTTTCATCCGCACTATGAGCATTAGCATCGAATCCAGTTAGTATACAAAAATTCAAGATAAAACAATCAACAAAGCGAGGGAACATTGTTAATTCACAGTACCTTTCGTAGTCGTCATGGCTCATGAATAGGTCGCTGTGTTCCGCTTTCATGGGCTTTGCGGCCTAGGGATGGCATATTCAATATTAGAAACGGGCTTCTTACGCCTTCTGCACTTCAGCCACGATAAATAAAGAGCAAATAAATCGCATTACCACGTCTGTTTTAAGGATAACCTCCAGTGGGATCGGCAGAGGACCCGCTGATGCATCTCCGCTGTCATTGACATAGCTCATATAATGATAGAGGTTGAACAGAATCTTTCGGACCACCTCGAACTTGCCTATGCAGCGAAGTAATGCGGAAGTTTTCTCATCAACATGACAAACGAACGGTTAACGGGTCAAATATTAATGATCGTATCACACACACCTACCCCAAAGGAAAAATTCCACCAAAAGATTGGGATGGTAGTCGACAAGAGGGCCATGCATTGAGGAAAGGGCTTGATGAAGCGTAGGTGCAACACTAATGTCTTCGAATCCCGGCGCGACAGTCATGTAGTCCTCGCTGAGCCATTTGCTGTATAAAAGCATTGTGCCTCCAGCGCCGACCGATAGTGTGCCCATGTCGAGCCAGGCAATAGCCGAGATCGGGTGGTTGATAAACGACGGAATGTTGATATCGAGAAAACGCATCCAGATCGGAGGGCTGGTCACAGTTTCTGTGCGCTGCTGTGCATACATGGATACTGTGTTTCTGAATGCCACAGCAAGATTATGTCTTGCATCCGCCGTGACCATCCAATCCAAGTCGTAAATGGGCGCAAGTCCAGGGAACAGCATCTCCAAACGACCTGTCGCTCTTCCGCCGACTGAGCCCCATATTTCCAAATCGCATGTTCCATTTGTGTTCTCATAGACTGTCAAGAAAACCAGACACGATGAAGGTCAATATGTATAATTCACATCGAGGTTCTATCGTCATTTCACAATATAGTCATTTTTCATACCTATGGCAAGCTTTCCATTAGCTCCACACTGAAAGAACTTTAGATTGTCTTTTGTTGGAATGCGTTCTGCCCTCTGCCAAAGCCGCTCGCCTTTGTGGAGGTGAAAGTCGTGTCTGCACTCCCAGTAAGATATATTAGTCTGCTCCTTTGAATATGTAGCAAAGACATTGACGTGTGTCGAATGAAGCGACTTCGGCAGCGTGCCTGCAAAGGATTCCACTGCGATGGCATGTGAGATTGGCGATGGAGGAAGGTGCTCTTTGGAGAAAAGTATTGGTCGCCCGCCATCAGTTCGCTGCCATGTGAACACAGTGTTCTCTTTTGCACTGAAGCCCAGAACATAACGTCGCCATGAGACGTCAGTTGTCTTTCCTGAAGGTCCAGTGATTTCGATTAGGAATGGGATTTCAAAAGAGTCCAGAAGGATAAGCGGATAGCTGGGGTCATAATTCGGCAAATCAAGTGCTTCTGTGCATTCTGCATTTTCCTGTGCAGTATAAAGCGTGACCCGTTGGCCATCGTAGACCATAAAGGAGCCTCCTATTCACCAACAATCATGAAGAAGAGATGCGACATCAGTACTAGTAGCAACGTATTTCTAGAGCGCAAAGAATATAAGCGATTGCAACGTACCTTCCCACGCTGGCGTTACTAGCTGAACATTTCGTGCGCGGACTGGAAGCGATCCTATCTCCACCAGACCAGCAGCTACCCTATGGCCAAACTATGGTGGGCATTAGTTTTCAAACAAGACAAAGCAACACCAACAATATCCTCCAGTATTGATATTACTCTTGGTGTCTTTAGCTTCCAAAGCGAAATATCGCCTAGGTCTCCCAGAGATATAAAGCAAAGCTGCCGATGGTCCTTTACGATGGCCGTGATGCGGCTTTGCTGACCCGTCCACGATTGCCTCAGACTGAGCCCAGCCAAAGTGTTGCCGTTATCGAACAACTCCATCATATTGATTGAGAAGCAGCTGACGCGCCCTTCGTAACTTTGGCCAACAATAATAACATCCGCTGGCGAACCTAGAGGAGAAAAGATTTACAGCGTCAGCTACTATGCTTGCAGGCCAGTTGGAACAACAAAGACTATTTTCTGTATATAGTATGATACCTCTGGATCGTGCCAAAGCTGTGTCATGATAAGCAATGATATTCCTCATGAAAAACGACGTTTCTTGAGAACTAACCGCCTGAGATATACGCAGCACTAAGAGCACGCGGGGCAATCGCTGCGGGACTTGTCCAAGATTCTATCCCGAGATGAATATCTGGCCCATTAGTTCCTCGGCTGCTACATTACAGCGCATGACTGTATCCGATGTGATATGACATACCTGTACGCCCCATATGATCATGGAGCCGTCGTCTTGAACCTGGAAGAAGAGATCAGAGGTATCTCTGACTAGCTCCTTCAATTTTCTCAGTCGAATACTGTTCGCATCGTTGTTCTTCTCAACCGTCTTGCTAGCAGCGTACTCTACTGCCATTGCAAACTCCATGCCGTCGAGCGCGTGAATCGGATATTGAATAGCAGACTGTTGTTGAGATACGAGCCATTGATTGGGGTCGATAATGGCACATATTGACATCGATTCCGGCTGAAGAAGGATAAGGGGTGACCAGATACGACATATTCCGTCCCGCGCCATGGTGAACAGCACATTGATAGGAGAATCTGGAGATCTGTATAGGGAGCATGCAGGTGTTCATTCTGGTCAGGCCGCTTCAGTCTTTCCATATGCAGAATTTGGTCCGGAATATCAGATATGGAGCACTTGCGTTGAATTAGTCTTTTCTTTGCGCCATGAGAAGTTCGTTACAGCTCGCGGATGTGGCAAATAAAGGAACCCAAAGTTCAAATCCTCATCTATTATGGAAACGAAATCGCTGGCAATTAGATGCTTATGTTGATCACGACCGTACACTTGATTGAACACGTCTCTGGACGTTACCTGGTAGTTGATGCCAGATCTTAATCAGGCGGTCGTTCTAGAGTCATTAAACAGCATTAACATAAATCCAATGCACGAAGAATTTGTTCCTGTGTTGATGCGACTTTCTGACGATATCCTGATTAGCATAGGATAGTATACCTTTGCCATGGATGCGAATAGTTTTCCGTCGGGCGAGAATTGAATGAGATCAATACATAAACCCTGCCTATGACAGACCGTTGAGCACATGCGTTGTCAGCTGTTATGACCAAGCACTGGTGGCCATTATCTGGAGAAGAACACCCATAAATCACGCCATCATTACTACCTCTGCTGCCATTGTTGAGTCCACTGTCCATCCTGCTGTGCCCATAGTGTAAGATGGTCGCCTCCGGTCAAGAGATAGCCTGTAAATAGCAGAAGGATCATCAGTCATTTGACCAATTTGTCTCAAGAAGCTTTCTTTCTCGGCCGACCTCATTGAACGAACGGTGCATCGGAACTGGTTATTACCATCGTTTCTCCAAGCAAGTGAGGCTACGCCTTCGCAGTTCAGGGTCGCATGTAAGGACCATGATTCGATCTAGAGTGGATACAGATTTGGCCACGGTCAGAATATCACTGGGAGCGTGGAAACGAATGATTATGCGTACTCAAGTAATAGTCCTGGTCTGTCCCCCAATACCTTCTCGCCCTCTCTGACTTGGTTCGTGGGCGCGTAGACAAGTACATGATGTTCAGTCGTGACTGCAATCTACGCGAAGAATGCGGGGTAGACGAGATTTTAGCGTCAGAGACAGGTGCGAAAAAAAAAAGCGCTTGTGCTAACTGGGTTCTAATAACGGAACGGGCAACAAGCGAACCAAAGAAGTCGTTCGAGAATGAAGTTTAGGCACATGCCTTTCCGTCGAATTCAGACATGACCACGGCCGACACGATCTGATTCTGTCTTTCCTTGGAGTCACTCTGCAGAAATAGGATTTGAATGGGTTTGAAGGACGCATCGCAAACGACGATCGAATCTGTTGCCGCGTACAGCTATACCAGCGAGAGAGTTGTCGGTATTTAGTGAAAGTGATATCTCGAGTGAACAAACGTATCAGTCGATACTGGCAGTTGGAAGCAAGAGTCGTACAATGTATCGTCCCGAGTTGTACCCGACAGCATTGATGCTCTGCAAGGACGCGCTTGTCTTTCCTGGACAGACTTGTTGAAGCAGCATTGTTCTCAGGCTGGACACTGGAAGAAACGAGATCTGTTTTTCGTGTGGAAGGTGATGGTACAGGTATGGTTGAGTTGTGGCTAAGGGATTCGTTAACAGGAAGAGGGAAGAGGATGAGTCTGATTTCTAGGTGAACAGGTGGAAGGGCAAGAACAATAGTCGAGTCGACAGGACAGACACACGCAAGTAGAGACCGCAAGCAATTGGCCACTTTGGAGGGACTGCCTATTGGTGCTGGCCCATGCAGCACAATTAGGTTCTTCAGAGAAATTGACTTCCAGGGACAAATGTTTGAATAAAGAGTGTGCGGCCTTATCCCACCTTGTCGTCGCCGTCAAACCCCACCCCATTGGCATTGGCATTCGCATTCCAAGGTGTTTTTTTGCTGGGATATACCCGGAGCAGTTGAGGAGGCACTTTTTCAAAGTGGCACATTTATTTGCGCACAAGACCGTGGGGATCAAGTCATCTCACGTTGGACAAGGACCACAAGGACCTCAAAGGAGCCTCTACTCGGTCACAAAAAGGGGCATGAGCAAGCATGAAGCTGACCGATAAGATGCTCACCTCCTCTCTGTTTCTTCCAGTTTGTTTTTCCTCTTCTTCTTCTTTTTTCACATCCTTCTTTGTCTCTTATCTTGTTCTCCTCCCCCACCTTCATTGTATATATTCCCTTTAACGAATTGCAACGCAACCAAGTAACGAAAGTAAAATGTCCCACTCAAGGGCCAATAACGAAAGCGCCGATCTGGAGCACCTCGAACTGAGTGAGGAAGTCGTCGGTGCCTCGTTCGACGACATGCGGTCAGAGCCATCCTCAGAAGCCTTGCTAATCGACCCTAAACGCGTCTCCGTCAGCTCCGTGAACTCTGCAGGCTCGAGCTCGACTGTCAAATATCATCCATCAACTCCCCAAGAGACAACCTCTGCATCGTATACACGACCTTCCGTCAACAGACATGCCTCCGCCAGTTCGGTGGCGTCGACCCCGGGTTCACGACGACCAAAGTCATCACCTTCCTACAGACATTCAACTGCCGGCACTCCTTTGTCCTCCTCGTACTCCAGTCGACGACGCCGATCGCATGCGAGCAGACCTGAATCGACGCGGTCCTCTGTCCGCCATCGAAATCGGTCTTCAGATATTGAGGAGGAAGATGAAAGTCCTGATGGCGACTCTGACGATCATTTTGTAGGATCACGCCCCAGCTACAGCAATATGAGACGTATTAGCTCCAGACGGTCGGTCCGACTCCATCCCGATGACGAGTATGATGTGCGCTCGTTCGACGGCCGTGAGCCGTCCTTCCATTCTGGCGATCAAAACGACGAGGAAGAGAGCGACCTCGAGCCGTTGACACTCAAAGACAGACAGGAGGTAAAGCTGAGCAAAATGGGTCATGTCGTCATGTTCCTGAGCCGTGGCTCACTTTCCCCTTTTTTTAATGTTAATGCGGCACAAGAATATGAACACATGGCTGCTGGCATTCCCTCTCACGAGTCGGTGCTAATACGACCACCGACATGGGTCCCCCTCCATATCATCACTGCCCCTTTTTTATTTGAGCTATAAAGCTCTCGTGATGCTTTTGTGCGCTGCATGTCTTATATAATATCGCGTATAGTTTAGCCAGTCCCTTGTGATCTTTGTCTGCGGAATACCCCTGTCCCTGATAGGAGCATCCGATCTCTTTTTTTACTCGTGGCCCGTCGTCACTTCAAGGCCTTTGGCAACCTAACACATTGCACTGTCTTCTCTATTGAAAATAGACAATCAACCAAACGCATCCCTTCGGTTTGCCCCTTTGGAAGCCCGCCCTGTACAAGAAGACACGCTCTGTCACCCAGCGCGCAGACTCGGCCCTGCATTCTCAGCCATCGTCCGATCTTTACCTATCACTCGGGAATGTGCTCTGGACCCTTGTCTTTGGATGGTGGCTGGCACTGATCTGTTTCATCGTTGCCATCGTGCTCTTCCTGACACCTTTCGGCGGCAGCGACTACGGAGGCGTGGTTCTGGGCCTCAGCTATTATCTCCTGTGGCCCTTTGGGCAATACGTCGAACGGGAGCTGTATCCGGGAGAGGCCAAGACAGATGGAGTGCATTTCTCAGATGCTAGCACACATCAGCGTGCCAGCAACAGCAACAGCAGTAGTTATGGGCACAATCACGCCAATGGAAGCACCAACACAAACGGACGACTTAGCTATCTTTCACCTTCAGGGGAGACACGACCACTGCTCCCCCGAAGCAGTTCGGTATTGGATCGAGAACGCACCCGTCCACGCTTTTCGCTCGCTAAAGCCATCAGGAACTGGCCACGGAGAACAGCCCAGCTTGGACTCGGTGGGATCGTCTACTACGCTTTTTATTTCCTTCTGATCGGTTAGTCCAATAACTCGATATGGATTACTGTTTTCTCGACAAAAGGAATATCCATCATTCTTCTGTACTCAACTCTGACAAACTGATTTTGATCATTTTTATAGGGCCATTGCATTTGTTCGTTTCGTGTCTGTGCTGGTTCATGGTGATTTCGATCCCCATGGGCAAACTGACCTTTGTTCTAGCAACCCACCTTCACCAGCATCCACTTCGTCTCCGCTTCAAGCGAGGCAGCTCGCTCAGCCTGTCGGCGCAGAACACCGAGATCCTTCTCTGTACCTATGATGCCATTGGATTCCAGTATTACAAGTACACTTACGACGGAACCAATATCATCTTTATCAATTTGTTGCCGATCGTCCTCTTCACGATCTTGGACGAGTATGTGCTGACCCATGTTCTGGGCCACGATTCCTGGCTCACCTCTCCGGCCGTCATTTTCTGTCTTGGACTGTCCTCTGTGATCCCCTTGTCCTACTTTATCGGAATGGCTGTGTCCTCTATCTCGGCGCAGTCATCCCTGGGGATGGGCGCCGTTATCAATGCGACATTCGGTTCCATTATTGAGATCATCCTTTACACTGTGGCATTGTCACAAGGCAAAGGCTCGATCACAGAGGGTGCTTTGATTGGAAGCTTCCTTGCTGGTCTGCTGCTCATGCCCGGTGTCAGTATGATGAGCGGCGCTGTCAAGAAAAAGGAACAAAAGTTCAACGCCAAGAGTGCTGGTAAGCCTTGTACAGCACGACCGATAATTTGTAATGTCATCCTTGTTTCTAACAGCCTGTATTATGTCTAATGTTTGATAGGTGTCACCGCGACAATGCTCATCATGTCCCTTATTGGAGTCTTGACACCCACACTGTTTTATAATATTCACGGGCGGGTAAGGAGGATAAAGATACAACAATTGTGAAACAAATCCAACTTTTTTTTTTTATGCACTGACTCTGGATATTTCCATGGGATTATAGTTTGAGTTGCGTTGCACTCCTTGCCCTGAGTCGGAGCTGTTGAACGCCGATGCATCTTGCCAGCGCTGCTACCACTACCAACCCAATCCGACCAACGATGCCTTTTTCCAAAAGAATGTTAAGCCGCTTATGTACTTTTGCTGCATCATCCTTCCGTCCGCCTATCTGATTGGTATCTGGTTCTCGCTCAGGACACACGTCAAGCAAATCTGGCAGGACCCTCAGCCACGCTCCGTCCGCGACTCCTCGATCTACAAAAAGCTGCTCCCAATGCACATCCTGCAGCAGTTTCTTCACTATGGCACTGGAACTCTCCATCCAGCCAACAATGGAGCCAATGGAAACAGACCACATTCAGGAGGGGACGACGCCGAGATGGGAAGGTTCGCCCCTTCAAATTCTGGACTTTCAACTGCAAACTACCACTCAACGTCCATGAACGGTGGACTTGAAGAGAGACGTCCCCCTCATTCAGCTTCCGAAGCGCAAGAGGCTGGAACTGGAGCTGGTATTCATCCAGCGGCTCAGGGTCTGTTCAACACCCTCTCTGTGGGACACGATGCACTCAAGAGCGACCACGGAGATGACGAGGATGACGAGGACGAAGCCCACGGTGGACACGACTCGCCCAACTGGTCTAAAGCAAAGAGCGCCACGGTCCTGCTCGGATGCACTGTTCTTTACTCCATCATTGCAGGTAAGAAGTGCTTTGTGACATACATAGATGTGATATTACAACAAAGGCAATTCCTAACAGAAGTTTTTTCCGCTGTTGATAGAAATTCTGGTGGACAGCGTGGACGCAGTATCCTCGATTGACGGAAAGTTGCTGGGCTTGACCTTGTTTGCGCTCGTCCCCAATGTGACCGAGTTCATGAATGCGATCTCTTTTGCCATGTACGGCAACATTGCGCTCTCGATGGAGATCGGATCTGCGTATGCACTGCAAGTGTGTCTGATCCAGATCCCCGCTATGGTCGCGGTTTCGGCGTGGCTGAGTCATGGAACGACCTTGGCATCGAACTATACCTTCAACTTGGTCTTCCCTCGATGGGACGTCATTTCGATGCTCTTCTCCGTGTTCTTGCTTACCTACACTTATATCGAGGGCAAGAGCAACTATTTCAAGGGCAGCATTTTGATTCTGAGTTACTTTGTACTCATGGCAGGCTTTGTGTACGCCCCTATCTCACCAGGTTCTGGCGGGGTGGACTTTAAAGACCTCCTATAGATCTCGTACTTTTGGTTATTGTTAATTTTTTCTATTTATAAAGTCTTCAATGGATTGCTTGATGAAATTCGTACATGGATTCTGTAAAATGGTACGAAGTAACGGAGGATCATTCCTTCTTCAATTCGCGGCCAGAGACACATCTGGATCATGAGTACTAGTGTCCTTGCTCAGGGTAAGGTTTCGTGTACCTATTATAAGCCTGTGCACCGAAGTCGCCCTGGCGTAATCTCGAGTCGTTTCTCCGTAACGTGCTGAACAGAGGTGAGAAACTTGATGATCAATGCAGCATGGATCCTTCAGTCCCCTTTTTTTTTTCCCGGCAGGCATCGATCATTCCGGATGAATCAATGAATCAATGAATAGAAGCGAGGTATCGCTCCTTCAATAGTAGTAGTAACTGTGTATATTGAATTGATTACAGAAATGACAGACCTACGTACGCGAGGGATGTATTTGCTCATGTACGAGGCGATCGGCCCATCCTTGATTTTGTAAACCTTTGAAAAAAGCAAGGAAATGGAGAAGTTAAAAAAGTCTTTGGAACAAGAGAATGGAGCGATAAGAGATCAAAAATTGTGGCTGAGTTTAGCCGTTTGTGTAACCTTAAAAATAAAAGGCGCGATGCCACAGAGACTTCCTTTTCTGGCACACGCGTCCGTCCCAAGTCAACATTTTTTTTTTTTTTTTTTTTTTTTTTAATAAGAAATCAAGCGATCATGAGCGCATTTTTATTTCTTCAAGTCTATGGTACAGAGGTAAATACAAGGTGCTTTCGCCAAAAAAAGACAAAATCGTCCCACACTTCAATGAAATTGCCATGCCATAATCAACGTGGCGCGCATACACACATACACACACATACCATCCCTAGCATCTTGATTTCACCATTCGCAGACACCTCCTCCGAGGCATCCTCCCGAGCACACGTTCGTCTTGGCAATTGAACTCGACCCTTTCGCGTGTTGTCTGGTCGTATTCGCTGTCGATGACGATTCCGGAAAGAAGGACCGTCCAGTTCTCTGGCGTTCGATCACAGGCCAGTATGACTGTCCGCCCTTGCACATCCTCATCCCGGAACTCCATAGCGGTTGCTGAGATGGTCCCGACGGCGTCGACGGTGTCGTGGGTGAGGGCAAAGCAGAATCCAATCCTGACATACTCAACTCACATTCGAAATCGGTCCTGACCACCGGTGGCAGATGTCCTGTCGTAGCTCCGGGAGGGGGCGCGGAGGAAGCCGCCTTGCCTGCCTCTTCGGCCTCGAGCTGCTCGCTAGCAGCCTTCCAGCAGGCAACTGAGCAGAATCGCACTCGTCTTACCACGGATGGATGTCCCAAGTACGATTTGACGCGCACAGAACTGACCCACTCTTTGACATATGGTCCTCGACAGAGACCACAAGGTCGGGCACCTGGTTGAAGATAATCGATCACGGCTTCAGGTATACATCCGATCGGCAACGGTTCACTGTTGTGTAGCACTGTCCTAGCAGCCAGCTCCTTGAGGGACGGAAAATAGCTGGGCGTGAATATGACAGAGGAATCAAGGCCCACAACAGGCGAGGCTATCGGCATCTGGCTCAGTAGGGCTTGATTCGAGGTATCTACAAGAGCGTCTAAAGCTGTGTTCTGTACAGATGTGGGAGTGGGAGAAGGAGCGGCCAATGGAAACTCGTTCGAAGGTAGCACTGAAGGAGTGGACAATGAGGTGCCTTCAAAGATGGAGGGCTCGGTCACTGCGGCCCTTGGAGATATCGCGGTCGTGATCATAGTGTTGGTACTGTTGCTGAGGGATGGATAGTCAAAAAACGAATCGATGTCCGAAATTACAGCCTCCATGTTGACCCTCGGCGTTGATGTGCCAGTTCCGGGGCCATAGGATTCCATCCACGAGCCCCCATGGGAGTTGCCATAGTCGCTACCGACTCTGTCAGCTTCGTTCAGGCTGCTGACAGATCCTGCGCGTGAGGGTGGTCTCGATGACAGTGCATGACGGGTATAATACAAATGATAATCAAGTCTTTCGTCCTGGTCCATCTCATAGGCGCCTTCTCCTCCATGCCCTAGTCGAGGGGACTCTCTTCCGCCTGCCAGATTCGCCAGTGTCGGAGTGTGTGTTCCGGAGGAAGAGGTCGATGCTGCAGAGTTCAAAATGGCCCGTCTCGAAAGACTCTTGAGCACGGCGGCATACCGTTCCTCGTCGGGGTTATAGTTGACTCCCAGACCGCCAATCTCGCTGACAGGATTCCTACTTGCATCACAGTAGCCACGCGTGAATGGGTTTCCAGTGAGCAAAAGCGTTGTCTTTGTCAAAAAGTCCGCCACGTCGCCTGGGATGACACATAGCAGGTTCTCGCTCAGATCCAGTGTATCGAGCTGCTTGAGGTCTGCGATCTCTGTCGGCAAACTCGTCAGCTGATTGCGTCCCAGGTTCAGGCTTCGAAGCTCTTTGCAAAGGCCGATGGACTTGGGAATGGCCTCCAGCTTGTTATCGGACGCAGTCAATTGTCGTAAGTGTGAATGCACATGACCTATGTCTGCGGGTAGGAAGCACAGCTTGTTATGGCTCAGATCCAGCTCCCTGAGCGCAGACATGTGCTGGATGCAGTCGGCTGGGAACGCTGTCAAGAGGTTGCCACCATAGACAGAGCCCATGGACAGTGACTCCAGCTTGTTGAGACGCGCGAGTGTGTGGGGCAGCGATGTGATTTGGTTCGCACAGAGTCGCAGAGTCTTGAGCTGAGCGAGGCTCGCACAGATCTGGGGTGGGACAGGACCTTCGATGCGATTCTGGGACATGATCAGCGCTTGAAGGTTCGTAAGCCGACAAAGCTCCATTGGGATTTCCGTAAATTGATTGTGAGAGAGGTTGAGGTAGCTCAGATAAGGTACTAATGAAGTCATGTCTGCTGGCAGGGCCTCGAGCCGGTTTCTTGAGAGGTCGAGTTCGGTCAGATGAAGAAGGGGGCTCTGGAGCGTACACATGGTTCGGGGGTCAAGTGTTGGTAGCAAGTTCTGGAGATAGTGTTCCAGTTGCGAACAATCGAGTCGTCTCCGACGCAGGATCAGAGATGTAACCGGCGCATGGGACTCACGTTCTTGTTCCTGGATAAATGTCGCAGGCGAGCTGGGCCGGACGACGTTGATATCAATGTGGCTCTTGTCAGACCGCTTGGACGTCCTTCTCTTGTTGACATGACGGCCAAGCGGCGCAAGGATTGGGTTATCGATACAAGCTTCGATATCCATCACGTCTTCATCGGCCTCTGCTGCTCTTGTGCTCTTGTAGGCGGTTGTTTGAATGCCGATGATGTTACGAGTAGCGGGGTTGGAGGAGTCCTTGTTCTTGGCCATCAATGAACTGGAGAAAGATGCTGCGACGGAGGTCCCCCTTGTAGGTGATGGGCTTTGTGGAATTGTGCTGAAGGACGGGATAGGGGAAAGACAGGTTGACACTGTGGTGGATGATGGTGGATTTGGGGGATAAACAAGGGATGGTGATGACGGACAATCGCTGACATGCGCAAGATGTGTGGGTAGCGCTGAGGAGCTTCTGCAGCGGGTCTGGATGGTTTTTGGCAACGGTCGTGTATCGGGATCAGCTGTGGGGTTGGCACTCCTGTTGATGTGGGCGCCATGGCCGCAGTAGCTAGAGTTGCTGGTACTGTCCAGATCACCCTCCGCGTCGGCGTTATTGACGAGGGATGAGACAGACATGGCTGTGGTGCATACGCCTGGGAAGGTGTTCGAGTTGTTTGTGATGGGGAAGTAGATATCAGTCATGGACGAGGTGGGACACGATGCTAGTTCTGACGTTGAAGCAGAGTCCGGGGCGGTGCTGGGTGCCGGTGCCAGCGTCGGTATCAGTGTAGGTGTCGGTATCAGTGTAGGTGTCGGTGTCAGTGTCGGTGTCAGTGTCGGTCGTGGTACAAGGGTACGGAAATGGATGTTATTGAGAACAAGCCGAGGACGAAGAGATACTTAGAGGGTGAGAAGGGTGGGGTAGTGAGAACAAACAAGTCGCCTTCAGCGCATCAACATGGAAAGCGTCTTTTCTTTTCTTTTTTTTTTCTCTTTCTCTTTCTCTCTTTCCTTCTCAAACTGTAGAAGTGAGACCGGGAAAAGTAGAAAGTAATAGAGAGGGAGAGAGCGGCTGTTGTCTGTCGGGCTGACTGTCCGTTCCGTATTTATGCCTTTCTAGTCCATAGAACATAGGGAAGAAGAAGAGAAGAAAGTGAGGATGGGATGAGCTACAGGGCAACTTGGGACATGAAGACCATGCACATGCGCGTTTGTTTAAATGGGATCTCTCTTTTGTCACACACACTCACCAATCAGGTAAACAAGAGTTGATGTTAAAATAAAATAAAGTAAATCAGAATGAGCGAGGAGCGTTAGAAGGACTGCGTGCTTGGTGTGTTCGGCAGATGAAGGTAAGGGCGGAGTTGATGGGGATGATGGATGATGAGTAATGGAGAAAGAAGGCGCTCCCCGGCTGAAAGATCACAAAATAAAAAGAGAGATATCTCCGTTACGAATAAGACTATGGGATGACTCCATTCAATCTTATTTTTTCTATTTTTCGGAAAAGAGAGGGAGAACTAGTTATCAGATGCAAACCTTATCAGATCATCCCACGATCAACTACGCGGGGTCGCGCGGGGTCGCGACGTCACCCTATTTTGCTTCCCCTCTCTATTTGCACGCATCTCTCATTTTCTCTGAGTCGAGAGTCGAGAGTCGAGGGAAGGGGATCAAAGAACCTAATCAGCATTCCTTGACCTGGACTCGGACAAGCGTGGATTCGACTTGGGCAGAGTCATTTGGAACAGAGATCACTATCAGCTCGTACCTTCTAGCAGACGGAAGAAGGAAACTCAGGCATCATGGCATCCAACTCAGAGCTGGAAAATAAGCTGCGGCCGATCTATGGTACCCATCAACCATCTCAGGCACAGATTCACAATCGCGTCAAAGGATCAACCAACTCTAACCAGCAATCGCGTCACCTGTATTGAACAGATGCCATGGAGGTGGGCAACTATAGGGAAGGAATCCAGTTATGCAACAAGGCACTCAAGAGACAGCCCAACCTGCATAGCGTCAAGGTACGAAGGGAGGATATCGACTTTTCGAACAAATTGATCCGTTCCCGCCTGGTGTCTAACAGCAATAACGATTCCTTACGCGGATAGGCGCTCAAAGCGCTGGCATTTGAGCGGAGCGGAAGGATGGGCGAAGCGTTGGTGCTGTGCGAAGAAATCATGTGGGCAAAACCGAAGGATGAGGCCACTTTGAGGACGCTGTCTATGATCCTCAGATCCGGAGGCAAAGGTATTTACGAAACGGTTTTTTTTGGATAACACACATGGACCAGGATATGGACTGGACACCGATTAACAAACACATTCTTTCCCAATCAGATGAGCAGATGGTTAAGTTGATCGAGCTATATAAGGAGGCGTCAACCGCCAATCCAAAGAATGAAAACTTGGCCACACAATGGTTCATGTCCCTTGCTCGCAGACTGGACTACAAAGGACAGCAGCAGGTGCGTTTGCACCGCACTGAACAGAGCGGGCTGAAGAAAAGTTAGTCATGGTGTAACTTCCGCATTAACACCCACTTTCATTTTACAAACTATAGGTTGCAATCCACCTTCACAAAACCTTCAAAAGGAGCAACTATATGTTCTGGGCGATCATGAGCACTACTCTTCAGGTACAGGAAACCTATGTTCTGGATACTGAGCGCCCATCGAGTTCAATACCAAGGCAAAATGCTAACATGGCTCTCTCTAATTACTTCCGTAGGGTCAAAACGCACCTGCCGGTCAGTCAACTATGCTGTATCAATTGGCTGAGCGCATGATGGCCAAGTTGAATGCAGAGGGCAAGGTTGAGACCATCGAGGGTTAGTTAAATTACTTTTAACCTGGCACCATACAAAATATCGTGGACGCAATGTTAGCCTTCCTAACGCTTCACCACTACAACTCTATACTGCTCTCGTAGAACTGCAACTCTATCTTATCATCCTACTTGGGCAAAAGGATCGTCATATTGATGCGCTGGCCCTCCTAGAAGGCGACATTGGCGTCAAGACAAAGGCGATTGATAATGTGGAGCTGCGTTACTTGCGCATTGAGTTGCTTATCAAAGCTGGACGCTGGAACGATGGCAGAGATGCTGCGGTCCAAATTCTCCAGGAGATCAACTCGGATGACTGGAGGACCATTCTCCAGTATTTTGACACGATCTTTCTTCCTGTCCAAGATGTCGACCTCAAGACCTCTGACAATCTCAAAGAGGCGCGTACATTTACTGCTGCGCTGGCTCAGAATGAGGGCAAAAATCCTAAGCGAGGTCCCTTTCTCGCGCAGATCGAGCTGGAAAAGCGAGTCCAGGAAAGGATTGGTGAGCAGCTGCGGTCCCAGGTCTGTGTATCAAAATGCGATTAGACCCCTTTCCAGTAAACTGACAGTCATTTGTGTTGAAACTAGGCAACAATAAGGAAACCGTCATGAACCTTCTTGTGGCATACTTTGAAAAATTCGGCTCGAAGACATGCTGCTTCGAAGACCTCTCGCCCTATATCGTAAGCGTGGACAAGGAGGATGCTCTTGAGTTCTGTAGGAAGTTGAAGGAATTGTCGGGCGAAAAGGCAGAGACCATCAAGGAAATTGCCATCCAAATCAACATTGCGAGGTTTGAGCGCTCAGTGGGCTTGCAGGCCAAGCTTAATTCTTCTGAAGCCATGGCTCTTGTCAACAAGTTTTGGAGGCTGTACGAGGAGGCATTGCCTTTTGGTAAGTTCAGAAATTGAGATGTTTCTTCTAACGCCATCGATTGCACAGGCATTCTTATTCATAGTGCCGCTCCATTCTCATGTCTATAGGAAAGGATCTGGAAGAAACTGAGCGCCAATACGGAGACGATTACGCAATCATGGCTGCCCACCTCCTCATCGACATTCACAGGGATACTAGTAAGGGAGATATTACACACTGCTCATTCCCCATAGAGGTGACGCTGTGCTCAATAGGATACACTGAGTTCTTACACGCACACCATGCCTTCTACATTGTCATATAGAATCTTATTTCCCTCTCCTGAACGCGACTTTCATGTTGGAGCATGCATTGAATGCAAGCAAGCACAACTACCAGATAAAGCTTGTGTTGATCCGCATCTACGAGCTCCTCGGTAAGGATTGGAATGCACGCCACCAATGTTTTGGTTCTTGTTTCTGCCAAATAGATACTAATACTAGAATCAATGTCTTCATTCTTTTAGGTGCCTATAATTGCGCTATCAGCACCTACAACACCATGTCGATCAAACATGTGCAGCACGATACCATGTCCCACTTTATCACGGATCGCGCTACCAACTTTGGATTGTTCAGTGAGGCGCTGGCACAGATGTATAGCGCGCACGAGATCTACCACAGCAACGAGGCCGAGACACCCGAGATGATCTTGCAGGCATACAAATACTCGACCTTCTCGAAAATGCAGGAGTTTATTGAGTTTCAATCCAGACTGGAGAACTCGCTGCAAAAGATGATTGCGGATCGGGAGATGATTCGACTCGAGTTTTTGAAGGAAGACTCTGTCAGTCGTGCGATTACCTGGCTTCAGGAGCTCGAGATCGGCAATTTGAAGTACGACGCTGCATTTTGCGAGTCCAGGATAGATAACCGCGACACGAGCGTGATGTTGAACTGGAACCCCAAGGAATCTGCTTCGGTCGAGGTCCTGACCCGTCCTGCTGCTCAGCTAGACCGTGTCTGGTTGACGCTGTTCACACTTGTGCCACGGATCCTCAAGCACATGGCACATCTTTCACCCATTGGCGCCGAATACGAAAATTTAGTAGCTGCTCTGGAGAAGATTTTGGCTACTTCTTCCCCCTCTTCTGAGTTGGAGCATCCTCCAGAACTGACGGCCGAGGAAGTCAAGCTGGCCAAGATTATTCACCATGCTGCCAAGGCCTTTCAGGCTTTGTCTCTGGCGGTCGTGGCCCAGAACAGTAATAGCCCCACAAAAGAGGATCCCACCAAGACTGCGGCGACGGTCAAGGAGCATCTGAACGCTGTGGCAGCACTGCTGAAACGCGATCCCATCAAGTCCACGGGCATACTTTCCTGGCAAACGTTTCACGTGCTGACCAACATGGTCGAGACGGTCGCGTACCTTAATGTGGTCAACCAGTGCCTGCTCAACTTGATTTCTACCAAGGCAAACAAGAAGGCGGCCTTCAAGAGTGTAAACAGTACCATTCAGGATTTCATGGGACAATGCCGCCAGGCTCTGCAGGCTGTCCAGACTGATGTTACCGCTTTGAGGAACGTGGTCAAGCCAGATCGGATTAAATCTGGCTTGCTCTATGAGATCTGCGATGGATCCGCGGTCGATTTTGTTCGTTCCTCGAGCCACCAGGCCTTGATCGAAGACAAGACACTCCAGATTGGATCCAGCTGGATGAGGAGTCTTGTCAACTTGCAACAAGAGGCTGTCTCAAGGATCGTTTAGAGCGGAAACCCCCATTTTTTGAACATATTCATTGTTCACGAATAAACGCAGCGAGAATGATGATAAAAAAGCAATGAGTATATTGATTTAACGAGGGAATATCCAAACGGTGCAAGGACTTCCTAGTTCATCTCCACAGAACGTCCGATCTCCATGCGGCAGATCTCCTGAAAGATATTTGTGATCCTTGCGTCAATAGGTTCACTGGTCTCGGGATCGACCGAGAAAACAATGGTCTCGAGCGTTGCTGAGAACGTAGCCACTTCTTTGGAGTACCGACGACCCAGCTCCAGGAACCAGCCAAGACCAATCTCCCATGCCCGGCTCTCTTCCACACTCTGGTCCGAGGACTCGATCTCTCTCAATTTGGTTTGGAGCACACCCACGAACTTTTGGTACAGCGTCAAGAACACCTCCTTTTGCTCGCGGTTGACGATCGACAGTGTGTTCTCGACTCCAATGACAACCTCCTCCGTCTTGGTCGGTGGATCAGCCTCGAACTCCTTGCGGACCTCAACCAGCTTATCCTTAACCTGTTGCACTCTCGAAATGACCTTGTTCAGTGTGTTCTTCAGGATGTCCCAGACAAAACTCCTGTGCCACTCGTTCTGCCAGACCTCAGGCTCAAACACCCACTTGACAATGGCAATCGCGTCCACCACACGATAATTCAGCATCTTGTCCAGAAGGATCCCCATGAACTGCGTGTTATTCCTCCAGAACTGTGCCACAATCTTGACCGTGTGCAGGCGTGCCTCTGGTGTGCCGTTCATCCGCTGCAAGATCGCGAGGTACCGTTCAATCACATTGAGAACGTGCGAGAATGATTTCGATCCCAGCATCAGAACACACTCCGTAAACAGTTCCCGGATGAAATCCTCGCGCTCGTTCGGTGTCAACGACTCTAGTCGAGGTGCGTTTTTCATGCTCTCCAACGTTTGTTCAATCTGCTCAGTCGAGCTCTTGTTGCGGAGCGAATTCAACACTGCGGATGCCATGGCATGGTATGGGTGCTCTATACACATGAGGTTTAAAAAGCAATCGGTGTGAGTTTCCCATGTTCCCCTTCCGCAACTGTCAATCTACTATAACATTCATAAGGCTCTGTGCGACATAGTACCTGGTGACTCGAACTTCCAGCTAGGACCAGGCGCTTCCGATGGCATGAACTTCTGGAATTCATCGGGCAGAGCCTCTTTGATGCGTTCAAAGTAAGACAAGCGGATCGTCTTTTCCAAGGTCTCGCGAATAAAGACGCACTGTGCATGATCAGGTGGCAATTCCAGAGCCGCAGACCTGAGATATAGCGAGAGAAGATGAAGGAAATGATCAAATCGGTCAGTGGGTTGACAAAGGTAGGATACCTGTCGTTTTTACACTAGTAAACGCAACCATCGAATATTACCATTCGACCCAGTTCCAGAGGTATCCGAAATTACTGAGGTGGTGACTGAACCAGGTCCAGAAGCGGTGAGCACATTCGACATCCATAGAAGGAAGTCTTTCGTACAACTTCTTGATGGCCTCGGCTAATGAAGTAGGGAAGCTGTCTGGGAAGGATTTGCAGACCTCGACCAAGAGCGAAGCATAGTATACACCCTTGAACTCTTGCTTGGGCAGCTTGAACATCTCTGTGAAGATGACCTCCGCCAACAACTGGTCTACAGACCAGCTTGGCCCTGCCGGTGTATCCGTTTCCATTTCGTTGGGTGCTCCTGTTGCTGCTGTGAGTGCCGAGTCAGCAAAAGTCCCAATGACGTATGAGTACTGGACCATGAACAGGTACTTTGCACACTCCTTTCGGTTGATCTCAAACAAGCAAAGCACGTCCGTCAGATTGTCGCGGACGATAAAGTGTGCGATAGAGTATGGGTCAGGAAGTGAGTTGTTCTGCTCGCCCTCGTCGGCCACAAAGATCCTGAACAGCGGTGCTGGAGTGTAGTAAGAGCTTGCGTCCACATGAGGCGGGAAGGCGAATGCAGGCAGCTCGTGCTGGGAGGCCATTCCGAGAACAGCATCAAAGGCCTGTGAGGGCTTGATCAGAATCGTCACATCCCAGTCATCCTTTTGCAAGTTCTGGATCTGTTTCCACAGCAGTGTAAGCGGCTTTTTTTTTTTTTTTTTTTTTCAAACAGATGAAAATTGTGTGTGAGTACCCAGGCCATGATCCAGAAATCTAATGAAAAGATATCGTTATTGTATCGGGACGTACCTCCTCCTGAACGTATGGGCACTGCTCATCTTTGAACACCTTTGTAATCTCAAAACCCTCAGCTCCACCGCCCTCCTCTCTTGCCATCATGTAGTCCTCGATTCGTCCCAGGATCTTTTCAAAATCGTGAGGGTTGCGGTCACGCATGTCGGCTGCACACCAAGGTAAGGTCGCCAGGACACAGTAGACAGCACAATCAGCGCGAGCCTAAAATAGTGGATCAATAGGGGGCCGGTTTTAGATACCCACAAATGAAATTGTCTTGAGAACCGCAAAATGACAAAAAATCCACAAGATGTCCTCTTACTCTCAAAACCGTCTCCTCGTCCAGAACGCCCAGCAATTGGTCCATGACGTTGAGCAGCGTAGTGGGCAAAATGACGTTGGAGTTGACCAACTCGCCAAAGAATCGCAACAGCAGCTTGACGTTTCTCCATTGATATTTGAGCAAGCTGTCCTGCAGCAATTCGGATGCCATGGCAACAATCGTTCCTCCAGTTTGAACATTCTTTGCGTTCAAAAGTCCTGTTAGCGTTCCGTAGATGGCAGACTTCATAGGAAGCTCCAAAATACTATTGATGTCCGTTTGCAAAGCAGGCGTCATATCCAGGTTAGTGCTTTTGGCAACTTTCACTGCAAAAATCGATTAATGGTTGCCATGAATCATCATCGTACCAAGCCTTCAAGGACTTGAGAATTGTAGCGGAATGCTTTGCATAGTCGTTGTCCAGAATTCCGGCCAGTGTATTCAGGTTGGTCTCGAGCGTTGGCGTGATCTAAATACGTTTGGTACAAGGAGCAGATGTAAGTTCATTCACGCCCGTATTTCAAGAATTAACAGGTGGTACTTCGTAGAGACGGAAGCAAATATTGCTGTCAATACCTTGTCGCCAACGCGAATGATAAGTCCACCCAGACGCTTTTCAATATCGCTCACTTCATCCTGCGCGCGCTCCTGCTCTCTGTCACGTTGATCGTGCCGTTGTCTATCGTATGGCTTTCTGTATCCGCCACCTCTTCCTCCTAGAAATAGAACGTCGATAACAACACGGATCAGGTCTAAGTGGATAGCAAACAAAAGGATCGGACAACCGCTGCAGATTGGCCAATCGTATGTTTATGTACGCCTTACCTTTGTCATGACGGTCTCCACGATCGTTATAACGTCCGCCTCCTAATATCCAAATTTATTTGCCAAGACGCAGCATATGTAGGCGATCAGTATCCTGTACAAACGTGGACGAACTACATGCCTGTTCTTGCGAAGGAATCTTTGCTCGTCGCGCATGTCATGAAATCGCACAGGAGAAAAGTAGTGAAATGCACTCGGCCTACCATGGTTGTTCCTATTCCTGTCAGGTCCGCCGCCGCCTCCTCCTCCTTGGTTGTTCCTT